>NC_041380.1:217746384-218059646 GCF_002162155.2 Triticum dicoccoides
TCCAAAATGTAATAGCTTCACAGGCGTTCGCCTTCTTCACAGGCTCTGGGCCTTTTCCAAAACGCGATAGCTTCACAGGCGTTCGCCTTCTTCACAGGCTCTGGGCCTTTTTAGGGGTAGAACCTCCGGAGGTGCTGGATGTTCCATGCATTCTGGACTGGCACCCCCTCCTGAGTCTCCAAGCGCGCGGAGCTGAGCCTGGAAACATGAACGACTTTGAACGGGCCCTCCCACATGGGAGAGACCTTGTGTAGCCCCTCCCTGGAGAGAACCCGCCTGAGCACGAGGTCTCCTACCTCGAGAGTTCTGGGGCGGATGTTGCGGCAGTGATATCGCCGTAGTGCTTGTTGGTACCTCGCGCTCGTAGCGCGGCTTCTCGGCGACGTTCCTCCCCCAGCACGAGGTCCATCCCCCGCATGGCATCCTGCTGCGCCTCGTCGAACGCCAGGACCCGCGTAGAGCGACGTCTGACATCGTGAGGGATGACCGCTTCGGCTCCATAGACCAGGAAGAACGGGGTCTCTCCAGTCGGCTTGGTCGCGGTTGTGTGGATGGACCACAACATGGACTGAAGCTCGTCGTACCAACCTCTGCCGCAGGCCTCCAGCTTCTTCTTGAACGTCCTGGTCTTTAGGCCCCTCAGGACCTCCGCATTGGCTCGCTCGGCCTGGCCGTTGCTTCGGGGGTGCGCCACCGAAGCGTAGCATATCTGCGTTCCAAGGTTAGCACAGTATGTTTTGAAGAGGTTACTGGTGAACTGCGAACCGTTGTCCGTGATGATGCGATTCGGCACCCCGAACCGGCTCACGATGCCCTTGATGAACTTGACCGCGAAACCCGCGGGAATGGTGCGGACAGCCTCTACTTCAGCCCACTTGGTGAACTTGTCCATGGCGACGTAGAGGTAGAGGTAGCCCCCGGGCGCCCGAGGAAACGGGCCCAAGATGTCCAGCCCCCAGACTACGAATGGCCACGAAAGGGGTATAGTCTACAAGCCTCCTGCCAACTGATAGATCTGCTTGGCGTGGAACTGGCAGGCCTCACAAGCTTTCACTAGTTCGACGGCGTCATTGAGCGCGCTGGGCCAATAAAACCCACTGCGGAATGCCTTGCCGATGAGGGTCCGCGATGATGAATGATGTCCACAGTCTCCGCCGTGTATATCTTCCAGCAGCTCCTTCCCTTGCTCCCTGGAGATGCAGCGCAGGGATACATCGTTTGGCCGCTTCCAATAGAGCTCTCCATCCTTGATGCAGTATGCAGTGGCCTGGCGTGCCACTCGCTCCGCTTCCTCCTCCTTCTCCGGCAGGGTCCCTTGCGTTAGGTAACTCCGGAGCTCCGCGATCCAATATCCCTCCTGAGGTTCCATCGTCAAGAGCAGGCGTGCTCCTGAGGCCGGGCCACAAGCCCGAGCCCCTGAGGCAGGTGGCTGGGGGAGCTCCTCCCGGGGCTGAGCCGTGTTCGATAATGACGGCAGGGCTGACGGCTTGAAGAGTCGTTCCTCGAAAACGCCAGGCTCCTGAGGTAACCGCCTGGACGCCCGTTTGGCGATGTCGTCGGCCTCCTGATTGGTGCCACGGGGCACATGCTGCAACTCCAACCCCTAGAACCGCTTCTCCATCCTGCGGACCTCCGCTAGGTAGGCTTCCATGTGCTCATCCTTCGGCTCGTACACCTTGTTGGAGAAATTGACAAGGAGCTGCGAATCGCCCTTGATGGTGAGGCGTTTCACCCCCAGGGCAGCCGCGGCCTTCAAGCCCGCTATTAAACCTTCATACTCCGCTATGTTGTTGGAGACCTTTTCACCTTGCTGGAAACAGAGCTGCACGGCATAATAGAGCTTGTCCAGAGTGGGCGATATAAGCACCGCCCCAGCCCCAGCGCCATGCCTGGAGAACGCCCCATCGAAGTACATGACCCAGCCTTCTGGCGCCTCGCTTCCCGGGGACAGGGACCGATCCTCGTCGGCCTTGAGGCCTGGCGCCTCCATCCATTCTGCCACAAAATCTGCCAACGCTGCTCCCTTGATGACTCTGGTCATGCTGAATTCGAGCTGAAACACTTGTAGTTCTATGTTCCACTCAGCAACCCTTCCAGCTGAATTATGGCTCCTGAGCACTCTCTCCAGGGGGTATGACGAGATGACCTTGATGGGATGACCCTAAAAATAGTGCCGCAGCTTGTGCGAGGCCACCAGTAGCGCGAGGAGGAGCTTTTGAGGCATGGGGTACCGTGCCCTTGCATCCCGCAACACCGTGCTGATGAACTACACTGGGTGCTCGACGAGGTGGAGTGCGTCAGTGCTGGTGGCTCCCTTCGGAGACCATGGCGCCTCTTGAGGTAATGAGGCCTCCTGAGACTGGCCATCTGGAAGAGGGGCCTCTTCCGCCTCCGGTGCGCTCCTCTACGGCGGCTGATCCTCCTCACCCGCGGTGGCAGTTTTTGTAGGCCTTCCTTGTCCCTGTTCTGCCTTGTCCCGGGCTGCTGCCGCGGTTTTGATTCGGCGCTCCTCTCTGACAGCCACCAAGGCTGCGCTGGCGGAGTAGGGAGTGGCGGCGAGGTAAAGCACCAGGGGCTCTTGAGGGCGCGGAGCCACCATGACCGGTGGGCTGGTCAGGTATCTCTTGAGATCCTGGAACGCCTTGTCGGCCTCTTCAGTCCACTCGAAGGGCCCCTTTTTCTTCATTAGCTGGAAGAAGGGCAGTGCTCGTTCCCCTAACTTGGAGATGAAGCGCCCTAGCGCGGTCACGCGCCCCGTGAGCTTCTGCATTTCTCTGAGGGTCTTTGACGGGCTCATGTCTTCCACCGCCTTGACCTTCTTCGGGTTAGCCTCGATGCCTCGGTGGGATACGAGGAAACCCAAGAGCTTGCCTGAGGGGACTCCGAACACACACTTCTCCGGGTTGAGCCGTAGGTTCACTATGTTGAGGCTCACGAAGGTTTCCTCCAAGTCTTGTATCTAGGTCCTGGCCTCCCGAGACTTTACACAATGTCATCGACGTAAGCTTCAACATTCTTCCCGAGCTGCGGGCCCAAGGTGATGTGCATCAGCCGCTGGAAGGTCGCCCCTGTGTTACGCAGCCCGAATGGCATGCATGTGTAGTAGTACACCCCACACGGGGTTAAGAAGGCTGTCTTCTCGACAACTTCTACCGCCATCTTGATCTGGTGATACCCAGAGAAGGCATCCAAGAAGCATAACAGGTCGCATTCCGCAGTGGAATCGACGATCTGGTCGATGCGGGGGAGCAGGAACACATCTTGCGGGCATGCTTTGTTGAGATTGGTGAAGTCGACACACATGCGCTCCTTCCCTCCCTTCTTTGGCACAACGATAGGGTTGGCCAACCAATCCAGGTATCGAACCTCGTGAATGACCCCAGCGGCTTCTAATTTGCGGGTCTCTTGGACGATGAAGTTCTGCTTTTCTATGGACTGCCGCCTGGCCTTTTGCTTCACAGCGCGCACGTTGGGGCACACGTTGAGGTGATGCTCGATTACACTCCTAGGGACCCCTGCCAACTAGTCAGGCTCCCAAGCGAATACCTTCCTGTTCGCGCGCAGGAACCCGACCAGGGCCTTCTCCTGCTCGGGTTTGAGGTGGGCGCCTATGGTGATAGTGGCGTTGGTGGACCCGTCCTCATCGACGGGTATCTGCTTGGTTTCTGCCTTGTCTTGGGTGAACAGCTGTTTCTTCTTGGCGGGTGCAGCCCCCTTGGGCCCGGGGGTCTCCAAGTCGGTGGGCTGTGCCGCCGCCGCCGTCTTGAAGGCGAGCTTGAGCACCGACAGTGCGTCCCCGGTGTCCCCGTGCATAGTGAGGACACCGCTGCTCCCGGGCATCTTCATGAGGTTGTGCGCCGGATGCGTCGCGGCCATGAACTGGGCCAGCGCTGGGTAGCCGAGGATGGCGTTGTAGGGGAGGCCGATGGGGGCGATGTCGAAGTCGACCAGCTCCGTGCGGAAGTTGTCGTAGGTGCCGAAGGTTACTGGGAGCCGGATCTATCCCAAGGAGCTGGACGACTTGCCCCCAACGCCTGAGAAGGGCCGGCTGGGTTGCAGCCGTTCCAGGGGTATGCAGAGGAGGTTGGAGGCCTCGACCGAGAGCATGCTGAGGCCCGCGCCGCCATCAATGAGGGTTCTGGTGACGGCCACCTGGCAGATGGTGGGGGTGCACAGCATGGGGAGCGCACCCGAGCAGGCCGAGTTGGAGGGGTGGTCCTCCGAGCTGAAGGTCAGGCCGGTCTCGGGTGCCGCCCGGTTCAGGGGAGCCCCCTGCCGCGTGGAAGTGGCGCTAACCCGGCGGATGAACGGCTTGACGTGGTGACGTGTAGGCGGCGCCTGTGAGCCGCCCAAGAGGGCCGCGACGACCGGGGGTGTTGGTGCAGCGCGATGGGCGGGGAAGAGGTTGCAGGGCTCCATGGGCGCGCGGAGCACGCGGGACGAAGAACCAGCTGAGGTGAGCGAGGGAGTTGCGGCGCGACCGTCTTGCCGCACGGACAGATGCTGGGACGATGCTTGCTGCTCGTCCCCCACCGGGCCGGTGGCGGCGTTGACGGCGGGTGACGGGGAACGGCGAGGACGCACGCCGACAGGGGCCGTCTGGGCGACGCGAGAAGCGACTGCGGCCCGGCACTCGGCACGGGCCCGACGAGCGTCAGACATGAGCGTGATGGTCGGAGGAGAACGGGGCAGTGGAAGACGAATCCCGGCGCACCCCTACCTGGCGCGCCAAATGTCGGATTTCGGGTTCCGGCAGACCCTTGAGGTTCGAACACTGGGGTGCGCGCGGAGATTTCGCCTCCTGCCTACCTGCACCCCTCCGCCTTGCAAGGATCTAAACTATGGCAAGAACAACACAAGAGACACAGGGTTTATACTAGTTCGGGCCACCGTTGCGGTGTAATACCCTACTCCAGTGTGTGGTGTGGTGGATTGCCTCTTGGGCTGACGATGATGAACAATATAAGGAAGAACAGCCTCGCGAGGGTCTGTTCTTGGCTGGGGCGATGAACTGCTGGCAGGAGCTCAGTCACCTTTCTCTCTCTTTCTTTCTCTAGTGGGTGGCTGATCCTATTTATAGAGGCCCTGGTCCTCTTCCCAAATATCAAGCGGGAAGGGAGCCAACAATGGTGGGCTAATTTGAAGGGGGACAGCTAGTACTAGCTACCCTGACAAAAGTAGTCTTTGCCTGCACAAAGCTCTGGTGATGACGTCGTCTTGGGCTCCACGGTGACCTCCGTCTCATAGTCCTCCTAGTCTTGGTCTCGTTGCACCGAAATGGCAACCTTTGCCTGATGCCTCGTTACTCCGCGGCTGCGCTTGCCCCCTTTGCACCAAAGAGGAAAGGAGGACACTGCGCAGGCTGGCACCCGCCTGGCGCCCTCGGTCGTCATGGCTTGTGTCACGGGCACCTCGTGAGGTACCCCGCCTTGATCTCTCCGCCTCCTCGTGAGCCAGCCTGACGAGGCCGTGCCTGAGGAAGCTCCGCGTCGTCCGCCCCGCGAGGCTTGGCCCCTCGCGAGGGTCTTGGGTTTGTGTTGGTGAAGATGGGCTGCGCTGGGGCCCCCTTTGAACCACGCCGCAGGCCGCAGGCAGGCAAGTCTGGGGACCCCCATTCCCAGAACGCCGAAAAACGTTACTATTTTAACGGACTTTGTTATTCTTGATATTCCCGAGGACGATAGTATGTTATTATTCTTGGAAGACCCTTCTTGAATACTGCAGGGGCTATTATTGATTGCACCAAAGGCAATGTCACTTTTCACGTTAATGGTAATGAGCATACGGTACACTTCCCGAGGAAACAACCTCAGGTCCACAGTATCAATTCCATTGGAAAATTTTCATCGATTATTTTTGGAGGTTTTGAATTTCCTCTTCCTACTGTCAAGAAAAAATATGATATTCTTATTGTTGGGGACGTGCATATCCCCGTTGAGGTAACCTAGTGTTATTCAAAAATTCTCCGGTTTCATGCAATTCGGAATGAGTTTGTTAACAAGACTTGATCAACCTTGTTAGTGGATTCATTTTTATGAGCATGGGATGGATGAATTTAGAAAACACAACTCTCTGTACCCTCTTTTTACTTTCTGATATTTATGTTAAATAAAGCAAAAATAGTAATTTCGGTCGGTTTTCTGAATTATCCGTGCAAAAAATACCTCGAAAATAAAAGTTCTCCAAATGCCCTGAAAATTTAATATGATTTTCTGGAATGTTTGAGAATATCTGGCACTGAGAACACATTAGGGGAAGCCAGCACCTGGCCACGAGGGTTCAGGGCACGCCTACTGCCTCGTGGGCCCCTGGTGGCCCCCTCCACTTATTCCAGCCACCACACACTCCTTCCTCCCAAAAAAATCACCAACGAGCTCAAGCACAAGTTCTAGCTCATCTTGCTGCCATTTTCGATCTCCTAGCTCAAAGATCCATTCACGAAACTGCTTTAGGGGATTGTTCTTTGGTATGTGACTCCTCCAATGGTCCAATGAGTTTTTGTTCTAGTGCTTTATTTATTCCAAAATTTTTTTGCTTAGATGACCCTGTTCTTGATCTTGCATGTCAAATTTATGTCGTCAAAAGTAGTTTTAATGCATGATATGGCCTCTAGGCACTTGTAGGAGTAGTTGCTATCAGTTTTGTTGAGTTTGGTTCACTTTTATTTTAAGTTACTAAAAATTTTAGAAATTTTCAGAAAAAGATGAAGAGATTTTTGAGGAGCTCATCGAGTCGAAGCTCGAAGGATAAGCAAAGTGAAGAGAACAAGAAGCCCAAGTATAATCTCCCTCATACTGCGGAGGTTCGGCCGTGTGAATGGCCTTGTGATGATTTCTTGAGAGAAGCCGAGATTCATGAAGATTTTTATTATTTGGCTGAGAATGCAGGCCTCACCGCCTTCCTCCACGACCAACGCGAACAGTATCTCTTACTCACCAATATCTTTGGGCAAAACTTCCATTTCCATGCTAGGAGCTCACCGCCTTCGATGGAATTTTATTTATATGATGAGCACAAGGAGATGTAACTTCGTGATTTTTGTCGGGTTTGTTTGACACCTTTTGAGGGCAGCATAGAGGAACCACATCGTGATGATGTGGAGGGATTTATTGATATGATTGTTGTAGGGGAAACGAGGAAAGTTTCCGATGCAAGAATCACTAGTATACATTTTCCTGTTCTACGTTACTTTTTAATATTTGCTACTAGATGCTTAATTGGTCCCGGGAATTGTGGGAACCTTAGTGCTCCTGATATTGTTATTTTGCGCCATGCCTTTTTTCAAGATACTACTTGCAGTTTAGGCGCTATTGTTGCTAAGCGGTTAAACCTGAACCGTACTAAGGGCCCTGTCCTTGGAGGCATCTTTGCCTCGCGCCTAGCTGCACACTTTAACATACCCATCAGGCATTATGAGAAAAAGGAAAAGTTGCTGCCTAATATTTTTCTAGATTATAAGAGCATGGTAGCACATGATTTTATCGTTAAGAATAAGAAGTTGCTTAACTATAGACTGATTTTTAGTAAGAATAACTTTGAGACTGTTACCTTGCCTGCTCCCTCTTTGTTTAACATATTTCAGGCAAGTACCTTGTTTTACCAGAGGACGTTTATGACATTGATATGAGTAAACATGGGACCTAAAATGTTATTGTGAATATGGTTAGTTCATAATCTTTGCTGAAAACTTTGATGCTGGCTTTACATATTTACAACAACAAGAGCAAACAGAGTTTGTAAAAGTTTTTCTTTATCACTTTCAGTTTATCAACCGAATTGCTTGAGGACAAGCAAAGGTTTAAGCTTGGGGGAGTTCATACATCTCCGTCGTACCTACTTTTCCAAACATTTTTGCCCTTGTTTTGGACTCTAACTTGCATGATTTGAATGGAACTAACCCGGAATGACCTGAGAATCAACGGAGATTATTTTTGGAATATATAAAAAATATTGGAAGAAGAATCCACATCAGGGGAGCCCACACCCTGTCCACGACAGTGATGGCGCACCTACCCCCCGGGTGCGGCCCCCTACCTTGTGGTCCCCCTGACGCTCCATCGACCTCAACTCCAATTCCATATATTCGTGTTCGGGGAGACAAAAATTGGAGAGAAGGATTCATCGCGTTTTACAATACGGAGCCGCCACCAAGCCCTAAACTCTCTCGAGAGGGCTGATCTGGAGTCTGTTCGGGGCTCCAGAGAGGGGAATCCGTCGCCTTCGTCATCATCAACCTTCCTCCATCACCAATTTCATGATGCTCACCGCCGTGTGTGAGTAATTCCATCGTAGGCTTGCTGGACGGTGATGGGTTGGATGAGATTTATCATGTAATCGAGTTAGTTTTGTTAGGGTTTGATCCCTAGTATCCACTACGTTCTGAGATTGATGTTGCTATGAACATATTATGTTTTCATCAATATATGAGAGTTCATGATCCTATCTTGCAAGTCTATACTCACCTATTATGTATGATCCGTTAACCCCGAAGTGACAATAATCAGGATCATTACCGGTGATGACCGTATTTTGAGGAGTTCATGAATTCACTATGTGTTAATGCTTTGGTCCGGTACTCTATTAAAAGGAGGCCTTAATATCCCTTAGTTTCCAATAGGACCCCGCTGCCACGGTGTTGGAAATATGCCCTAGAGGCAATAATAAAAGTATTATTATATTTCATTGTTCATGATAATTGTCTTTTATTCATGCTATAACTATATTATCCGGAAATCGTAATACACGTGTGAATACTTAGACCACAATATGTCCCTGGTAAGCCTCTAGTTAACCAGCTCGTTGTGATCAACAGATAGTCATGGTTTCCTGACTATGGACATTGGATGTCGTTGATAACGGGATCACATCATTAGGAGAATGATGTGATGGACAAGACCCAATCCTAAGCATAGCATAAAAGATCGTGTAGTTCGTTTTGCTAGAGCTTTGCCAATGTTGAATATCTCTTCCTTAGACCATGAGATCGTGTAACTCCCGGATACCGTAGGAGTGCCTTGGGTGTATCAAACGTCACAACGTAACTGGGTGACTATAAAGGTGCATTACAGGTATCTCCGAAAGTAGTTGTTGGGTTGACACGGATCGAGACTGGGATTTGTCACTCCGTATGACGGAGAGGTATCTCTGGGCCCACTCGGTAATGCATCATCGTATTGAGCTCAATGTGACCAAGGTGTTGGACACGGGATCATGCATTACGGTATGAGTAAAGTGACTTGCCAGTAACGAGACTGAACAAGGTATTGGGATACCGACGATCGAGTCTCGGGCAAGTAACGTACCGATTGACAAAGGGAATTGCATACAGGGTTTGATCGAATCCTCGACATCGTGGTTCATCCGATGACAACATCGAGGAGCATGTGGGAGCCATCATGGGTATCCAGATCCCGCTGATGGTTATTGACTGAGAGCGTCTCGGTCATGTCTGCATGTCTCCCGAACCCGTACGGTCTACACACTTAAGGTTCGGTGACGCTAGGGTTATGAAGATATGTATATGCAGAAACCCGAATGTTGTTCGGAGTCCCGGATGAGATCCCGGACGTCACAAGGAGTTCCAAAATGGTCCGGAGGTAAAGAATTATATATAGGAAGTGCTATTTCAGGCATCGGGACAAGTTTCGGGGTTATCGGTATTGTACCGGGACCACCGGAAGGGTCCCGGGGGTCCACCGGGTGGGACCACCTGTCCCGGGGGGCCAAATGGGCTGTAGGGGGTGCGCCTTGGCCTTCATGGGCCAAGGGCACCAGCCCCTATAGGCCCATGCGCCTAGGGTTTCCCCCTAGGAGGAGTCCTAGTGGTGGAAGGCACCCCTAGGTGCCTTGGGGGGGAGGGAAACCTCCCCTAGGCCGCCGCCCCCCCTAGTAGATCTCATCTACTAGGGCCGGCGCCCCCCCTGGCACCCCTATATATAGTGGGGGAGAGGAGGGACTTCATACACCAGCCCCTGGCGCCTCCATCTCCCCCCGTTACGTCTCTCCCTCGTAGTCTCGGCGAAGCCCTGCTGCTGTGACGCCCTGCATCCACCACCACGCCGTCGTGCTGCTGGATCTTCATCAACCTCTCCTTCCCCCTTGCTGGATCAAGAAGGAGGAGACGTCTCCCGTCCCGTACGTGTGTTGAACGCGGAGGAGCCGTCCGTTCGGCGCTGGTCATCGGTGATTTGGATCACGTCGAGTACGACTACATCATCACCTTGCAAGCTTCCGCACACGATCTACAAGTGGTATGTAGATGCAAACTCTCTCCCTTGACTCGTTGCTTAGATGAACTCATAGATGGATCTTGGTGAAACTGTAGGAAAAATTTTAATTTTCTGCAACGTTCCCCAACAGTGGCATCATGAGCTAGGTCTATGCGTAGTTCTCTTTGCACGAGTAGAACACAATTTTGTTGTGGGCGTGGATTTTGTCATCTTACTTGCCTCTACTAGTCTTTTCTTGCTCAACGGTATTGTGGGATGAAGCGGCCCGGACCAACCTTACACGTACGCTTACGTGAGACCGGTTCCACCGACTGACATGCACTAGTTGCATAAGGTGGCTGGCGGGTGTCTGTCTCTCCCACCTTAGTTGGAGCGGAATCGATGAACAGGGCCCTTATGAAGGGTAAATAGAAGTTGACAAAATCACGTTGTGGTGATTCGTAGGTAAGAAAACGTTCTTGCTAGAACCCAATTGCAGCCACGTAAAAGATGCAACAACAATTAGAGGACGTCTAACTTGTTTTTGCAGCGATTGATCATGTGATGTGATATGGCCAGAAGTTGTGATGAATGATGAATTGTGATGTATGAGATCATGTTCTTTGTAATAGGATTCACGACTTGCATGTCGATGAGTATGACAACCGGCAGGAGCCATAGGAGTTGTCTTTATTTTTTGTATGACCTGCGTGTCATTGAATAACGTCATGTAAACTACTTTACTTTATTGCTAAACGTTAGTCATAGAAGTAGAAGTAGTCGTTGGCGTGACAACTTCATGAAGACACGATGATGGAGATCATGATGATGGAGATCATGGTGTCAAGCCGGTGACAAGATGATCATGGAGCCCCGAAGATGAAGATCAACGGAGCTATATGATATTGGCCATATCATGTCACAACTCTATAATTGCATGTGATGTTTATTATGTATTATGCATCTTGTTTACTTAGGACGAGGGTAGTAAATAAGATGATCCCTTATAAAATTTCAAGAAGTGTTCTCCCCTAACTGTGCACCGTTGCTACAGTTCGTCGCTTCTAAGCACCACGTGATGATCGGGTGTGATGGATTCTTACGTTCACATACAACAGGTGTAAGACAGTTTTACACAGCGAAAACACTTAGGGTTAACTTGACGAGCCTAGCATGTGCAGACATGGCCTCGGAACACGAGACCGAAAGGTCGAACACGAGTCGTATGGAAGATACGATCAACATGAGAATGTTCACCGACGATGACTAGTCCGTCTCACGTGATGATCGGACACGGGCTAGTCAACTCGGATCGTGTAAACACTTAGATGACTAGAGGGATGTCTAATCTAAGTGGGAGTTCATAATTTGATTGGAACTTTATTATCATGAACTTAGTCTAAAACCTTTGCAAATATGTCTTGTAGATCAATGGCCAACGCTAATGTCAACATGAACTTCAACGCGTTCCTAGAGAAAACCAAGCTGAAAGATGATGGCAGCAACTATACGGACTGGGTCCGAAACCTGAGGATCATCCTCATAGCTGCCAGGAAACAATATGTCCTAGAAGGACCGCTAGGTGACGCTCCCGTCCCAGAGAACCAAGACATTATGAATGCTTGGCAGTCTCGCGCTGATGATTACTCCCTCGTTCAGTGCGGCATGCTTTACAGCTTAGAACCGGGGCTCCAAAAGCGTTTTGAGCATCACGGAGCATATGAGATGTTCGAAGAGCTGAAACTAGTTTTCCAAGCTCATGCCCGGGTCGAGAGATATGATGTCTCTGACAAGTTCTACAGTTGTAAGATGGAGGAAAACAGTTCTGTCAGTGAGCACATCCTGAAGATGTCTGGGTTGCACAACCGTATGACCCAGCTGAACACTAACCTCCCAGATGAGGCGGTCATTGACAGAATCCTCCAGTCGCTCCCACCAAGCTACAAGAGCTTTGTGATGAACTACAACATGCAGGGGATGGAAAAGACCATTCCCGAAGTGTTCTCGATGCTGAAGTCAGCAGAGGCTGAAATCAAGAAAGAACATCAAGTGTTGATGGTCAATAAGACCACTAAGTTCAAGAAGGGCAAGGGTAAGAAGAACTTCAAGAAGGACGGCAAAGATGTTGCCGCGCCTGGTAAGCCAGTTACCGGGAAGAAGTCAAAGAATGGACCTAAGCCTGAGACTGAGTGCTTTTATTGCAAGGGGAAGGGTCACTGGAAGCGGAACTGCCCCAAATACTTAGCGGATAAGAAGGCCGGCAACACCAAAGGTATATTTGATATACATGTGATTGATGTGTACCTTACCAGTACTCGTAGTAACTCCTGGGTATTTGATACCAGTGCCGTTGCTCATATTTGTAACTCACAGCAGGAGCTGCGGAATAAACGGAGACTGGCGAAGGACGAGGTGACGATGCGCGTCGGGAATGGTTCCAGAGTCGATGTGATCGCCGTCGGCACGCTGCCTCTACATTTACCTACGAGATTAGTTTTGAACCTTAATAATTGTTATTTAGTGCCAAGTTTGAGCATGAACATTGTATCAGGATCTCGTTTAATACGAGATGGCTACTCATTTAAGTCTGAGAATAATGGTTGTTCGATTTATATGAGAGATATGTTTTATGGTCATGCTCCGATGGTCAATGGTTTATTCTTAATGAATCTCGAACGTAATATTACACATGTTCATAGTGTAGATGCCAAAAGATTTAAAGTTGATAACGATAGTCCCACATACTTGTGGCACTGCCGCCTTGGTCACATTGGTGTCAAGCGCATGAAGAAGCTCCATGCCGATGGACTTTTAGAGTCTCTTGATTATGAATCGTTTGACACGTGCGAACCATGCCTTTTGGGAAAAATGACCAAGACTCCGTTCTCCGGAACAATGGAGCGAGCAACCAACTTGTTGGAAATCATACATACCGATGTGTGCGGTCTAATGAGCGTTGAGGCTCGCGGAGGATATCGTTATGTTCTCACTCTCACAGATGACTTGAGTAGATATGGGTATGTCTACTTAATGAAACACAAGTCTGAGACCTTTGAAAAGTTCAAGGAATTTCAGAATGAGGTAGAGAATCAACGTGACCGAAAGATAAAATTCTTACGATCAGATCGTGGAGGAGAATACTTAAGTCACGAATTTGGTACACACTTAAGGAAATGTGGAATCGTTTCACAGCTCACGCCGCCTGGAACACCTCAGCGAAACGGTGTGTCCGAACGTCGTAATCGCACCCTATTGGATATGGTGCGGTCTATGATGTCCCTTACCGATTTACCGCTATCATTTTGGGGATACGCTCTAGAGATAGCTACATTCACTTTAAATAGGGCACCGTCTAAATCCGTTGAGACGACACCGTATGAATTATGGTTTGGAAAGAAACCTAAGCTGTCGTTTCTGAAAGTTTGGGGATGCGATGCTTATGTCAAGAAACTTCAACCTGAAAAGCTCGAACCCAAGTCGGAAAAATGCGTATTCATAGGATACCCTAAGGAAACTATAGGGTATACCTTCTACTTAAGATCCGAAGGCAAGATCTTTGTTGCCAAGAACGGATGCTTTCTGGAAAAAGAGTTTCTCTCAAAAGAAGTAAGTGGGAGGAAAGTAGAACTCGATGAAGTACTACCTCTTGAGCGGGAAAGTGGCGCAGCGCAGGAAACCGTTCCTGTGATGCCCACACCAACTGAAGAGGAAAACAATGATAATGATTAAGGTACTTCGGATCAAGTTGCTGCTGAACTTCGTAGGTCCACAAGGACACGTTCCGCACCAGAGTGGTACGGCAACCCTGTCCTGGAAATCATGTTGTTAGACAACAATGAACCTTCGAACTATGAAGAAGTAATGGCGGGCCCGGATTCCAACAAATGGCTTGAAGCCATGAAATCCGAGATAGAATCCATGTATGAAAACAAAGTATGGACTTTGACAGACTTGCCCGATGATCGGCGAGCGATAGAAAACAAATGGATCTTCAATAAGAAGACGGACGCGGATGGTAATATTACCATCTATAAAGCTCGACTTGTCGCTAAGGGTTATCGACAGGTTCAAGGGATTGACTACGACGAGACATTCTCTCCCGTAGCGAAGCTAAAGTCCGTCCGAATCATGTTAGCAATTGCCGCATACTATGATTATGAGATATGGCAGATGGACGTCAAAACAGCATTCCTTAACGGGCATCTTAAGGAAGAACTGTATAGGATGCAGCCGGAAGGTTTTGTCGATCCTCGGAACGCTAACAAAGTATGCAAGCTCCAGCGATCCATTTATGGACTGGTGCAAGCATCTCGGAGTTGGAACATTCGCTTTGATGAGATGATCAAAGCGTTTGGGTTTATGCAGACTTATGGAGAAGCCTGCGTTTACAAGAAAGTGAGTGGGAGCTCTGTAGCATTTCTCATATTATATGTAGATGACATACTCCTGCTGGGAAATAATATAGAATTTCTGGACAACATTAAGGCCTACTTGAATAAGTGTTTTTCAATGAAGGACCTTGGAGAAGCTGCTTATATATTAGGCATCAAGATCTATAGAGATAGATCGAGACGCCTCATAGGTCTTTCACAAAGCACATACCTTGATAAGATTTTGAAGAGATTCAGAATGGATCAGTCCAAGAAGGGGTTCAGCTCAGTTCAAGAAGGGGTTCAGAATGGATCAGTCCAAGAAGGGGTTACAAGGTGTGAGACTGAGCTCAGCTCAGTCACCGACTATGGCAAAAGATAAAGAAGAGATGAGTGTCATCCCCTATGCTTCAGCCATAGGATCTATTATGTATGCCATGCTGTGTACCAGAACCGATGTAAACCTTGCCGTAAGTTTGGTAGCAAGATACCAAAGTAATCCCGGCAAGGAACACTGGACAGCGGTCAAGAATATCCTGAAGTACCTGAAAAGGACGAAGGACATGTTTCTCGTTTATGGAGGAGACGAAGAGCTCGTCGTAAAGGGTTACGTCGACGCTGGCTTCGACTCAGATCTGGATGACTCTAAGTCACAAACCGGATACGTGGATATGTTGAATGGTGGAGCAGTAAGCTGGTGCAGCTGCAAGCAGAGCGTCGTGGCGGGATCTACGTGTGAAGCGGAGTACATGGCAGCCTCGGAGGCAGCACATGAAGCGATTTGGGTGAAGGAGTTCATCACCGACCTAGGAGTCATACCCAATGCGTCGGGGCTGATCAAACTCTTCTGTGACAACACTGGAGCTATTGCCCTCGCCAAGGAGCCCAGGTTTCACAAGAAGACCAGGCACATCAAGCGTCGTTTGAACTCCATCCGTGAAAATGTTCAAGATGGAGACATAGAGATTTGCAAAGTGCACACGGATCTGAATGTCGCGGATCCGCTGACTAAACCTCTCTCGCGTGCAAAACATGATCAACACCAGAACTCTATGGGTGTTCGATTCATCACAATGTAACTAGATTGGTGACTCTAGTGCAAGTGGGAGACTGTTGGAAATATGCCCTAGAGGCAATAATAAAAGTACTATTATATTTCATTGTTCATGATAATTGTCTTTTATTCATGCTATAACTGTATTATCCGGAAATCGTAATACACGTGTGAATACTTAGACCACAATATGTCCCTGGTAAGCCTCTAGTTGACCAGTTCGTTGTGATCAACAGATAGTCATGGTTTCCTGACTATGGACATTGGATGTCGTTGATAACGGGATCACATCATTAGGAGAATGATGTGATGGACAAGACCCAATCCTAAGCATAGCATAAAAGATCGTGTAGTTCGTTTTGCTAGAGCTTTGCCAATGTCGAAAATCTCTTCCTTAGACCATGAGATCGTGTAACTCCCGGATACCGTAGGAGTGCCTTGGGTGTATCAAACGTCACAACGTAACTGGGTGACTATAAAGGTGCATTACAGGTATCTCCGAAAGTAGTTGTTGGGTTGACACGGATCGAGACTGGGATTTGTCACTCCGTATGACGGAGAGGTATCTCTGGGCCCACTCGGTAATGCATCATCGTATTGAGCTCAATGTGACCAAGGTGTTGGACACGGGATCATGCATTACGGTACGAGTAAAGTGACTTGCCAGTAACGAGACTGAACAAGGTATTGGGATACCGACGATCGAGTCTCGGGCAAGTAACGTACCGATTGACAAAGGGAATTGCATACAGGGTTTGATCGAATCCTCGACATCGTGGTTCATCCGATGACAACATCGAGGAGCATGTGGGAGCCATCATGGGTATCCATATCCCGCTGATGGTTATTGACTGAGAGCGTCTCGGTCATGTCTGCATGTCTCCCGAACCCGTAGGGTCTACACACTTAAGGTTCGGTGACGCTAGGGTTATGAAGATATGTATATGCAGAAACCCGAATGTTGTTCGGAGTCCCGGATGAGATCCCGGACGTCACAAGGAGTTCCGGAATGGTCCGGAGGTAAAGAATTATATATAGGAAGTGCTATTTCAGGCATCGGGACAAGTTTCGGGGTTATCGGTATTGTACCGGGACCACCGGAAGGGTCCCGGGGGTCCACCGGGTGGGACCACCTGTCCCGGGGGGCCACATGGGCTGTAGGGGGTGCGCCTTGGCCTTCATGGGCCAAGGGCACCAGCCCCTATAGGCCCATGCGCCTAGGGTTTCCCCCTAGGAGGAGTCCTAGTGGTGGAAGGCACCCCTAGGTGCCTTGGGGGGGAGGGAAACCTCCCCTAGGCCGCCGCCCCCCTAGTAGATCTCATCTACTAGGGCCGGCGCCCCCCCTGGCACCCCTATATATAGTGGGGGAGAGGAGGGACTTCATACACCAGCCCCTGGCGCCTCCATCTCCCCCCGTTACGTCTCTCCCTCGTAGTCTCGGCGAAGCCCTGCTGCTGTGACGCCCTGCATCCACCACCACGCCCTCGTGCTGCTGGATCTTCATCAACCTCTCCTTCCCCCTTGCTGGATCAAGAAGGAGGAGACGTCTCCCGTCCCATACGTGTGTTGAACGCGGAGGTGCCGTCCGTTCGGCGCTGGTCATCGGTGATTTGGATCACGTCGAGTACGACTACATCATCACCTTGCAAGCTTCCGCACGCGATCTACAAGTGGTATGTAGATGCAAACTCTCTCCCTTGACTCGTTGCTTATATGAACTCATAGATGGATCTTGGTGAAACCGTAGGAAAATTTTTAATTTTCTGCAACGTTCCCCAACACACGGGAGGGTAGGACAAAAGATGGCATGCATGTTCTTTTCCATAAGCACGTATGACTATATTCGGAATACATGCCTACATTACATTGATGAACTGGAGCTAATTCTGTGTCACCCTATGTTATGACTGTTACATGATTGATCGCATCCGACATAATTCTCCATCACTGATCCATTGCCTATGAGCTTTCCATATATTGTTCTTCGCTTATTTACTTTTCCGTTGCTACTGTTACCATCACTATAAAACCCAAAATATTACTTTTACTACCGTTACTTTTTGCCACCATTACCACTACTATCATATTACTTTGCAACCAAATATCTTGCTGCAGATATTAAGTTTCCAGGTGTGGTTGAATTGACAACTCAACTACAAATACTTGATAATATTCTTTGGCTCCCCTTGTGTCGAATCAATAAATTTGGGTTGAATACTCTACCCTCGAAAACTGTTGCGATCCCCTATACTTGTGGGTTATCAATGTGCTTTGTGAAAGTCCAATTAAACGTCTTGATCTATCTCTATAGATCTTGACGCCTAATATATAAGCAGCTTCACCGAGGTCTTTCATTTAAAAATTCTTATTCAAGTATCCTTTTATGCTATTCAGAAATTCAGTATCATTTCCGGTCGATAATATGTCATCCACATATAATATCAGAAATGCTACGGAGCTCCCACTCACTTTCTTGTAAATACAGGCTTCTCCAAAAGTCTGTGTAAAACCATATGCTTTGATCACACTATCAAAGCGTATATTCCAACTCTGAGAGGCCTGCACCAGTCCATAAATGGATCGCTGGAGCTTGCACACTTTGTTAGCACCTTTAGGATCGACAAAACCTTCTGGTTGCATCATATACAACTCTACTTTGAGATATCCATTAAGGAATGCAGTTTTGACATCCATTTGCCAAATTTCATAATCATAAACTACGACAATTGCTAACATGATTCGGACAAACTTAAGCATCGCTACGGGTGAGAAGGACTCATCGTAGTCAACTCCTTGAACTTGTCGAAAACCTTTCACAACAAGTCGAGCTTTGTAGACAGTAATATTACCGTCAGCGTCAGTCTTCTTCTTGAAGATCCATTTATTCTCTATGGCTTGCCGATCATCGGGCAAGTCAACCAAAGTCCATACTTTGTTCTCATACATGGATCCCATCTCAGATTTCATGGCCTCTAGCCATTTTGCGGAATCTGGGCTCATCATCGCTTCCTCATAGTTCGTAGGTTCGTCATGGTCAAGTAACATGACCTCTAGAACAGGATTACCATAACACCCTGGTGCGGACCTTACTGTGGTTGACCTACGAGGTTCGGTAGTAACTTGATCAGAAGTTTCATGATCATCATCATTAGCTTCCTCACTAATTGGTGTAGGAATCACTAGAACTGATTTCTATGATGAACTACTTTCCAATAAGGGAGAAGGTACAATTACCTCATCAAGTTCTACTTTCCTCCCACTCACTTCTTTCGAGAGAAACTCCTTCTCTAGAAAGGATCCATTCTTAGCAACGAATATCTTGCCTTCGGATCTGTGATAGAAGGTGTACCCAACAGTCTCCTTTGGGTATCCTATGTAGACACATTTCTCTGATTTGGGTTCAAGCTTATCAGGTTGAAGCTTTTTCACATAAGCATCACATCCCCAAACTTTAAGAAACGACAAGTTGGGTTTCTTGCCAAACCACGGTTCATATGGTGTCATCTCAACAGATTTTGATGGTGCCCTATTTAACGTGAATGCAGTCATCTCTAAAGCATAACCCCAAAACGATAGTGGTAAATCAGTAAGAGACATCATAGATCGCACCATATCCAATAAAGTGCGGTTACGATGTTCGGACACACCACTATGCTGTGGTGTTCCAGGAGGCGTGAGTTGCAAAACTATTCCGCATTGTTTCAAATGAAGACCAAACTCATAACTGAAATATTCACCTCCACGGTCAGATCCTAGAAACTTAATTTTCTTGTTACGATGATTTTCCACTTCACTCTGAAATTCTTTGAACTTTTCAAATGTTTCAGACTTATGTTTCATCAAGTAGATATACCCATATCTGCTCAAATCATCTGTGAAGGCAGAAAATAATGATACACGCCGCGAGCATCAACAATCGTCGGACCGCATGCATACATCAGTATTTATTATTACTAATAGGTCTGTTGCTCGCTCCATTGTTCTGGAGAACGGAGTCTTAGTCATCTTGCCCATGAGGCATGGTTCGCAAGCATCAAGTGATTCATAATCAAGTGATTCCAAAAGCCCATTAGCATGGAGTTTCTTCATGCGCTTTACACCAATATGACCAAAACGGCAGTGCCACAAATAAGTTGCACTATCATTATTGAACTTATATCTTTTGGCTTCAATGCTATGAATATGTGTATCACTACTATCGAGATTCAATAAAAATAAACCACTCATTAAGGGTGCATGACCATAAAAAATATTACTCATATAAATAGGACAACCATTATTCTCTGATTTAAATGAATAACCGTCTCGTATCAAACAACATCCAGATAGATTGTTCATGCTTAATGATACTTCTCCAACGTATCTACTTTTTCTCACGCTTTTCCTCTTGTTTTGGACTCTAATTTGCATGATTTGAACGAAACTAACCCCGGACTAACGTTGTTGTCAGCAGAACTACCATGGTGTTGTTTTTGTGCAGAAATAAAAGTTCTCGGAATGGAACGAAACTTTTTGAGGAATTTTTATATCAATAATAAGAATTTTTGGAGCCAAGACCTACTGGAGAGGGGCCCCTAGGTGGGCACAACCCACCAGGGCGTGCCCCCTCTCTTGGCGCACCCAGGTGGGTTTTACCCACCTGGTGGCCCCGCTGACGACCCCCCTAATACTATAAAATCACATATTTCTTGAAAAAAATCAGGGAGAAAGAATTATCGCGATCCACGAGACGCAGCCGCCGCCAAGCCATGTTCTTCCTTAGGAGGGAAGATCTGGAGCCCGTTTAGGGCTCTGGAGAGGGGGATCTTTGTTCTTCGTCATCACCAACCCTTCTCCATCGCCAATTCCATGATGCTCCCCACCGGGAGTGAGTAATTCCTTTGTAGGCTCACTAGTCGGTGAGGAGTTGGATGAGATTCATCATGTAATCAAGTTAGTTTTGTTAGGGCCTAATCCCTAGTATCCACTATGTTCTTAGATTGATGTAGCTATGACTTTGCTATGCTTAATGCTTGTCACTTTGGGACTGGGTACCATAATTTCAGATCTGAACCATTTATGAATTTATCATTATATCTATGTTCTAGATCCGATCTTGCAAGTTATAGTCACCTACTACGTGTTATGATTCGGCAACCCCGGAGTGACAACAACCGCGCCCACTCCTGGTGATGATCGTAGTTGAGGAGTTCATGTATTCACTATGTGTTAATGCTTTGTTCCGGTTCTCTATTAAAAGGAGGCTTTAATATCCCTTAGTTTCCAATATGGACCCCGCTGCTACGAGAGGGTAGGACAAAATATGTCATGCAAGTTTTTTTAATAAAGCACGTATGACTATTTGTGGAATACATGCCTACATTATATCGTTGAACTAAAGCTAGTGCCGTATCGCCCTAGGTTATAACTGTCTCATGATGAATATCATCCAACAAGTCACCGATCCAATGCCTACAAACTTATCCATGTTGTTTCTGCTAAGTTACTACTGCTATCATCACTGTTACACTTGCTACAAAGTTACTGCTATCATTATTACTGTTACTATTGTTGTTGTCACTACTATCAAAACTATCAAACTACTTTGCTACTGATCACTTTGTTGCAGATAATTAATCTCCAGGTGTGGTTGAATTGACAACTCAGCTGCTAATACCTTCAAATATTCTTTGGCTCCTCTCGTGTCGAATCTATAAATTTGGGTCGAATACTTTACCCTCGAAAACTGTTGCGATCCCCTATACTTGTGGGTTATCAAGACCTTTTTCTTGCGCCGTTGCCGGGGAGCATAGTTATATTTGTTGAGTCACTTGGGATTATTATCATATTATCACTATGAATAATCTGAACGATGCTAAGACTAAGATATTTCCCTCAAAGACGAGGGGAGGTAAGGAACTGCCATCCAGTTCTGCTTTAGATTCACCTTCTGTTATAAGTAAACTTGCAACCCCACCACATGCTATTAATTCTGATATGTCGCAAGTTATAGATGATGCTACTTCTATTATGAATGATGCTTATGGTGATGCTAGTACCTTGCTTGATAATGATGATGTGCCACTTGGTGAATTTCTTGATAAACAAATTGCTAGAGTTATACAACATGATGTTGTTGAATCTGATGATGAGCTTGAAACTGAATCTCCTGAAACACCTGCTAGAACTAGCCTTCCTAGATATGAATTGCCTAAGGTACCGGAAGGTTAGGTTATGAGTGAATAAGAAACTAGAGATATTCTTGCTTACAATGATAGAGATGATCTAGAGAAATTTTTACACAAGTATAAAGAAAAATTTCTCAATGCTGGAATGAAGTGTGATCCTAAGTTTGCTACTTCACCTATATTTATTGATCATAAGGATTATGAATTCTCTGTCAACCCAGAGTTAATTACTTTGGCTGAATCTGATCCTTTCCATGTTTATGAAACTGAAACTGTTGTGGCACATCTTACTAAGTTGAATGACATAGCGACCCTTTTTACTCATGACGAGAAAACTCGCTATTACTTTATTCTCAAATTATTTCCTTTCACATTAAAGGGTGATGCTAAATCTTGGTACAATACTCTTGCTCCTGGTGGTGTGCGTAGTCCCCAGGATATGATTTATTACTTCTCTGAAAAATATTTTCCTGCTAATATGAAACAAACTGCCTTACAGAAAATATTTAACTTTCCGCAAACTAAAGAAGAGAGTCTCCCACAAGCTTGAGGGAGGCTTTGCCAGTTACTTAATGCTTTACCTGATCATCCTCTTAAGAAAAATGAAATACTTGATATCTTCTATAATGGATTGTCGGTGTACTAGAATAGGGGTACCCTAGTACCCCGAACTTGTGCACGGGCAGTTGCAGCACCGCGCGGCAAGGCTTGCCGGGCGAACACCAAGATCCTCCAAGGTTCCCTTGGAGCTATTCAAGAACAAAGTATTTAAGCTCAGGAGACAAGGCCCGGGCAAGAGGAGCTTGCCGGGAAGGCCAACCGAGGTACTCCAAAGAACTAGCCGCGACGCGCCATGCGCTCCGGCAAGGCAACAAGGTCCCGGCAAGAGGAGCTTGCCGGGAAGACCAAACAAGGTACCTCGAGGCCCGGTGAGCGACAAGCTTCCGGACCTGACAAGATAACAACAGCGGCAAGGCGCTTGCCGCGGCAGGTGGCCGCACTGTGCCCACGCTCCAGCGCATCCACCAACGTGTCGCTCCGGGGGCCTCTCCAGGCGCGCGTGGCGGGAGGCAGTGCAGCCAGCGATGCGTAGTGGCATGCGAAGCTGACAAGATCGCCGTCGTGGCGAACGGTGGCGCCCCTAACGGTCCTTTTCTGCACTGTTTGGGCGACTCAGACGGGCCTTTAATGCCCTTGTCCCCTGCCGTCAGTGTTAGGTAGGGTGCACTGTACAAGTAACTGTACCAACCACCCCACTTTTTACATTTGTACCCCTCTCTGCGTTGCCACCTGTCGGTGACCCCTTTAGCGTATAAAAGGAGGCCCATGCGCAACGTAGAGGGGGTTCGGTTCGACTCATTCGTAACCCAGAAAGACACTACGCTCTCGCGCTAGAGCAAGAACAGAATAGAACCAGACAAGCAGCAGTAGGAGTGTTATCTCTCCGGAGAGCTCCGAAGCTGGGTAAACTGCTCGTGTGCTTCGCCTCGATCTGCTCTTCGTGCGATCTCCGCCCCCCGCCGAACCGAAAGGGGCCCGGTCCGCCGGCCCCATAGGTGTTCGTGGATCAGTTTCCCCGACATCTTTGGCGCGCCAGGTAGGGGGCGTCGAGATTGTGTGAACCTGATCCGGCGTTCACACGAGCTAGATCTTCATTCCCTTCATCAACATGCCACCGAAGAAGAAGACTTCGGCGGCAGCCGCTCCGTCCACGTCACTTCCGCCACTGTTGGAGCAAACGGGTGGTGGAATGGACGCCGGCGGAAGAATGGACGTCGACGAGGAAGCTCATGATGCCGCCAGGTCCAAAGACAAGGATGCACACACCTCGGCGACTGTACATGTTCCGCGCCACTCTCAGGAGGCGCAAGATCAATAGCGTCATGGCACTCGTAGTGCCATACGCGTGATAGGCCAAGACCAAGCTGGTGGATCTCGGGGCGCTCAAGACCAGCATGCACGCCAGCATGTTGGCACGAGCGGGGCACGGTCGCCTGGACGGGATACTGCTCCTTCTAACATAGTTAGAAGTTCGAGCATGTCCCGCTCCTCGCGTCGTCCGCCACTGCCACCCACCACTCCAGCAGAAGCTTTGGCGCGAGCTCAACTTCTCCTAGATTACCCTCCGACATCAGACAAGATCGACGAACGGAGGGCCACGATTCAGAGTCTCATCAGCTACGCCAACGGCGACACTCCACGGCGGCCGAGCGCGTCGCCGCCGCGGCAGGGTTGCCGGGCGCGAGCCGGTGACGACGAAACGGGTGGAGGTGCAACTACCATGCAATCACCGCCCCGAAGGCCAAGATCGCCGACTCGCCGGATCCACCTCGACAGCGACTCCACTGCATCGTCGGATCCACGAGCTCGTCGCGATCAGCGCCAAGTCCTTCATGATCGGCAACAAGAAGACGCTCGAACTCGTATCGAGCGCCGAAGAGAAGCGCGACGTCAATCCGACAAGCATGCTGGGCCCTCTGATGACATGCATGCGCCAGGGGAACCAGGCAATCTGCCGTATGCGGTAGGTTGCCCTGCGTTCACTCGTGAGCTGCGGCAAGTCCAGTGGCCCAGCACGAAAAACTTCAAGCCAGACGTACCGGAGAAGTACGACGGCAAGACGCA
The DNA here is from genome assembly GCF_002162155.2 of Triticum dicoccoides. NCBI lineage: Eukaryota > Viridiplantae > Streptophyta > Magnoliopsida > Poales > Poaceae > Triticum > Triticum dicoccoides. The sequence goes on from NC_041380.1 coordinate 217,770,809, forward strand.
TCCGTCAGAGTTCCTCAGCATCTACACCATCGCGGTGAAGGCTGCCGGGGGACGGGATGACAAGATCCTTGCCAACTACTTCCCACTGGTGCTCAAGCCCAACGTCAGATCTTGGCTCATGCACTTGCCGGACAACTCAATATCCTCTTGGGCTGATATGTGCCATCAATTCGTCGGCGCCTTCACAGGCGGACACAAGCCTCATGGCCAGGAGAGTGATCTTCATCTGCTCACCCAGAAGGAAGGAAAGCCCCTGCGCAAGTACATTCAGAGATTCAGCAGTGTGCAGCACAACATCCCAGACGTCCACCCTCCCGCGATGATCAGCGCGTTCCACCAGAACGTGCGGAACCGCAGGATGCGGGAGGAAATGGCGATGTGCAAGATCAGGGACGTCAGTGAGTTATATGCACTGGCCGACAAGTGTGCACGTGCTGAGGAAGGGAGGAGACTCCCTGGAGAGAATGTAGGAGCGGGAGGATCTGACAGCGAAGATGCTGCCCCGACAAGGAAAAACCGGCGGCGGAACAACAGAAGGAGGAAAGGCAAAGAGGTGCTAGTTGTTGAGTAGTCCGGCAACGGTGGTGGCGCCAAGGAAGCCAAAGCTGGTGACTCCGGCAAGGAGGTTGCCGCGGAGGTGGCGGTCGCCGACAAGCAGGACGGCACCAACAAGAAGTATTGAAAGATCCACCGCACCAAGGGCCATGATCTCCAGAACTGTAAGAAAGTCGAGCAGCTTGTTGAGCAACAGAAAGCTGAATACGAGCGGCACGACAAGGAGAAGGCCCAGGAAGGTGCTGGGGGATCCGGCAAGAAACGTCCCGGCCGAGGAGGACGCCGCGGCAAGGCCAAGCAGCGGCAAGGAGACAGACCTCCCCGCGGCCGCGACAAGGATGAAGATGACAACGACGATGAAGACATGGATGACGAGGAGACTGATGAGCAGGAGTTCCAGAAAGCCACAGAGGTCCTGTGCGTTGACGGTGGTGCTTCTCTGCATACCTCGCACCATCAGCTCAAGCAGTGGGTGCGGGAAGTTAATGCAGCAGAACCACCCATCGAGTCACGCAAGCCTCTGAAATGGTCTGGCACGCCTATTATCTTTGATATTGAGGACCACCCGGATCGCATAACTGCGGTCGGGTGCTTGCCGATGTTGGTTTCACCAACAATCCGCAACCTCAAGGTCACTAAGATGCTAGTTGACGGCGGGGCCGGCTTGAACCTGATCTCCTCCGCGGTTCTCCAGAAACTCCAGATCCCCGACAACGAGCTCGAAGAGACCGGTACATTTCAAGGAATCAACCCGGGAAGGAGCAAGCCGAAGGGAAAGATCACGTTGCTGGTAACATTTGGCAGCGAACTGAACTTCAGGACTGAGAGGGTCACATTTGATGTAGCCGACTTTCCATTACCTTACAATGGAATCCTTGGCCATCCGGCACTCGCCAAGTTCATGGCAGCCTCTCACTATGCGTACAACGTACTAAAAATGCCAGGCCCGATAGGTGTCATCTCTGTCCCTGGTGACAAGAAGGATGCTCTTATCTGTGCCGACAAGATCTACCGGGAAGCAGCAGCCACAGCAGACCGCAAGACACTTGCCGCTGAAGCTCTCGGGGGGAAGAAGAAGACCAAGTCGGGCAAGAGCTCTGATGCCCACTCCGGCAAGCGCACCTCTTTGGAGTGCTGCGCTACCGTCGAGGACGCACCATCGAGCTCCACCGGCAAGTGTAAAAAGGCAATGGCAGCTCCACCTGAGACCAAGAAGGTGTCCGCCAAGGAGGATGGTGCTGGTGGTACCTTCACCATCGGCGCCACTCTTGACCCCAAATAGGAAAGCGCGCTCGTTGCTTTCCTGCGGGCGAATGTCGACGTGTTTGCATGGCAACCGTCTGATATCCCCGGTGTTCCCAGGAAAGTAATTGAGCACCACCTTGCCGTCTGTCCTCATGCACAGCCCGTCAAGCAGGGAGTCAGGAAGCAGGCAGTGGAGCGCCCAGAATTCATCGCAGAAGAAATCAAGAAGTTGGAAGCAGCAGGCCTTGTCAGACGAGTGCTCCATCCCACGTGGTTGGCCAATCCTGTTGTTGTGCGCAAGGCTAACGGGAAATGGAGACTTTGTATTGACTTCACTTATGTTAATAAAGCTTGTCCCAAAGACCCATTTCCCTTGTCGTGCATTGACCAGATTGTTGACTCCACAACCGGATGTGATTTGCTTTCATTTCTTGATGCATACTCAGGATACCATCAGATCTTCATGGCAGAAGAGGATGAAGAGAAAACCGCATTTATCACCCCGTGTGGCACGTACTGCTTCGTACGGATGCCTTTCGGTTTGAAGAATGCTGGTTCAACATTCGCAAGGGTAGTCCACCACGCTTTTGAGCCGCAAATGCACAGAAATGTGGAAGCTTACATGGATGACATAGTGGTCAAGAGTAAGAACAGGGCGACCCTGATTCAAGATTTAGACGAGACATTTGCAAATCTGCGCAAGATCAACCTCAAGCTTAACCCTGAGAAGTGCGTGTTTGGAGTCCCTTCCGGCAAGCTTCTCGGGTTCATCGTGTCTCAGCGGGGAATTGAAGCCAATCCCGACAAGATCAAGGCCATTGAGCAGATCGAAGCACCAAAGCGCGTCAAGGATGTACGAAGGCTTGCCGGTTGCGTGGCTGCTCTCAGCAGGTTTATCTCTAGATCTGCTGAGCGCACCCTGCCATTTTTCAAAATTTTGAAAAAGGCAAGTCTAATGAAATGGACTCCGGAGGCGGAGGCTGCGCTGCAGGACTTGAAGAGATACCTGTCCTCCACTCCAACACTTGTCGCACCTAAGCCGCAAGAGAAGTTGTTGCTGTATGTAGCGGCAACCAATCAAGTGGTTAGTGCTGCGTTAGTGGCAGAGAGAGAGAGGCAGATGATGAGCCAGCAACCACGGCAGACGCATCCAGCGACAAGCAGGGGGCTTCGCCGACAAGCTCTGGTCCCGACAAAGATGGATCTGCGCAGGAGCATGATAAGATACAGAAGACAATGGTGCAGCGTCCAGTTTACTTTGTCAGTTCCCTTCTGCAGGGGGCTAGATCAAGGTACTATGGTGTGCAGAAGTTGCTTTTCGGCCTCCTCATGGCCTCGAGAAAGCTACGCCATTACTTCCAAGCACATGAAATCACAGTCGTCACTCTCTTTCCGCTGAAGAGGATACTGCAAAATCCAGAAGCAACAGGCAGGATTGTCGAGTGGGCGCTGGAACTGTCAAGCTTTGGCCTCAAGTTTGAGAGCACGTCAACTATCCAAAGCAGAGCATTGGCAGAGTTCATAGCAGAGTGGACGCCAACCCCAGATGAAGAAATTCCAGAGACGAGCATCCCCGTCAAAGAGGCAAGCAGAGAGTGGCTGATGTACTTTGATGGTGCCTTCTCGCTGCAAGGCGCTGGTGCGGGCGTGCTGCTTGTCGCACCCACCGGAGAGCACCTCAAATATGTAGTCCAGATGCACTTTCCGAAGGAGCAAGCAACCAACAATACTGCAGAGTATGAAGGATTGCTTGCCGGTCTCAGAATCGCAGCAGACCTTGGGATCAAGAAGCTCATTGTCAGGGGTGACTCACAGCTTGTCGTCCGCCAAGTGAACAAGAACTACCAGAGTCCATTGATGGAAGCATATGTTGATGAAGTGAGGAAGCTAGAAGAGCACTTTGATGGCCTACAGATGGAACATATCCCGAGAGCTCAGAATGACATTGCTGATGGCCTGTCAAAGTGCGCCGCACTAAAGTTACCTGTGGAACCAGGGATCTTTGTGCTCAAGTTGACTCAACCATCCGTAACACCCTCAACTGGACAAAGCAAGAAGAGGAAGTTGGTTTCTGGCGACTACTTTCCGGCAGAGCTCCCCGAAGCCGCCGCCAAGAAAGTCCCCAAGATCAACACCAAGAATGCTGAGGGGCAGTCTGCTCCGGCAAACCTTATGGTTTGTTCCGTTGAAGCAGACGCTCCCGACAAGTTTTGCTCCGGCAAGCTTGCCGGGGAACATCAAGCTCCGGCAGGGCCGCAAGTCCTTGCCGTAGAAGCGGATGTTCCCGCAGCAGCAGATGTGCCTTTAGTCCTTGTTGTCGAGCCACAAGCTCCAGCATGGGCACAGCAGATTGTCCATTTCCTTCAGACAGGAGAACTTCCCGAAGAGCAAGAAGAAGCGGAGAGAGTAGCCCGGCAGCCAAGTATGTACCAGTTTGTCGATAGCATACTGTACAGAAGAAGACTCAACGGTGTGAAATTGAAGTGTATTTGCCGGGAAGATGGACAAAAGCTGTTGGCAGAGATACATGGAGGCATATGTGGCCACCACATAGGCGCAAGGGCACTTGCCGGCAAAGCTTTCCGGCAAGGCTTCTTTTGGCTGACAGCCCTCCAGGATGCAACTTCACAAGTAACCAAGTGTGAAGCGTGCCAGCTCCACTCCAAACAGATACACCAGCCAGCTCAAACTGTCCAGAAGATCCCTTTATCCTGGCCATTTTCGGTCTGGGGGCTCGATATCCTCGGCCCTTTCCCCCGAGCTGTCGGGGGCTTTGAGTACTTGTATGTCGCAATCGACAAGTTCACAAAGTGGCCAGAAGTGCAGCCAGTGAGGAAGGTGACAACACAGTCAGCAGTCAAGTTCTTCAGGTCAATTGTTTGCCCTTTCGGGATCCCTAACAGGATCATCACCGACAACGGCACGCAATTCACGAGCCGCACCTTCATGCAGTACGTCCAAGACCTTGGCGCCAAGGTCTGCTTCACTTCTGTTGCTCATCCGAGAAGCAACGGTCAAGCAGAGAGGGCAAATGCTGAAGTACTACGCGGGCTCAAGACCAGAACTTTCGACAGGCTGCGCAAGTGCGGAAGAAACTGGATCGAGGAGCTGCCGGTGGTTCTTTGGTCGATCAGAACAACGCCAAATCGAGCCACTGGCCAGACACCTTTCGCTCTAGTCTACGGGCCGGGGGGGAAGGAGAAGATTGTGGTATGGACCAGGCGTCGTTCAAGCAAAGTCTTGCCTTGCCGGGAAGCAAACGACAGAAAAGCTAAGTTGCCAAAGTTTGAGCAATCAGTTTTTAAAATTTTGAGTTATCTTCCTCGAACGACCCTGCTTTGTATGGAAAACCTGTGCACGGAGGAACCAACTCGTGGCTAGTTGCGCCCTTACTTTGTTTGAGTCCGCTCAACAGCTTAAGTGTGCTGCATCTAGTCGCGACAAGGTTTCTTGTCGGAAGCAGCGCCGCCAGCAGGCTGCTGAAGTTCCGCACTCAGCGCTCGCGGCTCGGGTGCCTGCGCCGACAAGTTCCCTAGAAGCGTAGGGTAAAAACATACAAAGGAAGGAAACTAGTAGAGGAAATAACATAGCAATTGATAACAAAAATAAAGTTATATTACAAGATAACTTGTCGCAGCTCTAACAGAATGTTTTCATAACATGATTAGCAGCGGAAAGGGAAAAGAAGAAATGGATGGCCTAGTCTATGCGTCCGCCCTTGACCCTCTTGATCTCGCTCACCTTGTCCACAATGGGTGTGACAAGGGCCTTGAGTGCATCCAGATCGGCGTCAGGCGGCAAGGACCTGAGGACGTTGGTGAAGCTGAGGCCTGGATTGTGGAAGGCCACCTTCATCAACACCTTCTGGAGAACCCCGGCGTAGATTTTGTGCGACTCGTCGGCCAGCTGCTTCGGGATCCTCTCCCGGAGCCGCTGGAGTGCCGTCGCCACGCCCTTGAAGAACAGGCTGAGCTTGGCGCTGGGTTGAAGACTCTCGTCGGAAGGATACCCAAAGTCCTCTATCCCCAGCTGCGCTAGCTCCTCGTTGATGACTGCGGCAATGTTCACCAGACCCTCGGTCCAGTGCTCCACAGTGTCTCTGAACGAGTTCTGGGTAACTACAATGCTCTCCAGCAGCATCGCATCAGCCTTGACCTTCTCCGACAAGGTCTTCTCCCGCTCCTTGGCGGCCTCCAGCGTCTGCGTCAGCGTGGCCAGCTTCAGCTCCAGGTCTGCTTTGGAATCCTTGGCGGCGCTGAGCTCCTTGCCCCTCTCAGCGAGAAGACCTTGCAGCTCACCGTGGGCGGCAGCATCCTTCTCACGCTCACGCTTGAGCGCGGCAAGCTCCTCGCCGCTCTTCCCAATGTCGGCCTCCAGCTGCGCCACCTTCTCCTCCAGCTCTTTCTTGGCGGCCTCTGCAATTGCCGCAGCGTCCTTTGCCTCCTTGAGCGCCCCGCCAAGTGCTTGCTCGCGCTCGGCGAGCTCTTCCTCGTAGCTGTCGAGGTTGGCCTTCCGCTGCACCAGTTCACCTTCTCGCGCAGACTGCTTCTCGGCGGCCAGCCTTTGCTCCTCCTCAGCTTCGGCCTTCTCGAGAAGGAAGGCCGTGTGCTCTTCGTCGAGTCGCTCCCGCTCCTGTGCCAGGGACCAGAGAGCTTCTTGATTGTGGCCCCGGAGCTCCTCCGCGCGCTTCTCCATGTCAACTCCCGCCTTCGCGACAAGCGCTTCCCGGGAAGCCAGCTTGGCTTGCCGGGCACGGTAGAGTGACAGCAGCTTCCGTAGCAGCTTCTCCTCCTCAGGCTCGCCAATGCTGCTGCCGGGCGCATCGACCAACGATAGTCCGGCGGAGGCGAGCACCTCCTCATAAAAAGTTTCCCTCTCGACCGGCGCCCTAGAGCTCGATGCCCAGGGTAGCTTGATGAAGATATCGTCGCCGGCCTTCAAGTAGGCACCGGGCTGGGGCTCCTCGGAGCCTGCCCCGCAGCAGCGGCAGAGGGATCAGCGGTCGGCACAGCGCCTGGCGCTCCTGCGGCCTCAGGGTCGTCAGTGCGATCGCCCGACCCCTCGCCGACTTCTGCGGCGGCAGCCTTGGCGGCCTCCTCGCCGGCGGTCTCATCAGCACCGGCCCCTTCCTCGCCGGCGCCCTCTATCTCCATTGGCTCAGCCGTAGATGGGTCTGAAGAACGAAGAAGGGAGAAAAATCAATCAAAAATCCAAGAGAAGAAAATCAGGAGAAGAAGAACCCAAGGGAAAGTTTTTGGACAAGTGAATTACCTGCGCCAAGATCTGCAGTTGCGGTCTCGGTCGCTGCAGGATCGACGGTGCTGTCCCTTGCCGGAGATTCTCCCTTGCCGGAGAGCGCTCCCTTACTGGGAACCCCTCCCTTGGCGGCGTAGTCGAAGCAGATGGCACTTCGGGACCAGCTTCCGGGCGCTCCTGATGTGGCTGCTCTGCTCCTACACAAATCAACAAGCAAGATATCAACAAAGGAAAAAGCCATCAAGTGCGCCCGGCAGCAGAAGGCTAAAATATGAACTTACGTTGGGGGCTGCGCTGGGGGCTGCTTTGAGGAGTGATTGCCGGGTCCGTCAAGGTGGTCTCGGACCCACCTCCTGCTGACACGATGGGGTCATCCTCGATGACAATCACCGCGGCCTTGGCCCTCTTCGCCGCTCTTTGAGCCAGCGTCCTGAAAAGAAAGGAGTCCAGATTGGAGCAAGTCAGATACAAGATATAAACAGCAAGATTGAAGAACTACAAGAGCACCAAAGAAACTTACTCTTCTTCCTCCTCGTCAGAGCTGAGGCGGAAAGATCAAAGTCCGGCCCTCCTCCGGTGCGGCGAGGCGGAGGAGTAGGATCCCTTGCCCGCTTGGCGGGGGCGGTGGCGGTGGCCCGGGAAGATCCCGCTCCAGTTGCCGCTGTTGCGTGAGGCGCTCCCGCGGCAACATTGCTTGCCGCAGTAGAGCGCGTCGCACGGCTCGGCGGCTGTTGACCCAGCTGCCGCCCCGCTGCGTCCCCGGCCCTGCGAAGGCGCCTTCTTGGCGGGGTCGGGGGCTCCGCCTGCGGCAAGTTTTCTGAAGGCTCGGGCTCCTCCTCGCCGGCCTCGCTCGGCTCGGCTTCGGAACCGGCAGGCTCCTCCTCGCCAATGAACTCCGCGCGCTCGGCAAGGTTTGCCGCCTCCGCAGCCTCCGCCTCCTCCACAGTGAACCCAAACACGCCCGCGGCAGCTGCGGCCGCAACCTCTTCTGCCCTAGTGGCGATGCGCTGCAGCTCCTCGTCGGTGGTGTCACAGGTGAGGCTCTTCTGCTCGTCAGCGTGGACCGGCACTTCTTCCAAGTTGTCGAAGAACGCTTGCACGACGTCATCCGAAGGCTCTTGCCAAGTTGGAACGATTCCGTGTGAATCACACAACGGCATCATGGCGCGGATCCGGTCAAGCGGAGAATTGTTGCATAATGGGACAACGCCCCTCGGCAGCGTGAATGGGTGCTGGGGGTCACGTTTGAACAACTCCAGGAGCATTGCATCCAGCTCCAAGACGGTGAAGTTGTAGTTGAGGCCCGGCCGCAGCCTCATGATGTCCGCCGAGTTCTTGAATTCCCAGGCGGGCCTCCCCCTCTCCTGCAGGGGGGCGATGTGGCGGCGGAGGAAATCTGCGCCTACAGCGCCTACAGTGAGCCCGGCAAGCCTGAGGCGAAGGATCCTAGTAATGGCGATCTTCAGCCTCTCGTCTTCCGGGGCCATGTTGCTCCAGTCATTGCCGTGCACTATTGGAGTTTGGCGCACGGCGGTGAAGGGCTGCGGATTCTCCTCGACAATCCAGCACCACTCCGCTCTCCACTCATCCCACTTGCTGCGGAGCTCACCCTCCAAGTACGCCTCCTTTTTGCCGACTCTCGAGATCCAGGCGATCCCTCCGGCAAGCGGATCTCCTCTCTCTACCCGAGGTATGAAGTAGTGGTGGAAAAGGGCAACACTGGGGTGGACTCCGACAAAGTTTTCGCACAAATGTGCGAAAACTGCCATGGTCAGAACGGTGTTGGGGGTGAAGTCAAGGAGGCGGAAGCCGTATGTGTTCATGATATCGCAGATGAACTCCGAGAAGGGCGGGCAGAGCCCGCAATAGAAGAATAGCGCGAAGAATGCGTACCCGTTTGGAGCCAGCTCCGAAGCATCGGCCGGGAGTACCCTCATGCGCGGATGCGCACGCGTCTCCGTCGCCCAAAAGAGGTAGAAGTACTCCCTCAGCTCCTGCACGCCGAGCTGAGGGGAGAAGATCGCCCGCTCCTTCCGCAGCGCCGCGAGCCGCTGCGCCTCGGCCGACTTCACGCCCTTTCCCTTGTCGGCTTTCGGGGCCATGGCGGAGGTGGTGAGGGAGGTCGACAGCGTGGTGATGCTGGTGGCAATGGGGGGCGGAGCGCTGCTCTCTCGGCTTCGAGAAGAAGGGGGGAGCGGCGGAGGTTCTTGAAGATGGAGTAGCAGCAACCAGCGAGGGGGCACGAACTACCCCTGTTTCCTCTGCTTATAAAGAGGGACGGGGCGGACGTTTCGCCCTTCCGAATAAACAACCACCCACAATCTCTCCCATGATGCCGCATTCAACGCGTGCCGTTATGGGAGAGCGCGGTTGATACGGAGCGAGATTCGGTGTGGCCCAGTCCGCGTGTGCCCGTGCCCTGTCTTGGGCCTGGCCCAACAGCGCTCGGCACCGTGTCTGGCCCAGGCCCGGGGGCTCCTGTCGGGGTACTAGAATAGGGGTACCCTAGTACCCCGAACTTGTGCATGGGCAGTTGCAGCACCCCGCGGCAAGGCTTGCCGCGCGAATGCCAAGATCCTCCAAGGTTCCCTTGGAGCCATTCAAGAACAAAGTATTTAAGCTCAGGAGACAAGGCCCCGACAAGAGGAGCTTGCCGGGAAGGCCAACCGAGGCACTCCAAAGAACTTGCCGCGATGCGCCATGCGCTCCGGCAAGGCAACAAGGTCCCGTCAAGAGGAGCTTGCCGGGAAGACCAAACAAGGTACCTCGAGGCCCGGTGAGCGACAAGCTTCCGGACCCGACAAGATAACAATAGCGGCAAGGCGCTTGCCGCGGCAGGCGGCCACTCTGTGCCCACGCTCCAGCGCATCCACCAATGTGTCGCTCTGGGGGCCTCTCCAGGCGCGCGTGGCGGGAGGCTATGCAGCCAGCGGTGCGTAGTGGCATGCGAAGCTGACAAGATCGCCGTCGTGGCGAACGGTGGCGCCCCTAACGGTACTTTTCTGCACTGTTTGGGCGACTCAGACGGGCCTTTAATGCCCTTGTCCCCTGCCATGAGAGTTAGGTAGGGTGCACTGTACAAGTAACTGTACCAACCACCCCACTTTTTACATTTGTACCCCTCTCTGCGTTGCCACCTGTTGGTGACCCCTTTAGCGTATAAAAGGAGGCCCATCCGCAACGTAGAGGGGGTTCGGTTCGACTCATTCGTAACCCAGAAAGACACTACACTCTCGCGCTAGAGCAAGAACAGAATAGAACCAGACAAGCAGCAGTAGGAGTGTTATCTCTTCGGAGAGCTCCGAAGCTGGGTAAACTGCTCGTGTGCTTCGCCTCGATCTGCTCTTCGTGCGATCTCCGCCCCCCGCCGAACCGAAAGGGGCCCGGTCCGCCGGCCCCATAAGTGTTCGTGGATCAGTTTCCCCGACATCTTTGGCGAGATTCGGTGTGGCCCAGTCCGCGTGTGCCCGTGCCCTGTCTTGGGCCTGGCCCAACAGTGCTCGGCACCGTGTCTGGCCCAGGCCCGGGGGCTCCTGTCGGTGTACTAGAATAGGGGTACCCTAGTACCCCGAACTTGTGCACGGGCAATTGCAGCACCCCGCGGCAAGGCTTGCCAGGCGAACGCCAAGATCCTCCAAGGTTCCCTTGGAGCCATTCAAGAACAAAGTATTTAAGCTCAGGAGACAAGGCCCCGGCAAGAGGAGCTTGCCGGGAAGGCCAACCGAGGCACTCCAAAGAACTTGCCGCGACGCGCCATGCGCTCCGGCACGGCAACAAGGTCCCGGCAAGAGGAGCTTGCCGGGAAGACCAAACAAGGTACCTCGAGGCCCGGTGAGCGACAAGCTTCCGGACCCGACAAGATAACAACAGCGGCAAGGCGCTTGCCGCGGTAGGCGGCCACTCTATGCCCACGCTCCAGTGCATCCACCAACGTGTCGCTCTGGGGGCCTCTCCAGGCGCGCCTGGCGGGAGGCTATGCAGCCAGCGGTGCGCAGTGGCATGCGAAGCTGACAAGATAGCCGTCATGGCGAACGGTGGCGCCCCTAACGGTCCTTTTCTGCACTGTTTGGGCGACTCAGACGGGCCTTTAATGCCCTTGTCCCCTGCCGTCAGGGTTAGGTAGGGTGCACTGTACAAGTAACTGTACCAACCACCCCACTTTTTACATTTGTACCCCTCTCTGCGTTGCCACCTGTCGTTGACCCCTTTAGCGTATAAAAGGAGGCCCATGCGCAACGTAGAGGGGGTTCGGTTTGACTCATTCGTAACCCAGAAAGACACTACGCTCTCGCGCTAGAGCAAGAACAGAATAGAACCAGACAAGCAGCAGTAGGAGTGTTATCTCTCCGGAGAGCTCCGAAGCTGGGTAAACTGCTCGTGTGCTTCGCCTCGATCTGCTCTTCGTGCGATCTCCGCCCCCCGCTGAACCGAAAGGGGCCCGGTCCGCCGGCCCCATAGGTGTTCGTGGATCAGTTTCCCCGACATGGACTAACTGATGCTTCTAGGGACTTCCTAGATAGTTGTGCTGGTTGTGTTTTCAGGGAACAAACTGTTGAATAAGCTGAAGAATTTTTGAATAACAAATTGAAAAATTATGATGACTAGTCATGAACCCGTGCATCTGTGTCAGGACCCCGACTCGATGTCACATCGATCTAGCCGGTAACACCTCATATCACTTTGCGGCCTCACGCACGGTATCCCCACGGGTGTCGCCTTACCTTTGCCCGGGACCGTTTGCGCCTTTTTGGCTCACGTATATGATAGTGTCGCTAGCATCCATATGATAAGGAGCCCGGGCTGACATGACTAGTCGTAAACCCAAAGTGGCATAGACTTACAGGGACAGGCATCCATGACCCAGCTTCGAACGTGTCGGTCATCAGCAAGTGGGTCCGGGCTGTAGCAGTGGGCTAGCAGGACTCCGGTAAACCAGGCTGTAGCGGGCTAACAGGACTCCGGTACTCAAAGCGTGACATTTCGCCGAAGGGACAGACACAGGAACGAAGAAGGACACATGCCGGCCAGCCTAAGTGTTCCAGAGCAGTAGCAAGCTACCATGGCTCAGCGGTAACACTAGGAGACATTTCCCGGTAAGAGAGGCTACTAAAGATAAACGACTAGATAGTCAGATCCCACACATACCAAGCATTTCAATCATACACACAATATGCTCGATATGTGCAAATACAATGAAGCATCACAACATGACTCTACGACACAAGTACTTTATTTAAGGCTCGGAGAGCCATACATAACATACACAAGGTACGGGTCACACGACCCAGCATTCAAGTCATACAGTCATACAAACCAGCAGCGGAAGTAACTTGTCTGAGTACAGACAACTAGTAAAATAAAAGAGGCTTGGAAAGCCTAGCTATACTACGTGGTCCTTCACAAGCTCAGGGTCACCACCTGGGCCTTTAGCCTACTCGTTGATGTCAACGTCTACATAGAACCCATCAGAAGGGGTTGCAGCGTCTTCTGTAAAAATGTAAATTATAGCAACATGAGTACAAAGGTACTCAGCAAGACTTACATTAGATCCTACATACATGCATAGTATCAAGAAGGGTTGGTGGAGTTATTGCAGCAAGCCAGCTTTGATTCTTGGCTAGACTATCCTACGATACTCCAACTTGAAATGGTTTTGCGCACACGAGTCCACTACTCACCACTTCAATACACTACCGAGGATCCACCTCCGTCTCCCTACGGAAGAGCCATCCTCGGCACTCACACTTATCTTGAGGCTTTTAGTAGTTTCCATTTACTTGTCTATGAACTGTATAGGCAACCAAGTAGTCCTTTACTGCGGACGCGGCTATTCGAATAGATCATCTTAACCCTGCAGGGGTGTACTTCTTCATACACGCTCTCACCACTTACCGTCGTTTACACGACATGTACTCGGCAACCTTCAAGCGGAAGCCCAACGTGGGTGTCGGCCACGACCTACCTAACCACCTAAGCCTCCAGTCCAGGTTTATCGCCTATTCAGGTTCCATCCGCAGGGAGTCCGGCCGAGGTTTCCCATACGGCCCCGAACGATGTGAACAGGGTTCCCGAGATACCTAACGGGTATTCGGTACACCGTGCCACGTACCTACCGCATCACAGCCCACCCCTATGGTCAGCGCTGTCCACGGCCTCCAGTAGACTACAAACACCAGAAACTACTTGCAACTCCTGGACGGAGAACTAGGGTGAATAAGAAGCCGAGAGGGTCCATTGGTTTCGGTCCCAATGCATGGTAGTAGCTGATTCTTAAATCACACATACAGATCTCAGTGCTTAAGGTCGGCTTCAATGAAACAACCCACCATGTACTCCTACATGGCCTTTCATCGATACCTTTACCAAATCGTGTTCACCACACCACTCTCGTTACCGACGTAATCATTTCACTCTAGCCCATCACCCAGATGAGCCAGACCTGACACGACTCTAAGCATAGCAGGCATAGCAAGGTAGGAACAACACATACATATGGCTCAATCAACTCCTACACATGCTAATGGGTTTCATCTAGTTACTGTGGCAATGACAGGTCATGCAGAGGAAATGGGTTCAACTACCGTAGCACACAGCAGTTTGAAACGCGTTGTCTTAATGCAGTAAAAGAGAGCAGGAGCGAGAACATGGGATTGTATCGATATGATCAAATGGTTGGTTGCTTGCCTGATGGTTCGATGCACTGATACGGTTCTTCGTTAGGGTAATCACGGTACTCCTCGGAGGCAGAACCTGTCGCAAAGGACATCGATACACAACCATCACCAAACAATGTGCAACAATATGATGCATGCATGAAACATGGCAATATGAGTGTGTTGGGCTAATGCAACAAAAACCAGAAGGGTTTGAACAAATTTGAATCAAAGATTCAAATTTCAAACTCAAACATGGCCTTTTAAAGTGCTTTTCCTTGTTCTGCTTAAAACATCACTTTAACTTGTTTGATCATGCATGAAAATAGTACAGATGGATAGATTGGATTTTTCTGATCATTTTTCATATATAATTTGTCTAATTTGGAGTTACAGAATAAAAGTTATGAATTTTTGAAGTTTAAATAATATTCTGGAATTTCCTGATTTAAATTAAATCCAGAAATATATATATTGCGCCAGCATGACGTCAGCATGACGTCAGTGGTCAACTGTGGCTGGCTGAGGTCAAACCTGACGTGTGGGGTCCACACGTCAGTGACAGGGGGGGTTTAACAGGGTTAATTTATTCCTAATTAGGGGTTAGTGGCGCTGGGGCCCACTGTCAGTGTCAGGGGGGGTTAATTAAGCGGTGATTAGCACTAATCTGACCACCTGGCCGACGGGGCCCACGCGTCAGTGACCCTCGGGGGGTCAAACCCCAGGTCAAACAGGTCAAACCCACCGGCGACATGACGCCGGCGGGGCCCGAGACGGCGGCGCGATGCGGAAACGCACTACAGGGCACGGGCGAGGCCGTGCTTGGGCTCGTTGGAGAGCCCTTGCTCCCGCGCGTCGAACGGTGGTGGTGGCCGTGCCTGTGGTGGCCGGTACCGACGACGGCGACAACTGTGGCGGCTGCCGGAGCTCAGTTGAGCTCGGGGTCGAGGCTACAACGGCTGCGGAGATGCGGGGTTGGCACCTACGGCTTCTACGCGGTGCGGTGAGGACGTGGGTGTGCTCGGTTGGGCGCTACGGTGACTGTGGCCACGACGGCGACGAGGCACGGCGGCGGCGAGCTTCGGAGCTCAAGGGGGCGGCAGCTACGGGATGCTAGGGATGACGGGGCAAGGGGGAATCGGGTCAGTGGCTCACCGCGGAGCTGCAGGGATGGTTAGCGGGCTCGGGGACGTCCGGTAGCTCCCGATTCGACGACGACGATCTCCGGTGGTCGAGGAGGGGAACGGCGACGTGGGCGGCGATGCAGGGCTTCCCGAGGGGCTTGGCTTGGTGGGGAGGAAGAGGGGGTCGAGGCGGAGCTCCTGAGCTCAACGGAGGGGCGAGGGGTGGCCGGAGACGGCTGCTATGGCGAACGGCGGCGATGGTGGTGTTCGGCCGTGAGAGAGAGAGAGGGAGAGGAGGGAAGAACCGAGGGAGAGTGAGAGAGAGCAGGGGAGAGGGCGTGGCGTCGTCCGGGGCATCGAGACGAGGAGGGGAGGGCAGGCAGGCAGGCGAGCAGGTGGCGTGGCGCGGTGGCGAGCGCGCGCGCCGGCCACACTCCCCTCCCTCTGTCGAGGACGAAGACGACAGAGGAGGGAGGCGGGCTGGGCCGGCCAGCTGGCTGGGCTGCACAGGGAGGAGCCCAGGTAAGCTTCTCCCTTTTATTTATTTCTGTTTTTTTAATTTTCTGACATTTGTTTTGATTTAAATAATATATTAAATCATTTATTTACCTTATGCCAATTTTTGCAGGAGCTAGATATATTATTCCAGAGCTCCTTTATAATTGGCATAATATTTGGACATATATTAATATATATAACTAATATATTTCCAATGCAAATATTTATGCATTAATTCCAAATGCCCAAAATAAATACCTATGAGCTCTTAAAAATATTGGTTTGATTTTTATCTCTGTCCAATATTTTCAGAGAGCAAGATGAGCATTTTCTTGGACCTTTTTGGAGAAATTTTTATTTGGATCATTTTCAGAAATGATTCTGAGGGTTTCACAGATCTCCATTTCAAGTTTCTGATGAAAGAGTAAACATGATGCAACACTCTAATGCATGACTAGCTAGGGTGTGACAACTCACCCCCACTCAAAAGAATCTCATCCCGAGATTTGGGTTCCTCCGGGAAGAAGGCGGGATACTCAAGTCGAAGACGATCCTCCCTTTCCCAGGTTGCTTCATCCTCAGAATGGTGCGACCATTGAACTTTGAGAAACTTGATATTATGACGTCGGGTGGTACGTTCGGCCTGATCGAGGATACGAATGGGGTACTCTCGATATGTAAGATTATCTTGGAGATCAAGCGTTTCGTGGTCCACTTCACGGATAGGATCCGAGAAGCAACGCCTGAGTTGAGAAACGTGGAAGACATCGTGGACTCTGGAGAGGTGCGGAGGTAGTTCCAACTGGTAGGCAACTTCTCCTCGTTTGGCGAGAATGCGAAAAGGTCCAATGTAACGAGGAGCCAATTTGCCTTTGATACCGAAACGATGGGTTCCCTTCAGAGGGGTGACCCAAAGATAAGCCTTCTCGTCAACCTCGAAAGTCATAGCCTTATGTTTTCGGTCATATTGACTCTTTTGACGAGATTGGGCTGTTTTCAACTTTTCACGAACGATACGAACTTGTTCTTCTGCTTCCTGAATCATATCCGGGCCAAAGAATTGTCTTTCCCCGGTCTCTGACCAGTTAAGGGGTGTTCGACACCGTCGTCCATAGAGAACTTCAAAAGGGGCTTTACCCAAGCTAGATTGATAGCTGTTGTTGTAAGCGAATTCTGCAAATGGAAGGCACTTCTCCCAGTCCATTCCGAATGAGATAACAGAGGCTCGAAGCATGTCTTCTAGAATTTGGTTGACGCGTTCCACTTGACCACTCGACTGAGGGTGGAAGGCGGTGCTAAAGGAGAGACGGGTTCCCATAGCATTTTGGAAACTTTCCCAAAATCGAGAGGTGAAAAGACTTCCTCGATCCGAGTTAATTTCCAAAGGAACACCATGAAGAGACACTATACGGGAGATGTATAAGTCTGCCAGCTGACTAGCGGTTATACTCTCACGAACAGGTAGGAAATGGGCTACTTTGGAAAGACGATCGACAACGACGAAAATAGCATTATTCCCTCTCTTGGTCCTGGGAAAACCGGTAATGAAATCCATACCAATTTTATCCCATTTCCATTCGGGAATAGCTAAGGGTTGAAGGGTGCCAGCAGGCCGTTGATGCTCTGCTTTTACACGATGACAGACGTCGCAATTTGCAATAAACTGAGCAATTTCTCTCTTCATCCTAGTCCACCAGAACCTCTGGCGTAGGTCCTGATACATCTTAGTACTACCTGGATGAATGGTGAGAGGAGATTCATGAGCTTCCTTAAGGATCAAACGCCTCAGGTTTAGCACTTTGGGAACCACTAGTCGATTCCCGAAGTATACGACCCCTTGATCATTAATGGAGAAACAATTCGCAACTCCTTTCTGGATGTTTCTCTTGATGCGGGAAATTCCCGGATCTACCTTCTGTGCTTTGATAATCTGATCCGTAAGGTTAGGTTTTGCCACCAAGGTGGAAAGAAAACCTTGAGGTACAATGTGAAGGTTAAGCTTCCGAAATTCCTCATGGAGAAGCGGTTGACTTTGTTGTAACATCAGGTTGTTACAATAAGATTTACGACTTAGCGCATCAGCCATGACGTTGGCTTTCCCTGGGGTGTAGGTTATTCCTAAGTCGAAGTCTGTGATCAACTCAACCCAACGTCTCTGCCTGAGATTCAGATCCGGTTGGGTGAAACTGTACTTCAGACTTTGGTGATCAGTGAATATTTCGCAACAATTACCGAGGAGGTAATGTCGCCAGGTCTTAAGTGCATAGACTACGGCTGCAAGCTCTAGATCATGAGTAGGATAATTCTCCTCATGTGGGTGCAACTGTCGTGAAGCGTAAGCAATTACGTGTCGATCTTGCATGAGAATGCAACCTAGTCCTTGTCGCGAGGCGTCGCAGTAGATAACAAAGTCCTTGGAGAAGTCTGGCGGTACCAGTACGGGAGCAGAGGTCAGGCGTCTTTTTAGTTCCTGAAAACTGTGCTCACATTGTGGAGTCCACTCGAACTTCTTATCTTTCTTGAGGAGTTCAGTTAGAGGTTTAGCAACTTTGGAGAAGTTCTCGACAAAGCGACGACAATAGCTCGCTAAGCCCAGAAAACTCCGAACTTGCTTGACCGATTCAGGTGGAGTCCAATTAAGGACGGCTTGAACTCGCTCAGGGTTAACAGCAATACCTTTACCAGATATTACATGACCCAGATAGGTCACTTCTGATAACCAGAATTCACATTTAGAAAATTTGGCATAAAGGCGATGCTCTCGAAGTTTCTTCAACACTAGCCTTAGATGTTCGGCATGTTCTTCCTCGTTCTTGGAGTAGATGAGTATATCATCGAGGTAAACCACGACGAATTTATCCAAATACTCCATGAAGATTGAGTTCATTAACCGAGAAAAGGTGGCTGGAGCGTTGGTTAAACCGAAGGACATGACGGTGTACTCGTATTGGCCATAACGAGTAACAAAGGCCGTCTTAGGAATGTCCCCGTTTCTGATTTTGATTTGATGGTAGCCCAACCTCAAATCCATCTTGGAGAAGACTGAGGATCCAGCGAGCTGATCATACAGGTCATTGATCCTGGGAAGCGGATATTTGTTCTTGATTGTGACCAAGTTGACAGGTCGGTAATCTACAACCATCCGGTCCATACCATCCTTCTTCTTGACGAATAGAACGGGGCAAGCCCACGGAGATGAACTAGGGCGGATGAAACCCTTTTTCAAGGACTCATCGAGTTGTTTCTTAAGCTCGGCTAGTTCTAGTGGTGCCATCTTATAAGGTCTTCTAGCAATCGGAACGGTTCCGGGGATGAGGTCTATTACGAACTCGACATCCCTGTCAGGTGGAATACCTGGCAATTCCTCTGGAAAGACATCCGGGAAGTCACGGACTATCGGAATGTCCTCAAGGTCTGGTAAAGGGCTAGCGTTAAGAGAATATAATTGTCGCTTGGCTATTCGGGTCAAGACATTGACTATCTTCCCCGAAGGATGGGTGAGTTGAACAGTCCTAGAGAAGCAATCAATTTGGGCATGATGAGCTGACATCCAATCCATACCCAGAATGATATTAATATCTGAAGATTTAAGGGCTATCAAAGACGCGAGGAAAACAAGTCTGTCGACTTGGATTTCATTTCCATGGCTTACTCTAGAAGTTTGCCATTTGGATCCCGGAGTTTGCATTACCATAGAGGTTGGCATATCACCGAATGCGACGTTATGCAAACGAGCATAATTTTCAGATATAAAAGAATGAGAGGCTCCTGTATCGAAAAGAACAGATGCCGGGTGGCAATTAACAAGAAGCGTACCGAGAACGACGTTGGGATCCTCTTGAGCTTCTTCGGCAGAGATACAGTTGACATGGCCACGTGAAGCGGTGACCGGCTTGGCGTGGAATATTTTTCCTGTCGGCTTGCCACGGCCAACAGCTTTAGCAGACTGATTGGGGTTGGTCTGGGGACACTCACGCATATAGTGACCAGATTCCCCACACTTGAAACAAGTCACGGAACTGGTACGTGGAGGAGCATTGTTGGTTGGACCCCCATAGGGCTTGGCTGGAGCAGACTGTTGAACAGGGCGAGGCGCCTGGAAAGATGGCCTCGGTGTGAACCTGGGTGGCAGGGCGGTGTTGGGCACCCACACGCGGCGCTTCTGAGGACCAGCACCGGATGAGGAACCCATGTCACGGCCATGCTTGCGTGTTGCGTCATAATCAGTCTGACCAGTTTCAGCACTGATGGCCTTGTTAACAAGTTTCTGAAAAGATGTGCACTCATGCAAACGGAGGTCGCGGCGAAGCTCAGGACTAAGTCCCTTACGGAACCTTGCTTGCTTCTTGGCATCAGTAGACACTTCCTCAGTTGCATATCGTGCGAGGTTACCAAACTCCCGGCTGTAAACATCCACAGAAAGTCGGCCTTGGGTGAAACTGCAAAATTCCTCACGTTTACGGTCCATGAGACCCTCCGGAATGTGATGTTCACGGAAAGCCTCGCTGAATTCAGCCCAAGTAGTGACATGGCCCGCTGGGCGCATAGCTCCATAATTCTCCCACCATAGACTGGCGGGGCCTTCAAGATGATATGCAGCAAAGGTGACCTTGTCAGCCTCCGCTACCAGCGCGGAACGAAGTTTGTGAGCGATACTGCGAAGCCAGTCATCAGCGTCGAGAGGCTCGACGGAGTGGTGGAACGTGGGTGGATGCAATTTGATAAAATCACTGAGTGACACCACGTTAGTCCTCTGATGGTGTGTTGTGTTCTGTTCAATACGCTCCAACAAACGGTTGGTCTCCCGCTTGTTTCTCTCAGCTTCCATCATAACCTCGGCTAGGGAAGGAGGATGAGGCAGATTTGCATCCCTGACTTCACTGCCTTCGGCATGCTCTTGAGGAGCAGGGTTAGTGCGCGTGTTGACCATCCTAGGTAAACAAGACAATGATTTAGTCAGGATGATAAAATTCCGACATAGGATATAAAATGTAAGGTATAACTCGAAATGCAAGATGATCATCCGTATGACATGGTAAATACAGAAACTGCTTCTTTATTCCATCGTCATACACACCATACAAGGTTTAGTACAAGACCAAACAAAGTACTATTACGGTGAAAAGAGGATTACATCTCATCGGAGGCATTCCAAGCTCCTATACATTATTTTTCTACTCCTCCGGAAAGAGTACAAACTAGGTCATATCCCACGAGTCACGCGGGGCGATAGACGACACAGCTAGTGCGAACTAGTGATACTACCACTAACTCAGACCGATCCGTAGTAGTCCTCGTAGAAGTCACCTCCATAGCCTGGAAGCTCAACATGATCATCCGGAAACAGACGATCTCGCGGAGCTTGTGGACCATAGGGACTAGGATGAGGTCTTGGACCAACAGATGGTGGCCTGCGGGGACCGCGAGGTGGGGTGATGCCTCCTACATCACGCCAACCCATCACGTCTGGCAGAGCAGATCTCACAGGATAGAGATCGCGCATATCCGAATATCCAGCTTGCACCGCCGGTGCGAACCGAGTCAAAGTGGCCCAGTGGTCAGCACGGGTATTGAAGAGCTCTAACCTCAAGGCCCGATTTTCACGGTCCTTATCCTCGAGCATCTCAGCAGTGGTGCGAGTCCGTGAATCCTCCTGGGTGGGGTCAGCATAGATAGCCTGGAGATACCCTTGTGCTCCCGGAAGTGATCCTGGCATATACCGGAAATCAGAGTCCCGAAATAGACCAGATCTGACTCGCATAATGGTCATCATAGAGTAGGCGGCGTCCTGCACAGCCATATCAATAGTAACCCCGAGTCCATAGGAGCAGTGAAGGGGCTCGGTGGATCCAGGATAAGATGGAAATATCCTGACAGTGCAGAGATACTGGCTTTGATTGAAGTCCCGAAATTGCTCTTCGACCGTGTACTCAGGATACCAGCGGTATCCAGCCTCAGTCATTACCCTGACCAACTTGGCAGTATGGCCGGGTACATCTAGGCATCGAGTCAGGCGAACCACTTGATTGAGGTCGCGAGTGGCCATCTGAGAGCACAATCATAATGCAAAGGCATTAGAATTTCTAGCAAAATTTCGGCAGCATAATAGCTGTAAATGCTCAAGAAGGATTTTGAGACATTTGACAAAGGATTTCACACACACTCAACATCATCATATCAAATTCTGAGTCCATCCTAGCAACATAATATGGTAGAAGAACTGAACTAGGCTTGTATCCATCATACCTATAAGGTACTACTGATTAGTAACACGTGATCCTGATAGAGAGAATAGATCCTAATTCCTTAACCCCCGGTGGAAGAATGGACTGACTCAGATCAGAATGTCATAAGATAAAGGAGTAAAAAGAGCCTTACGTTCCAACCCACAAACAATTCCCCTACATATAACTAAAGAATTTCTAGACTCAACATCGACCAGTTTGGCTTGGAGAACCTACAGGCAGTCCGGCTCTGATGCCAATGCTGTCAGGACCCCGACTCGATGTCACATCGATCTAGCCGGTAACACCTCATATCACTTTGCGGCCTCACGCACGGTATCCCCACGGGTGTCGCCTTACCTTTGCCCGGGACCGTTTGCGCCTTTTTGGCTCACGTATATGATAGTGTCGCTAGCATCCATATGATAAGGAGCCCGGGCTGACATGACTAGTCGTAAACCCAAAGTGGCACAGACTTACAGGGACAGGCATCCATGACCCAGCTTCGAACGTGTCGGTCATCAGCAAGTGGGTCCGGGCTGTAGCACTGGGCTAGCAGGACTCCGGTAAACCAGGCTGTAGCGGGCTAACAGGACTCCGGTACTCAAAGCGTGACATTTCCCCGAAGGGACAGACACAGGAACGAAGAAGGACACATGCTGGCCAGCCTAAGTGTTCCAGAGCAGTAGCAAGCTACCATGGCTCAGCGGTAACACTAGGAGACATTTCCCGGTAAGAGAGGCTACTAAAGATAAACGACTAGATAGTCAGATCCCACACATACCAAGCATTTCAATCATACACACAATATGCTCGATATGTGCAAATACAACGAAGCATCACAACATGACTCTACGACACAAGTACTTTATTTAAGGCTCAGAGAGCCATACATAACATACACAAGGTACGGGTCACACGACCCAGCATTCGAGTCATACAGTCATACAAACCAGCAGCGGAAGTAACTTGTCTGAGTACAGACAACTAGTAAAATAAAAGAGGCTTGGAAAGCCTAGCTATACTACGTGGTCCTTCACAAGCTCAGGGTCACCACCTGGGCCTTTAGCCTACTCGTTGATGTAAACGTCTACATAGAACCCATCAGAAGGGGTTGCAGCGTCTTCTGTAAAAATGTAAATTATAGCAACATGAGTACAAAGGTACTCAGCAAGACTTACATCAGATCCTACATACATGCATAGTATCAAGAAGGGTTGGTGGAGTTATTGCAGCAAGCCAGCTTTGATTCTTGGCTAGACTATCCTACGATACTCCAACTTGAAATGGTTTTGCGCACACGAGTCCACTACTCACCACTTCAATACACTACCGAGGATCCACCTCCGTCTCCCTACGGAAGAGCCATCCTCGGCACTCACACTTATCTTGAGGCTTTTAGTAGTTTCCATTTACTTGTCTATGAACTGTATAGGCAACCAAGTAGTCCTTTACCGCGGACGCGGCTATTCGAATAGATCATGTTAACCCTGCAGGGGTGTACTTCTTCATACACGCTCTCACCACTTACCGTCGTTTACACGACATGTACTCGGCAACCTTCAAGCGGAAGCCCAACGTGGGTGTCGGCCACGACCTACCTAACCACCTAAGCCTCCAGTCCAGGTTTATCGCCTATTCAGGTTCCATACGCAGGGAATCCGGTCGAGGTTTCCCATACGGCCCCGAACGATGTGAACAGGGTTCCCGAGATACCTAACGGGTATTCGGTACACCGTGCCACGTACCTACCGCATCACAGCCCACCCCTACGGTCAGCGCTGTCCACGGCCTCCAGTAGACTACAAACACCAGAAACTACTTGCAACTCCTGGACGGAGAACTAGGGTGAATAAGAAGCCGAGAGGGTCCATTGGTTTCGGGCCCAATGCATGGTAGTAGCTGATTCTTAAATCACACATACAGATCTCAGTGCTTAAGGTCGGCTTCAATGAAACAACCCACCATGTACTCCTACATGGCCTCTCATCGATACCTTTACCAAATCGTGTTCACCACACCACTCTCGTTACCGACGTAATCATTTCACTCTAGCCCATCACCCAGATGAGCCAGACCTGACACGACTCTAAGCATAGCAGGCATAGCAAGGTAGGAACAACACATACATATGGCTCAATCAACTCCTACACATGCTAATGGGTTTCATCTAGTTACTGTGGCAATGACAGGTCATGCAGAGGAAATGGGTTCAACTACCGTAGCACACAGCAGTTTGAAACGCGTTGTCTTAATGCAGTAAAAGAGAGCAGGAGCGAGAACATGGGATTGTATCGATATGATCAAATGGTTGGTTGCTTGCCTGATGGTTCGATGCACTGATACGGTTCTTTGTTAGGGTAATCACGGTACTCCTCGGAGGCAGAACCTGTCGCAAAGGACATCGATACACAACCATCACCAAACAATGTGCAACAATATGATGCATGCATGAAACATGGCAATATGAGTGTGTTGGGTTAATGCAACTAAAACCAGAAGGGTTTGAACAAATTTGAATCAAAGATTCAAATTTCAAACTCAAACATGGCCTTTTAAAGTGCTTTTCCTTGTTCTGCTTAAAACATCACTTTAACTTGTTTGATCATGCATGAAAATAGTACAGATGGATAGATTGGATTTTTCTGATCATTTTTCATATATAATTTGTCTAATTTGGAGTTACAGAATAAAAGTTATGAATTTTTGAAGTTTAAATAATATTCTGGAATTTCCTGATTTAAATTAAATCCAGAAATATATATATTGCGCCAGCATGACGTCAGCATGACGTCAGTGGTCAACTGTGGCTGGCTGAGGTCAAACCTGACGTGTGGGGTCCACACGTCAGTGACAGGGGGGTTTAACAGGGTTAATTTATTCCTAATTAGGGGTTAGTGGCGCTGGGGCCCACTGTCAGTGTCAGGGGGGGTTAATTAAGGGGTGATTAGCACTAATCTGACCACCTGGCCGACGGGGCCCACGCGTCAGTGACCCTGGGGGGGTCAAACCCCAGGTCAAACAGGTCAAACCCACCGGCGACATGACGCCGGCGGGGCCCGAGACGTCGGCGCGATGCGGAAACGCGCTACAGGGCATGGGCGAGGCCGTGCTTGGGCTCGTTGGAGAGCCCTTGCTCCCGCGCGTCGAACGGTGGTGGTGGCCGTGCCTGTGGTCGCCGGTACCGACGACGGCGACGACCGTGGCGGCTGCCGGAGCTCGGTTGAGCTCGGGGTCGAGGCTACAACGGCTGCGGAGATGCGGGGTTGGCACCTACGGCTTCTACGCGGTGCGGTGAGGACGTGGGTGTGCTCGGTTGGGCGCTACGGTGACTGTGGCCACGACGGCGACGAGGCACGGCGGCGGCGAGCTTCGGAGCTCAAGGGGGCGGCAGCTACGGGATGCTAGGGACGACGGGGCAAGGGGGCATCGGGTCAGTGGCTCACCGCGGAGCTGCAGGGATGGTTAGCGGGCTCGGGGACGTCCGGTAGCTCCCGATTCGACGGCGACGATCTCCGGTGGCCGAGGAGGGGAACGGCGACATGGGCGGCGATGCAGGGCTTCCTGAGGGGCTTGGCTTGGTGGGGAGGAAGAGGGGGTCGAGGCGGAGCTCCTGAGCTCAACGGAGGGGCGAGGGGTGGCCGGAGACGGCTGCTATGGCGAACGGCGGCGATGGTGGTGTTCGGCCGTGAGAGAGAGAGCGAGGGAGAGGAGGGAAGAACCGAGGGAGAGTGAGAGAGAGCAGGGGAGAGGGCGTGGCGTCGTCCGGGGCATCGAGACGAGGAGGGGAGGGCAGGCAGGCAGGCGAGCAGGTGGCGTGGCGCGGTGGCGCGCGCGCGCCGGCCACACTCCCCTCCCTCTGTCGAGGACGAAGACGACAGAGGAGGGAGGCGGGCTGGGCCGCCTGCTGGCTGGGCCGGCCAGCTGGCTGGGCTGCACAGGGAGGAGCCCAGGTAAGCTTCTCCCTTTTATTTATTTCTGTTTTTTTAATTTTCTGACATTTGTTTTGATTTAAATAATATATTAAATCATTTATTTACCTTATGCCAATTTTTGCAGGAGCTAGATATATTATTCCAGAGCTCCTTTATAATTGGCATAATATTTGGACATATATTAATATATATAACTAATATATTTCCAATGCAAATATTTATGCATTAATTCCAAATGCCCAAAATAAATACCTATGAGCTCTTAAAAATATTGGTTTGATTTTTATCTCTGTCCAATATTTTCAGAGAGCAACATGAGCATTTTCTTGGACCTTTTTGGAGAAATTTTTATTTGGATCATTTTCAGAAATGATTCTGAGGGTTTCACAGATCCCCATTTCAAGTTTCTGATGAAAGAGTAAACATGATGCAACACTCTAATGCATGACTAGCTAGGGTGTGACAATCTGCATGGGCTAGTTTTAACAATTTGTCATTTTCTCACTTTATATTTCACTTCATATTTTATGTGTATGTAATATACACAAATTATCTATGGTGTAACCCACATATTAATATAAGTGCCTACTTGCACAGAACAATTGAAACATATGTAAATATATTGGAACATGCTACAGAAGCAATGAAAGTAACTTTAACCATTGGTAAACACAAATACATGTGAGTGTCTAAGTTAATCAATGTAATTTCAGCCGTAAATATGTTTCGTTACCTAGATGGTAAATATTTATTTGGAATATCACCAAAAGAAACATTGTTAAATGTTTAGATATAATGTCATCAACAGAGGCAGTAATGCAACTTACGTGCTTTGTGAACATATATTGCATATGCAAAAAATTAAGCATATCTTTTGTATTCTATTCTACCATCCAACAACTAAAAGATCATTTCATATAATTAGAAACATCTTATATTATTAAAGTTAAACAATAATTGTACTAAATCAACAACAATTAATATGGATCGGAGGGAGTGTAACATTCTTATTTCTCTAGATCATGATAATTAAACTTCATTCAATATAGTGCAAGCTTATTCATCAAACACACAATGGAAGAGAAGATAAGCAGACATGATAGATTGGAGAATAAATAATATTTCATAAATTTAGGCCTCCCCTTTAGTTCATAGGATAGGAATTTTATAGGAATAGAAAAATCATAGGAAGTGAAATGACATGCATCTCAATTCCTATAGAGAAAGGGATGCCATTTGGCGATGCCATTTGGTGCATAAGATAGGAATTTTTCCATTGAGTCTAGACTAATGTTTTTTCCTCCAAATTGTGAAGGATTGATTCCTATCCTACATAGGAATAGGAATCCATTCCAATAAACCAAAGGGATTCAAAGGATTATTTTTTTCCTTTGCAAATCCTATCCTGTAGAGTTCCTACAGAGATTTGGAGTAGTGACATGACCATCTTGCATTAACTATTATGCTAGATTTTCCTTTGTAATGAAATTATAGTACATGTGCGAAGTTGATACAACATCCATTAAAAAAACATAAACAAAAATACTATATAAGACCAGACATCAAGGTAATGTCTTCGAATAGTTATTATGCAATACAATTTACGTAAACAGATACATCTTGATCAGAAACATTATTACTTAAATTTTCTCCTAGAATCTTAATTTCTCTTAAGATCACCAGAGATTGTAAACTCTCCACACATCTTGGCATTTCCAAGAAGTTTCATATTAGAAAAGCTCTCTATCGCGTGAGTGTGCAAACATAAGAAACCAACATTCATTTTTTTGTTGAAACAACCAAACACAGCTACATACCATTACCTAAATACATGACCACATTCAGATTTGTGGTTGGTTTAATAAAAGCATTAAAATATATTTCGCTCGGCATGAGAAGTCATCATTCTCGCAAAAAGAGAAGACCATCATTATACAGACCTCTTACCTTGTTCAAAGCAGCAAAATCAGTACTCCCTCTGATCCATATTAATTGTCACCATTACTAAATCAGCAACAATTAAAATGGATCAGAGGGAGTACATTATATGGAGAAGTACACTGTGATTTATATCGAATCACCTAAAGACACACCACAACATTATTAAAAGGTGGTCTTCAATTTGGAGATATAAACCATTTGAAACTATCTTATATGAGAATTACATAGTCACAAAATGTGTATATGAATAGAAAATATATGTGAGTTCTTCTGTGTAGATGATAATATCGACAGAGTATAACTTCACTTACCCTGCCAATGCTATGACTCCTAGTTGATAGCACCGAGTATTTCACATGCCATCTATTTAACCTTCAATTTAGTAGTTGTCACACACAATTGACAGAAAATCAGAAGTTCAGCAGCAGCGACACTTAAGCATTAGTAGTTCTCACATTGCCTTTGCTTTTGCAAACAAATTGTTCGCGAAAAATAGATATTCGGATTTATAACAGAAACCCTCAATGTTTTAGTAGTTCACAAAGAGCTTCATTGTTAAGTGTTTCACAGTTTAACTATCTGCACTATATGCTGGCTAAAAAGGGTTAGAAGCAAATTCATGAGAACTCAATTCTCTAACCTACAACAACCAGGACATGGCATCTCCGCAAGGAACTTCCTTGAACAGGAGATCAAGCAACAACATCAGCCGTAACTGAAGACTGGGTAGGCCATTGAAGATGTTACCTCTCCCATAGAGGGTCTTAGACATGTTTTGTCGATACAAAAATTTATTAGTAACTTGACCAGCGATGACATTGACAACTGACATTAGGCTCCTCCATGCTGCTGTCATCTACTTAGACAGCATGTTAATTTATAAGCTCGCCTGATCAGCATCGTTATACTCCGACCATTGTCCATTATGTATACATAGCTTGTACGTAAGAAGATTATGCTCCAACCAATCTCCATGAGGTATCCATAGGTTATATGTGAGAAGAGCCGGGATTGCATCCATGGAGAGCACAAACACTATCCAAGCACATGATACAAAACAAATTGAACCCAAATCCAAAGTTAATGTGTATTCAAGATAAAACTGCAAGGAAAATTAGAACAAAATATTGTGAGAAAATGAACCTGATACAGATGAGGAAAACAGTTTTGGGTCAATAAGCTCCTTTAGCACAGCAGATGAATGCTCCAACTTAGTTTTGATAGAGACATGGGTTAGCTTCCATGGGGTGGGAGATAGCTGAAGGGAGAGACATGACGCAAGATTGTTGAGGTTGTTTCTAACCAGGAGAGAAAGAAACGGTGTAGAAGCAGTGATCTCTTTCGGGCCTGGAGGAAGAACTATAGAGCGTTAGGGCCATCAACAATAGCGTGGAATCTTTTCTGGTAATACGGCCGCTTAATGATGTTGTATCTTTTCCCTAGCCTACACTTGTTTTTATATTATTAGTTGAGCATCTCCCCCACGTAATAATTCAACAAATTTGTTAACACAATTTTTTGAAACAAATTTACAGTTCTCAAGATAAAAGAAAATTATTTGCAGCTTGCATGGAAGGAGTATTTACCTCAAACAATGAGCGTCTACTGTCAAATCTTCTCTTGTGCTTGCCTATTCCTGTACAAAAGGAAAACATGACAGGCTTTGCATGAAATCAATCTGGATTGAGGTTCAAAGCCACTGACGCAGCTAGTCACATAGCGGATGCGATGTTAATGAGTAGGTGCATTGATCGATGGATAAGACAGCAGCACCATCTCGTCGATGTTGACAAAGCGGTGGCGTGATGTGCATTGATCGATCCATGCGACGGCACCACCAATCTCGTCGACAACGGCGACAATAAGAAACGGTGGTGGTGTGGCATGCATTGATAGATCCATGCGGCGGCACCATCTAGTCGACAACGGCGACGGCATGAAATGTGCACGCTGTTTTACCCTTTATATCAAGAACAGCAGTATATACCGACTCAAGAAGAGTAGTGTATATCGAATAAAAGATTATGTACTGGCTAAAAAACATAGTATACTGGTTCACAAAAAAGTACTATATATCTCCTTACAAAGATGTTGTATATACTGCATCACACAAAAAAGTATATACTTACTTCATTAAAAAGTATGTTATATACCCTTTTGATTTAATTTTGTATGCTACACTTCTGTGCACAAAGAGCAGTGTATTATATACTCCTTTTGATGGTAGCATACACCACAAGGAAGATAAAAATTGGCGGCAGCTATTCAAACCAGTTTGAAAATATGTTATAGAGTCCCTGGCAAAAATATGGTTCATACTCCACTATCACAAAGTCACTATATACAATATCACAGAAATATTGTTCTGGTATATACTGATTATTACACCTACTCCAACCCAAGCTCCCCAGGTTCACGGCAAGAATTCAAACCAGTTCAAAAACTACATACTCCACTATCACAAAGTTAGTATATATAATATCACAGAAATATTGTTCTGGTATATACTGATTATTACACCTACTCCATTCCGAGCTCCCCAGGTTCACAGCAAGCAAAGAGTAAGAGCACCGTATATTTTCAAGAGTTGGCAATATATGCTAACATTTTAGGTACCTTCGTATATACTACATATTAGATTTATTCTTTTGAAACATGCATGCATATCTAAAAATGCGTAGATGTCATGTTTGGTTTAGCACACACAGTTTCGTAGTGCAACATACACAAAATCACAAATGTATTTAGATCTGAAAGTAAATATAAGAAGCATCAAGCATTACCATATTGTTGGAGATTATTAATCCAGGTCCTATAGAAAACAAATCTCAATGAAGTTGTGTGGTAGCTGTAGTTGAAGGCATAAAAATGTTTGAGTAAACTATCACATCCATGCAGGTCCATATGGCTGATGCCATGCGTTCCAAAGGTGCCTGAACCCCTGACCGACATTGATGATGAACATCTGGCAAAGCGTCTGCATCAATAGTTAAATCATCAGTCTGATTGGTAAGAAGAATAAACTATTCAAACAACACTAATCCTATGGCACACACATCAGATTGTGTAATTTCCTTATTAAGAATTCAGTGAAGTCTACTTAACATTGCTTAGGCTCGACCAAATTAGTAAAAATCAAACGTTATGTTATGTCAAGCAGCTTTGAAGACGCACTAATGATCACATCCTAAAGTGGTCGTCAAAAATCAGGATTGGACATCTAAGCTTGTAGTCATAGGTGCAGTAGCATTTCTTCAGCGAATTAAAATGCTTTTGGCAAAAGATGCTAATCATCCATGTGACCATGTCTCTGCAGCATAAACAGATGAAGCATCAATGATCAGTAATAAATACTTGGACGGGGAATGTATTACTCCTTCTTGTAGGAATTAGCATAGACATTTTCTTGGCAAACAAAGCTCAAGTTCTGCATACTAAAATGTAGTACTCTGGGCAATAGAAAGCAATGCATTGGGTATTATTCATCAACAACAATCCACACAATTATATTGTAGTAAGCTAAATAGTAGTTGAGTCTATGAACTATTTCTTAGAACTACCTAAATGACCAATTATAACATAATTGTATTGTCCTCTGCCAAATTCAGTATGGTGACATTTTTCGAATATTAGTCCTAACTGAAGCACCTGTTAACAAACCAACTAAACCACCATGATTTTTTAAAAACAGAACTATCCAAATCACCATTGCAAAGTCAAAGGGTAGTAGTATTGACCCAGTACCTTCCCAAACCCAAGCGTGTGTGTAGGAAAGGAGATTCGGCCCACTAACATGGCAATCCAATGGCACTACACCTAGCACACCCGCAAATCCATTCCACCCAAGTTCCATGAGAGAACTTCAGAGAAGAAAATTACCTTGCCTGGCAGCCTCTCAAAACACAGCCGAATTTGCTACGCGGAGCACCATCTTCTCCAAGTAGTTCCATGCCTCGGCGGTCCGATGAGTGGAGGGGCACAAATTTGCTACGCGGAGCACCAACTTCTCCGGGTACTTCCATGCCTCGGCGGTCCGATGAGTGGAGGGGCACAACAGGAGACCATTGTTATTGCCTATGGGTATAGATTGTCGCATGAGAGGAGAGTGCGGTGTGATGTTTGATGGGAGAGGAGGAAGAGGAGGTGAGGATAGATCGAGAAGGGACACAATCCGCCTCAATCGCATTCCCTCGACCTGCCGCACCGCCTCCACATGACCGGAAGCATCCGCCGTAGCGTGCTAGTCCAAGAGAGAGGACTAAGGAGAGAGATGGTTCACGGTGGCGGTGGAGGCGATGGAATGCAACAGAGGGTAGGTGCAGTGGGCAGGGGCAGTGGATGGGTGGGAGAGCGATGGCATCGGTGGGGAGCAGGGCGGCGGCGCGATCCATGGCAAGCGATGGGCGTCAGAAGGTTAGGGATACAGGAAGACTTTTTTTAGCAACCACGGTGAAAGGACTGCGGGTTTTTTTAGGTGGTTGTGGGGCTTCGTTTTGTACAACCATTGTGAAAGGAACGTGGGCCTTCAGGTTCCTTGGTGAAAAGAGCGTGGGCCTTCAGTTTTATTTTGGCGAATTAAGCACGTAATTAAGCGAAAATAACACGAGTTAATATCCACCGTAATAAGTCGGTCTCATCGAATGAACCATTCATAATTTCTAATTAACATGATAATTACTTGGGAGTCTGTAATTAGTAGAGGTATAGATAGATAGATAGATAGATAGATAGATAGATAGATATAGATAGATAGATAGATAGATTGGACTATTCCTGAACCACCGCCTAAACCCATTCCCAAGAAGAGGGGTATATTATATCTCAGTCCCGAAGATATGCAAGAGGCAGATAAATCTATGAAGGAAAAAGGTATTAAAGCTGAGGACGTTAAAAATTTACCTCCTATTGAAGAAATACATGGGCTTAATATACCACCAATGCCTAAGGTGGTAGAGGTAAATTCTCTTATGAAGTTCAATGATAATGATAATCCTTACAATATGCATCATATCCAATGCCTTTTATGAGTTTGAAAACTACATTAGAAAACAAGATCACTTCAATGCAAATGTTGTGAAACAATTGAAATATAATTCTGATATGATTGCTTGCTTGAGTGACTTGTTATTTAGAATATTAAATGATGTTAGAGGTGTTGGAAAACATGCTTATATAGTTCAAACCCAATTAGAGCATGTTGTTAAATCTCAAAGAGAATTGCTTGATGAAATGAATAAAAATATGCATGACTTTGCTGTTAGAGTTGCTACTAGAGGAGGTAAAATGACTCAGGAACCACTTTATCCAGAGGGACACCCTAAAAGAATTGAATAAGATTCACAAAGAGCTAACACAAGTGCACCTAGTCCTTCTAGGAAGAAAAGGAAAAAGGAAAATGATAGAACTTTGCACGCCTCTAGTGAACCTGAAATAGAGAAACCTCCTGATAATGATAATGAAATTTCTATCTCTGATGCCGAAACTCAATCTGGTAATGAACACTCACCTACTAATAATGAAAAAGTAAATGATGGGGTTCATTAAGACTCTCAACCAACCAATGATAAAGAACCAAATAATGATGTGGAGATAGAACCACCTATTGATCTTGATAACCCACAAGCTAAGAATAAAAGGTATGATAAAAGAGACTTTGTTGCTAGAAAACACGGCAAAGAAAGAGAACCGTGGGTTCAAAAACCTATACCTTTTCCACCCAAGTCAACTAAAAAGAATGATGATGAAGAATTTGAATGCTTTGCTGAAATGTTGAGGCTAGTATTTTTGCATACTCGCTTGACTGATATATTGAAAATGCCTCCTTATGCAAAGTATATGAAAGACATCATCACAAATAAGAGAAAATTACCGGAAGTTGAAATCTCCACTATGCTTGCTAATTACACTTTTAAAGATGGAGTACCTAAAAAAACTTGGAGATCCGGAATACCAACTATACCTTGTTCTATCAAAAAGAATTATGTGAAAACTGCTTTGTGTGCTTTAGGAGCTGGTGTTAGTGTTATGCCTTTCTCTTTATATAAAAGACTTGACTTGAATAAACTCACACCTACTCAAATATCTTTGCAAATGGCTAACAAATCAACTACCATACCTATCGGTATCTGTGAGGATGTGCCCATTGTTATTGCTAATATTACTATTTTGACAAACTTTGTTATACTTGAGATGCCCGAGGACGACAACATGTCGATTATCCTTGGTAGACCCTTCTTGAATACTACAGGGGTTGTTATTGATTGCAATAAAAGCAAGTTCACTTTTCATATTAATGGTAATGAGCATACGGTGCACTTTCCAAAGAAACAATTCCAAGTGAATCGTATTAATGTTATTGAAAAATCACCGGCAATCACTATTGGAAGTTTTCAAATACCTCTACCTACTGTCAAAAAGAAATATGAAATGCTTATTGTTGGGGAAATGCATATCCCCGTTGAGGTAGTAGTTTACGAAAGTTCTTCGATTTCATGCTAATCGGAAGTGGTTGTTAATAAGACTTGATCAACCTTATTAATGGATCATTTTTGAACGGTATGAAGTTGATGAATTTAGTAAGCACTACTTTCTGTCCCCACTTTTTATCCTCTATTTTTATTAGTTAAATAAAATAAAATGCCATGTTTTGTCTGTTTTCTGAATTTCCCATGCAATAAAAAATGACCCAAAAATAAAAGTTCTCAGAATGCCCTCAAAATTTAATACGATTTTTTCTGAATATTTGAGAATTTTTGGTGCAAGTAACATCAGAGGGAGGTGCACCAGGTGGGTACAACCCACCTGGGCGTGCCAGCACCCCCAGGCGCGCCCTGGTGGGTTGTGGTCCCCATGTGGGCCCCCTCACTTACCTCTTCATACCACATCATCACTTACCTCCAGAAAAAATCCCCATTGCTCTCTCTCTCTCTCTCCTGTGTTCTTGAGCTCAAACCCGCGGATTTCGATCTCTTTGCTCGAAGCTACATTTCCGAAACTGTTTCGGGGGATTGTTGCTTGAAAATTGTACACAGACATGATGAACCTATTTGGAAGGAGTTCTTCGAGGAGCCGATCCTCGGGGGTATCTTCTAGTGACAATTCTGCTCGTCGGTCTTATGTTGAACCAAGTGAGAGTTCCACGCGAGATGCCGCCACCAAGACATGTTTATGGCCTAGTGATGAATATATGATGCGTGTGGGCATTAAGGAGGAATTTGAGCAATATGTTCACAATGCTGGCCTCGGTCCCTACCTATCAGATAAGTGTGTACAACACCAACTTCTCATTGAATCATTTGTCAAAGGATTTAAATATTTCCCATGTGAGTCTAGGGTGTCGTTTATGCTTTATGATAATCCTTATACTATCCCATTGGAGAATTTTGCTTACCATTGCAAACTGTCATTTTGGGGTTCACTTGATGAGCCACCAACGGTTGAGTATGAGTCTTTCTTGACTAGCCTTTGCTATGGTGAAAATAGGGGAGTGAGACAAGAAAGAATAAAGAACATTCATTTTCCTGCAATTCAGTATTTTGCATTATTTAATGGGAAATGCATAGTAGGCAAGCAAGACTGTAGCATACTTTGTGCTCCATAATTGAGCCTCCTTCACACCGCTCTCACTGGTGAAAGGAATTATAACCTTGGAGCGATTATTGCATGTAGACTCCGGCACAATGCTAACCGTGGTTGGTTCTATTGTGGAAATTATGCCACGTGTTTAGCACGGGAGCTGAGTGTTTCGCCTTTGCCCTTTGATCCTATCCTACCCATGCAGTATTTAGATTTTGACACTCTGAAGGAACACAAGATCCTAAAGGGAAGGGTTGATAATTTCGCTTACAATCTAATGTTTAACCAAAGATCCATTGTGGACACATATTTGCCTGCGCCTACTCTTTTTGATTATAACAGTAAGGGAAGATAATTTGTTCTTGAGAGCGAGGCCCGAACTCATAACGCAGTAGTGGTGGCGGCACGGCGTGCTGAGGCATCCGCACCGAGAGCTTCCGTGAGCTACCACGCTGACTATTACCCTCCAGGCTACTGATCGACTACCAAGTTAGGCCAAAAGCCTAAGCTTGGGGGAGTATGTGTTTCCACCGACTTTACATTCATGTCTACTTATTTCATTTGTCGGTGTTCACACTTTTTCATTGTATCATCCATGCTTAGATTTATTTTCTGCTTTCATCTTGTGTGTTTAAAAAACTTTAGAAAAAACAAAAAAATTAGTCATAGTTAATTTACTTGCTATGCGTGTTTAGTAGTAGTACTAAAAAGAAAATCCAAAAAGATTTCCTTGTTCTTCTTTTGCTTGTTGGGAGCTTTCCCGTGTAAATAGTTTTTCTCGTTTTTGCTTTTCCCTTTTATTTGCTTGTTGAAGAAAACCAAAAACCCCAAAAATATTCCAGTGTGTTTCTCTGAAATTATTTTCTTTTATTCGAGTTGTACCAAAGAGAAGACCATGATGAAAATGTTGAGTGGCTCTCATATGAATAACTGTTGAACTAATAAAGTGCCCATTTTACCTTGTCTTCTCTTGTTGAATAATTTTTTTGCAGATTCCAGCTTAGTCCATGGCACTCTTGCACTATTATTATTTTCATATCATTCGGTCATGCAAGTGCAAGGCAATAATGACGACATTCGATGAACTGGCCGTGGCAAAGAGAAACTGGTATGAACTTGACTTATATTGTCTATGTAAATATGTTTAACCTAGCGTCCATGATTCAGCCTGTTATGATTAAACATGTTTGCAATGAAAATTAGAGATTATAGTTTCTCATGCCATGCATGAGTAGCTGGGAGTTAATAATAATTTATCTTGGATATCAACATAGCGTTAAAATGACTGTGATGTAGTATGATGATATGGTATCCTCCTCTGAATGTTCAAGTGGCTTGACTTGGTACATGTTCATGCATGTAGTTGAATCAAAACCAACATAGCCTCTATAATGTTTATGTTCATGGTGTTCATATCCTACTCATGCTAGTGTCCAATGTCACTGTCGCGTAATGCATGGTTACGATTGTTGTTGCTCTCTAGCTGGCCGCTTCTCAATCTTAATTGCTAGCCTTCGCCTGTACTAAGTGGGGATTCTGCTTGTACATCAAAAACCTTGAACCCAAAGTTATTCCAAATGAGTCCACCATAACTACCTATATACGATATTACCCTGCCGTCCTAAGTAAATCTGCATGTGCCACCTCTAAAACTTCTAACGAATTATCCGTTCTGTGTGCCTGGGTCGTTCATGGAACGACAGGAGGTAGTCGATATCTTCCATGCTAAGTGGCTTATTCTTAGGTCGAGTGTTTATTCACTCGCCATCGCATGAGAAAATGGGCGGTAATAGGGATGCCCAGTCCCAAACTGCAAACATGAAAAAGGGTTCATCTCTGAAATAATTAAACAAAAACTCCCAATGGAGTCAAAACCTTTACTTTTACCACTTGGGAACCGCCACTAGCCTGCGTAGCATGGAAGATGTTGATAACTAATGGTCGTGAAGTGAATAAGAAGGGTGCATGTCTCAAAATATCATTTATCTCTGTTTTAAAAAACTGAGCTCTAGCACTTCTGCAAATCACTGCTTCCCTCTGCGAAGGGACTTTCTATTTATTTTTATGTTGTGTCACCGCCTTCTAAAACAAGCGCCAGAAATTGAGTAGAGCACAACGGTCATGATTTATGCATTGTGTGTAGCTAATGTTGGGTGCATCATGACTGGATCTTTTCTACCATGAATTATAATGTTTAGTCGCGGCTTGAACTTTGGAGGTGCTCTGCATTCATGTTTTGCGGTCTCAGAAAGGGCTAGCGAGATACCACTATTGTCATATTATATCATGGTTGTTTTGACAACGTGTTGCCGTTTGAGATATCTTATTATTGCTCGCTAGCTGATTATGTCATTGATATGAATCATTATAATATTTAAGTGTTATTGTTGACATGGTTAGTTATAATGTTGGCTGAAAACCTGGGTGTTGTTTAAGCTTATTTATGCAAACAAGAGCAAAAGATTTTGTAAAAGTTTTTCTTTCTCACTTTCAGTTTATCAAATGAATTGCTTGAGGACAAGCAAAGGTTTAAGCTTGGGGGAGTTGATACTGTTGGAAATATGCCCTAGAGGCAATAATAAAAGCATTATTATTATATTTCCTTGTTCATGATAATTGTCTTTATTCATGCTATAATTGTGTTATCCGGAAATCGTAATACATGTGTGAGTAATAGACACCAACATGTCCCTAGTAAGCCTCTAGTTGACTAGCTCGTTGATCAACAGATAGTCATGGTTTCCTGACTATGGACATTGGATGTCATTGATAACGAGATCACATCATTAGGAGAATGATGTGATGGACAAGACCCAATCCTAAACATAGCACAAGATCGTATAGTTCGTTTGCTAGAGTTTTCCAATGTCAAGTATCCTTTCCTTAGACCATGAGATCGTGTAACTCCCGGATACCGTAGGAGTGCTTTGGGTATACCAAACGTCACAACGTAACTGGGTGACTATAAAGGTATACTACGGGTATCTCCGAAAGTGTCTGTTGGGTTGACATGGATCAAGACTGGGATTTGTCACTCCGTATGACGGAGAGGTATCACTAGGCCCACTCGGTAATGCATCATCATAATGAGCTCAAAGTGACCAAGTGTCTGGTCACGGGATCATGCATTACGGTACGAGTAAAGTGACTTGCCGGTAACGAGATTGAACAAGGTATTGGGATACCGACGATCGAATCTCGGGCAAGTAACATACCGATTGACAAAGGGAATTGTATACGGGATTGCTTGAATCCTCGACATCGTGGTTCATCCGATGAGATCATCGAGGAGCATGTAGGAGCCAACATGGGTATCCAGATCCCGCTGTTGGTTATTGACCGGAGAGTCGTCTCGGTCATGTCTACATGTCTCCCGAACCCGTAGGGTCTACACACTTAAGGTTCGGTGACGCTAGGGTTGTAGGGATATGTATATGCAGTAACCCGAATGTTGTTCAGAGTCCCGGATGAGATCCCGGACGTCACGAGGAGTTCCGGAATGGTCCAGAGGTAAAGAATTATATATAGGAAGTGCTATTTCGGCCATCGGGACAAGTTTCGGGGTTACCGGTATTGTACCGGGACCACCGGAAGGGTCCCGGGGGTCCACCGGGTGGGGCCACCTATCCCGGAGGGCCCCATGGGCTGAAGTGGGAAGGGATCCAGCCCAAAGTGGGCTGGGGCTCCACTTACCCCAAGGGCCCATGCGCCTAGGGTGGGGGAAACCCTAAAGGAAGAGTCCTAGGAGGGGAAGGCACCTCCTAGGTGCCTTGGGGAGGAGGGATTCCTCCCCTTGGCCGCACCCCCCTAGGAGATTAGATCTCCTAGGGCCGGCGCCCCCCCCCCTTGGCCCTCCTATATATAGTGGGGAGATGGAGGACTTCTTAACTTTGCCTTTGGTGCCTCCCTCTCCCTCTCCAACACATCCTCCTCCTCTATAGTGCTTAGCGAAGCCCTGCCGGAGTACTACAGCTCCATCATCACCACGCCATCATGCTACTGCTGGAGCCATCTCCCTCAACCTCTCCTCCCCCCCTTGCTGGATCAAGAAGGAGGAGACATGGCTGTTCCGTACGTGTGTTGAACGCGGAGGTGCCGTCCGTTCGGTGCTAGGATCTTCGGTGATTCGAATCACGTCGAGTACGACTCCCTCATCCCCGTTCTTTGAATGCTTTCGCTCGCGATCTACAAGGTACGTAGATGCATCTAATCACTCGTTGCTAGATGAACTCCTAGATGGATCTTGGTGAAACCGTAGGAAAATTTTGTTTTCTGCAACATTCCCCAACAGTGGCATCATGAGCTAGGTCTATGCATAGTTCTCTTGCACGAGTAGAACACAATTTGTTGTGGGTGTTGATGTTGTCAACTTTCTTGCCGCTACTAGTCTTATCTTGCTTCAACGGTATTGTGGGATGAAGCGGCCCGGACCAACCTTACGCATACGCTTACGTGAGACCGGTTCCACCGACTAACATGCACAAGTTGCATAAGGTGGCTGGCGGGTGTCTGTCTCTCCCACTTTAGTTGGAGCGGATTCGATGAAAAGGGTCCTTATGAAGGGTAAATAGAAGTTGACAAATCACGTTGTGGCTTTCACGTAGGTAAGAAAACGTTCTTGCTAGAACCCTACTTCAGCCACGTAAAACATGCAACAACAATTAGAGGACGTCTAACTTGTTTTTGCAGCAAGTACTTTGTGATATGATATGGCCAAAGTTGTGATGAATGATGAATGATCTATATGTGATGTATGAGATGTTCGTGCTATTGTAATAGGAATCACGACTTGCATGTCGATGAGTATGACAACCGGCAGGAGCCATAGGAGTTGTCTTTATTTTTGTATGACCTGCGTGTCATTGAGAAACGCCATGTAAATTACTTTACTTTATTGCTAAACGCGTTAGCCATAGTAGTAGAAGTAATAGTTGGCGAGCAACTTCATGGAGACACGATGATGGAGATCATGATGATGGAGATCATGGTGTCATGCCGGTGACAAGATGATCATGGAGCCCCAAGATGGAGATCAAAGGAGCTATGTGATATTGGCTATATCATGTCACTATTATTATTTGATTGCATGTGATGTTTATCATGTTTTTGCATCTTGTTTACTTAGAACGACGGTAGTAAATAAGATGATCCCTCATAATAATTTCAAGAAAGTGTTCCCCCTAACTGTGCACCGTTGCGACAGTTCGTTGTTTCGAAGCACCACGTGATGATCGGGTGTGATAGATTCTAACGTTCACATACAACGGGTGTAAGACAGATTTACACATGCAAACACTTAGGTTGACTTGACGAGCCTAGCATGTACAGACATGGCCTCGGAACACAGAAGACCGAAGGGTCGAGCATGAGTCGTATAGAAGATACGATCAACATGAAGATGTTCACCGATGTTGACTAGTCCGTCTCACGTGATGATCGGACACGGCCTAGTTAACTCAGATCATGTTATACTTAGATTACAGGAGGGATGTCTATCTAAGTGGGAGTTTATTGAATAATTTTATTATATGAACTTAATTATCATGAACTTAGTCTAAATATTTTACAATATGTCTTGTAGATCAAATGGCCAATGTAGTCCTCAAGTTCAACGCGTTCCTAGAGAAAACCAAGCTGAAAGACGATGGTAGCAACTACACGGACTGGGTCCGGAACCTGAGGATTATCCTCATAGCTGCCAAGAAAGATTATGTCCTACAAGCACCGCTAGGTGACGCACCTGTTCTCCCTGCAGAACAAGACGTTATGAACGCTTGGCAGGCACGTACCGATGACTACTCCCTCGTTCAGTGCGGCATGCTTTACAGCTTAGAGCCGGGGCTCCAAAAGCGTTTTGAGAGACACAGAGCATATGAGATGTTCGAAGAGCTGAAAATGGTTTTCCAAGCTCATGCCCGGGTCGAGAGATATGAAGTCTCTGACAAATTCTTCAGCTGTAAGATGGAGGAAAATAGTTCTGTCAGTGAGCACATACTCACAATGTCTGGGTTACATAACCGCTTGACTCAGCTGGGAGTTAATCTCCCGGATGACGCGGTCATTGACAGAATCCTTCAGTCGCTTCCACCGAGCTACAAGAGCTTTGTGATGAACTCCAATATGCAGGGGATGGAAAAGACCATTCCTGAAGTATTTGCAATGCTGAAATCAGCAGAGGTAGAAGTCAAAAAGGAACATCAAGTGTTGATGGTGAATAAAACCACTAAGTTCAAAAAGGGCAAGGGTAAGAAGAACTTCAAGAAGGACGGCAAGGGAGTTGCCGCGCCCGGCAAGCAAGCTGCCGGGAAGAAGCCAAAGAATGGACCCCAAGCCCAAGACTGAGTGCTTTTATTGCAAGGAAAGTGGTCACTGGAAGCGGAACTGCCCCAAATACTTAGCGGACAAGAAGGCCGGCAAAACGAAAGGTATATGTGATATACATGTAATTGATGTGTACCTTACCAGTACTCGTAGTAGCTCCTGGGTATTTGATACCGGTGCAGTTCCTCACATTTCTAACTCAAAGCAGGAGCTGCGGAATAAGCGGAGACTGGCGAAGGACGAGGTGACGATGCGCGTCGGGAATGGTTCCAAGGTCGATGTGATCGCCGCCGGCACGCTACCTCTACATTTACCTACGGGATTAGTTTTGAACCTCAATAATTGTTATTTAGTGCCAAGTTTGAGCATGAACATTGTATCAGTATCTCGTTTAATTCGAGATGGCTACTCATTTAAATCCGAGAATAATGGTTGTTCTATTTATATGAGAGATATGTTTTATGGTCATGCTCCGATGGTGAATGGTTTATTCTTAATGAATCTCGAGCGTAATGCTACGCATGTTCATAGTGTGAGTACCAAAAGATGTAAGATTGATAATGATAGTCCCACATACTTGTGGCACTGCCGCCTTGGTCACATAGGTGTCAAACGCATGAAGAAGCTCCATGCAGATGGACTTTTAGAGTCTCTTGATTACGAATCATTTGACACGTGCGAACCATGCCTCATGGGTAAAATGACCAAGACTCCGTTCTCAGGAACAATGGAGCGAGCAACCAACTTATTGGAAATCATACATACTGATGTGTGCGGTCCAATGAGCGTTGAGGCTCGCGGTGGCTATCGTTATGTTCTCACCCTCACTGATGACTTGAGTAGATATGGGTATGTCTACTTAATGAAACACAAGTCTGAGACCTTTGAAAAGTTCAAGGAATTTTAGAGTGAGGTTGAGAATCAACATGACAGGAAAATCAAGTTCCTTCGATCAGATCGTGGAGGAGAATACTTGAGTCACGAGTTTGGCACACACTTAAGAAAATGTGGAATAGTTTCACAACTCACGCCGCCTGGAACGCTCAGTGTAATGGTGTGTCCGAACGTCGTAATCGCACTCTATTAGATATGGTGCGATCTATGATGTCTCTTGCCGATTTACCGCTATCTTTTTGGGGCTATGCTTTAGATACTGCCGCATTCACTTTAAATAGGGCTCCATCGAAATCCGTTGAGACGACACCGTATGAATTATGGTTTGGGAAGAAACCTAAGCTGTCGTTTCTAAAAGTTTGGGGATGCGATGCTTATGTCAAGAAACTTCAACCTGAAAAGCTCGAACCCAAATCGGAAAAATGCGTCTTCATAGGATACCCTAAAGAAACTATTGGGTATACCTTCTACCTCAGATCCGAAGGCAAGATCTTTGTTGCCAAGAATGGGTCCTTTCTAGAGAAAGAGTTTCTCTCGAAAGAAGTAAGTGGGAGGAAAGTAGACCTTGATGAAGTATTACCTCTTGAACCAGAAAATGGCGCAACTCAAGGAAATGTTTCTGAGGTGCCTGCACCGACAAGAGAGGAAGTTAATGATGATGATCAAGATACTTCTGATCAAGCTCCTACTGAAATTCGAAGGTCCACAAGGACACGTTCTGCACCAGAGTGGTACGGCAACCCTGTCTTGGAAATCATGTTGTTAGACAACGGTGAACCTTCGAACTATGAAGAAGCGATGGCGGGCCCGGATTCCGACAAATGGCTAGAAGCCATGAAATCCGAGATAGGATCCATGTATGAAAACGAAGTATGGACTTTGACTGACTTGCCCGTTGAGCGGCGAGCCATAGAAAATAAATGGATCTTTAAGAAGAAGACAGACGCGGATGGTAATGTGACCATCTATAAAGCTTGGCTTGTCGCTAAGGGTTATCGACAAGTTCAAGGGGTTGACTATGATGAGACTTTCTCACCGGTAGCGAAGCTGAAGTCCGTCCGAATCATGTTAGCGATTGCCGCATTCTATGATTATGAAATATGGCAAATGGACGTCAAAACGACATTCCTTAATGGTTTCCTTAAGGAAGAATTGTATATGATGCAGCCAGAAGGTTTTGTCGATCCTAAGAATGCTGACAAGGTGTGCAAGCTCCAACGCTCGATTTATGGGCTGGTGCAAGCATCTCGGAGTTGGAACATTCGCTTTGATGAGATGATCAAAGCGTTTGGGTTTACACAGACTTATGGAGAAGCCTGCGTTTACAAGAAAATGAGTGGGAGCTCTGTAGCATTTCTCATATTATATGTAGATGACATACTTTTGATGGGAAATGATATAGAACTCTTGGACAGCATAAAGGCCTACTTGAATAAGAGTTTTTCAATGAAGGACCTTGGAGAAGCTGCTTATATATTAGGCATCAAGATCTACAGAGATAGATCAAGACGCCTCATAGGTCTTTCACAAAGCACATACCTTGATAAGATATTGAAGAAGTTCAATATGGATCAGTCTAAGAAGGGGTTCTTGCCTGTATTACAAGGTGTGAAATTGAGCTCAGCTCAATGTCCGACCACGGCAGAAGATATAGAAGAGATGAGTGTCATCCCCTATGCCTCAGCCATAGGTTCTATTATGTATGCCATGCTGTGTACCAGACCTGATGTAAACCTTGCCGTAAGTTTGGTAGGTAGGTACCAAAGTAATCCTGGCAAAGAACACTGGACAGCGGTCAAGAATATCCTGAGGTACCTGAAAAGGACTAAGGAAATGTTTCTCGTTTATGGAGGTGACGAAGAGCTCGTCGTAAAGGGTTACGTCGACGCTAGCTTCGACACAGATCTGGATGACTCAAAGTCACAAAACGGATACGTGTATATTTTGAATGGTGGGGCAGT
This sequence comes from Triticum dicoccoides, assembly GCF_002162155.2. NCBI lineage: Eukaryota > Viridiplantae > Streptophyta > Magnoliopsida > Poales > Poaceae > Triticum > Triticum dicoccoides. The sequence continues at coordinate 217,814,991 of NC_041380.1, forward strand.
AAGCTGGTGTAGTTGCAAGCAGAGCGTCGTGGCTGGATCTACATGTGAAGCGGAGTACATGGCAGCCTCGGAGGCATCACATGAAGCAATTTGGGTGAAGGAGTTCATCACCGACCTAGGAGTCATACCCAATGCGTCGGGGCCGATCAAGCTCTTCTGTGACAACACTGGAGCTATTGCTCTTGCCAAGGAGCCCAGGTTTCACAAGAAGACAAGGCACATCAAGCGTCGCTTCAACTCCATTCGTGAAAATGTTCAAGATGGAGACATAGATATTTGTAAAGTACATACGGACCTGAATGTAGCAGATCCGTTGACTAAACCTCTCCCTAGAGCAAAACATGACCAACACCAGAATTCCATGGGTGTTCGATTCATCACAATGTAACTAGATTATTGACTCTAGTGCAAGTGGGAGACTGTTGGAAATATGCCCTAGAGGCAATAATAAAAGCATTATTATTATATTTCCTTGTTCATGATAATTGTCTTTATTCATGCTATAATTGTGTTATCCGGAAATCGTAATACATGTGTGAGTAATAGACACCAACATGTCCCTAGTAAGCCTCTAGTTGACTAGCTCGTTGATCAATAGATAGTCATGGTTTCCTGACTATGGACATTGGATGTCATTGATAACGAGATCACATCATTAGGAGAATGATGTGATGGACAAGACCCAATCCTAGACATAGCACAAGATCGTATAGTTCGTTTGCTAGAGTTTTCCAATGTCAAGTATCCTTTCCTTAGACCATGAGATCGTGTAACTCCCGGATACCGTAGGAGTGCTTTGGGTATACCAAACATCACAACGTAACTGGGTGACTATAAAGGTATACTACGGGTATCTCCGAAAGTGTCTGTTGGGTTGACATGGATCAAGACTGGTATTTGTCACTGCGTATGACGGAGAGGTATCACTAGGCCCACTCGGGTAATGCATCATCATAATGAGCTCAAAGTGACCAAGTGTCTGGTCACGGGATCATGCATTACGGTACAAGTAAAGTGACTTGCCGGTAACGAGATTGAACAAGGTATTGGGATACCGACGATCGAATCTCGGGCAAGTAACATACCGATTGACAAAGGGAATTGTATATGGGGTTGCTTGAATCCTCGACATCGTGGTTCATCCGATGAGATCATCGAGGAGCATGTGGGAGCCAACATGGCTATCCAGATCCCACTGTTGGTTATTGACCGAAGAGTCGTCTCGGTCATGTCTACATGTCTCCCGAACCCGTAGGGTCTACACACTTAAGGTTCGGTGACGCTAGGGTTGTAGGGATATGTATATGCAGTAACCCGAATGTTGTTCGGAGTCCCGGATGAGATCCCGGACGTCACAAGGAGTTCTGGAATGGTCCGGAGGTAAAGAATTATATATAGGAAGTGCTATTTCGGCCATCGGGACAAGTTTCGGGGTTACCGGTATTGTACCGGGACCACCGGAAGGGTCCCGGGGGTCCACCGGGTGGGGCCACCTATCCCGGAGGGCCCCATGGGCTGAAGTGGGAAGGGATCCAGCCCAAAGTGGGCTGGGGCGCCACTTTCCCCTAGGGCCCATGCGCCTAGGGTGGGGGAAACCCTAAAGGAAGAGTCCTAGGAGGGGAAGGCACCTCCTAGGTGCCTTGGGGAGGAGGGATTCCTCCCCTTGGCCGCACCCCCCTAGGAGATTAGATCTCCTAGGGCCGGCGCCCCCCCCTTGGCCCTCCTATATATAGTGGGGAGATGGAGGACTTCTTACCTTTGCCTTTGGTGCCTCCCTCTCCCTCTCCAACACATCCTCCTCCTCCATAGTGCTTAGCGAAGCCCTGCCGGAGTACTGCAGCTCCATCATCACCACGCCGTCGTGTTACTGCAGGAGCCATCTCCCTCAACCTATCCTCCCCCCCTTGCTGGATCAAGAAGGAGGAGACGTGGCTGTTCCGTATGTGTGTTGAACGCGGAGGTGCCGTCCGTTCGGTGCTAGGATCTTCGGTGATTCGAATCGCGTCGAGTACGACTCCCTCATCCCCGTTCTTTGAACGCTTCCGCTCGCGATCTACAAGGTACGTAGATGCATCTAATCACTCATTGCTAGATGAACTCCTAGATGGATCTTGGTGAAACCGTAGGAAAATTTTGTTTTCTGCAACGTTCCCCAACAGATACGTCTCCAACGTATCTACTTTTTCTCACACTTTTCCTCTTGTTTTGGACCCTAATTTGCATGATTCGAATGATACTAACCCCGAACTGATGCTCTTGTCACCTGAACTACCATGGTGTTGTTTTTGTGCAGAAATAAAAGTTCTCGGAATGGAACGAAACTTTTTGAGAATTTTTATATCAATAATAAGAATTTCTAGAGCCAAGACCTACCGGAAAGGGGCCACTGGGTGGGCACAACCCACCAGGGCACTCCCCCCTCTCTTGGCGTGCCCTGGTGGGTTGTACCCACCTGGTGGCCCCACTGACAACCCCCTGATACTATAAAATCACATATTTCCAGCAAAAAATCAGGGAGAAAGAATTATCACGGTCCACAAGACGGAGCCGCCGCCAAGCCCTGTTCTTCCTTGGGAGGGCAGATCTGGAGCCCGTTTGGGGCTCCGGAGAGGGGGATCTTCGTTCTTCGTCATCACCAACCCTTCTCCATCGCCAATTCCATGATGCTCCCCACCGGGAGTGAGTAATTCCTTCTTAAGCTCACTGGTCGGTGAGGAGTTGGATGAGATTCATTATGTAATCGAGTTAGTTTTGTTAGGGCCTGATCCCTAGTATCTACTATGTTCTTAGATTGATGTTGCTATGACTTTGCTATGCTTAATGCTTGTCACTTTGGGCCCGGGTGCCATGATTTCAGATGTGAACTGTTTATGAATTTATCATTATATCCATGTTCTACATCCGATCTTGCAAGTTATAGTCACCTACTACGTGTTATGATCCGACAACCCCGGAGTGACAACAACCGCGCCCACTCCTGGTGATGACCGTAGTTTGAGGAGTTCATGTATTCACTATGTGTTAATGCTTTGTTCCAGTTCTCTATTAAAAGGAGGCCTTAATATCCCTTAGTTTCCAATATGGACCCCGCTGCCACGGGAGGGTAGGACAAAAGATGCCATGCAAGTTCTTTTAATAAAGCACGTATGACTATTTGCGAAATACATGCCTACATTATATTGATGAACTGAAGCTAGTGCCATATCGCCCTAGCTTATAACTGTCTCATGATGAATATCATCCAACAAGTCACCGATCCAATGCCTACAAACTTTTCCATATTGTTTCTGCTAAGTTACTACTGCTATCATCACTGTTACACTTGCTACAAAATTACTGCTATCATTGTTACCGTTACTATTGTTGTTGTCACTACTATCAAAACTATCAAACTAGTTTGCTACTAATCACTTTGCTGCAGATAATTAATCTCCAGGTGTGGTTGAATTGACAACTCAGCTGCTAATACCTTCAAATATTCTTTGGCTCCCCTTGTGTCGAATCTTTAAATTTGGGTCGAATACTCTACCCTCGAAAGCTGTTGCGATCCCCTATACTTGTGGGTTATCACTTAATGCTGGCACCAAATAACAATTATTCAGGTCTATAACTAATTCCAAAGGTAGAAGTAGAGGTATCGTGCCAACCGCAATCACATCGACTTTGGAACCATTTCCCTCATGCATCGTCACCTCATCCTTAACCAATCTTTGCTTAATCCATAGCCCCTGTTTCGAGTTGCAAATATGAGCAACAGAACCAGTATCAAATACCCAGGCGCTACCGCAAGCATTAGTAAGGTACACATCAATAACATGTATATCAAATATACCTTTCACTTTGCCATCCTTCTTATCCGCCAAACTGTTGGGGCAGTTCCGCTTTCAGTGACCAGTCCCTTTGCAGTAGAAGCACTCATTCTCACGCTTAGGTCTAGACTTGGGCTTCTTCACTTGAGCAGCAACTTGCTTGCCATTCTTCTTGAAGTTCCCTTTCTTCCCTTTGCCTTCTTCTTGAAACTAGTGGTCTTGTTAACCATCAACAGTTGATGCTCCTTCTTGATTTCTACCTCCACAACCTTCACTATTGCGAAGAGCTCGGGAATTGTCTTATCCATCCCTTGCATATTATAGTTCATCATGAAGCTTTTGTAGCTTGGTGGCTGTGATTGAAGAACTCTGTTAATGACACTATCATCAGGAAGATTAACTCCCAATTGAGTCAAGTGGTTGTGATACCCAGACATTCTAAGTATATGTTCACTAACAGAACTATTCTCCTCCATCTTGCAGCTATAGAACTTATTGGAGACTTCATATCTCTCAATTTGAGCATTTGCTTAAAATATTAATTTCAACTCCTGAAACATCTCATATGCTCCATGACATTCAAAACGCCGTTGAAGTCCCGATTATAAGCCGTAAAGCATGGCACACTGAACTATCGAGTAGTCATCAGCTTTGCTCTGCCAGACGTTCATAACATCTGGTCTTGCTCCTGCGGCGGGCTTTGCTCCTAGCGGTGCTTCTAGGACATAATTCTTCTGTGCAGCAATGAGGATAATCCTCAAGTTATGGACCCAGTCCGTGTAGTTGCTACCATCATCTTTCAACTTAGCTTTCTCTAGGAATGCATTAAAATTCAAAGGAACAGTAGCATGAGCCATTTATCTACAACAACATAGACATGCAAAATACTATCAAGTACTAAGTTCATGATAAATTAAAGTTTAATTAATCATATTATTTAAGAACTCCCAATTAGATAGACATCTCTCTAGTCATCTAAATGATCATGTGATCCATATCAACTAAACCATGTCCGATCATCACGTGAGATGGAGAAGTTTTCAATGGTGAACATCACTATGTTGATCATATCTACTATATGATTAACGCTCGACCTTTCGGTCTCAGTGTTCCGAGGCCATATCTGCATATGCTAGGCTCGTCAAGTTTAACCCGAGTATTCTGCATGTGCAAAGCTGGCTTGCACCCATTGTATGTGAATGTAGAGCTTATCACACCCGATCATCACGGTGTCTCGGCACGACGAACTGTAGCAACGGTGCATACTCAGGGAGAACACTTATACCTTGAAATTTAGTGAGAGATCATCTTATAATGCTACTGCCTTACTAAGCAAAATAATATGCATAAAGGATAAACATCACATGCAATCAAAATAAGTGATATGATATGGCCATCATCACCTTGTGCCTTTGATCTCCATCTCCAAAGCACCGTCATGATCACCCCTTCGAAAGTTACTTTTGCTTCTCTCGGGTTTTTTATCTCCTATTTTCATTCTGTTGTCATTGGCTTGACACCTTGATCTCCTTCGTAGCTTCGTTGTCGTCTCGCCAGCTATTGCTTCTACGACTATCGCTCCCGCTTAGTGATAAAGTAAAGCAATTACATGGCGATTGCATTTCATACAATAAAGCGACAACCATTTGGCTCATGCTAGTTGTCGATAATTGTTACAAAACATGATCATCTCATACAACATTTTATATCATCATGTCTTGACCATATCACACCACAACATGCCCTGCAAAAACAAGTTAGACGTCCTCTACTTTGTTGTTGCAATTTTTATGTGGCTGATACGGGCTTCTAGCAAGAACCGTTCTTACCTATGCATCACAACCACAACAATTTTTCGTCAAGTGTGCTGTTTTAACCTTCAACAAGGACCGGGCATAGTCAAACTCGATTCAACTAAAGCTGGAGAAACAGACACCCACTAGCCACCTGTGTGTGAAGCACGTCGGTAGAACCAGTCTCATGAATGCGTTCATGTAATGTCGGTCTAGGCCGCTTCATCCAACAATACCGCCGAATCAAAGTAAGACATTGCTGGTAAGCAGTATGAATATTATCGCCCACAACTCTTTGTGTTCTACTCATGCATATAACATCTACGCATAGACCTGGCTCTGATACCACTATTGGGGAACGCACTATTTCAAAAAGTTTACCTACGATCACGCAAGATCTATCCAGGAGATGCATAGCAACAAGAGGGGAGAGTGTGTCTACGTACCCCCGTAGACCGAAAGCGAAAGTGTTTAGTAAAGCGGTTGATGTAGTCGAACGTCTTCGCGATCCAACCGATCCAAGTACCGAACGCACGACACCTCCACGATCAGCACACATTTAGCTTGATGATGTGCCTTGAACTCTTGATCAAGTAGAGGCCGAGGGAGAGTTCCGTCAGCACGACGGCAAGGTGACGGTGATGATGGAGTTACCGACGCAGGATGTCGCCTAAGCACTACAACGATATGACCGAGGTGTGTAACTGTGGCGGGGCGCACCGCACACGGCTAAAAGATCAACTTGTGTGTCTTTGGGGTCCCCCTCCCCATATATATAAAGGGGGGAGGAGAGGAGGTCGGCCCTAGGAGGGGGCGCGCCATGGGGGGAGTCCTACTTGGACTCCTAGTCCAAGTAGGAGAAGAAGGGAAAGAGGAGAGAAGAGAAGGAAGGAGGGGGCCGCCGCCCCCTCCCCTTGTCCAATTAGGAATGGTCAAGGGGGGGTGTGCGCCACCTCTCGCCGGCCCTCTCCCTTCTCCACTAAGGCCCATTGTGGCCCATTAATCCCCCAGGGGGTTCCGGTAACCCCCGGTACTCCGGAAAATGCCTGAACCTATCCGAAACCATTTCGGTGTCCAAAAATAACCTTCCAATATATCAATCTTTATGTCTAGACCATTTCGAGACTCCTCGTCATGTCCGTGATCTCATCCGGGACTCCGAACAAACTTCGGTTCATCAAAAAATGAAACTCATAATACAAATCGTCATCGAACGTTAATCGTGCGGACCCTACGGGTTCGAGAACTATGTAGACATTACCGAGACACATCTCCGGTCAATAACCAATAATGGAACCTGGATGTTCATATTGGCTCCTACATATTCTATGAAGATCTTTATCGGTCAAACCACACAACAACATACGTTGTTCCCTTTGTCATCGGTATGTTACTTGCCCGAGATTCGATAGTCGGTATCATCATACCTGGTTCAATCTCATCACCGGCAAGTCTCTTTACTCGTTCTGTAATGCATCATTCCATGGCTAACTGATTAGACACATTGCTTGCAAGGCTCATAGTGATGTGCATTACCGAGAGGGCCTAGAGATACCTCTCCGATACACGGAGTGACAAATCCTAATCTCAATCTATGCCAACTCAACAAACACCATCGGAGACACTTGTAGAGAATCTTTATAATCACCTAGTTACGTTGTGACATTTGATAGCACACAAGGTGTTCCTCCAGTATTCGGGAGTTGCATAATCTCATAGTCTGAGGAACATGTATAAGTCATGAAGAAAGCAATAGTAGAAAAACTAAATGATCATTATGTTAAGCTAACGATGGGTATTGTCCATCACATCATTCTCTAATGATGTGATCCCGTTCATCAAATGACAACACATGTCTATGGCTAGGAAACCTAACCATCTTTGATTAACGAGCTAGTCAAGTAGAGGCATAGTAGGGACACTCTGTTTGTCTATGTATTCACACATGTACTAAGTTTCCGGTTAATACAATTCTAGCATGAATAATAAACATTTATCATGATATAAGAAAATATAAATAACAACTTTATTATTGCCTCTAGGGCATATTTTCTTCAATAAACACGTTGTACGTATGGAACATGGTTTAGATTATGAATATCTAGTTAGTACATCAAATGTACTATTATTTGGAATCAACATCAAGTGTATTCAAAAAATTGAATTCGAGTTCATATAGTACACATAGTTCATATCTATCTCTATAGTAATCATGTGGTGTGTTGTTAAGGTAATACACGAATGATGGTTGAAGTTGGCAACAATCATGATTGTATATTCTTATTCAAATAGAGAAACGAATTCAAATTTAGTTTGAATTGCTGCGGTAGTATAGACATTTGGATGCACTAAAATGCTGGTATGAGTAGGTTACATGCATTATACAGCCAGCGAAAAAATTTAATTGGACATGACATGGATTCATAGCTTTGAATAGTATTTGTATAGTAAAACGGGACAAGACTCTCTCTTTGTGTGGTGTGAATAGTTTTATTTTTTCGTTTTTTCGTTGAGGGAAGTGTGAATTGATTTGGTACATACAAGTACAATATTACACATTAGGCTTGTCCCTAAAATTCAACTCGCGCCTTCTTATATCCCAAAAATTCGGATATCATGCCCCCAAAACTCGTGCCTTCACAACCCGCGCCTTGCTATCCCAAAATTACAACATGCGTGAAAACTCCCTACAGCTGCCAAATCCCGACACATGAAATCCCCCTTCTAACCCTATGCTGAAAGGTTTGCTAGTTCAAATCGGTGGGGGTACTTTTATAACACACCCTACATTTTGGACAAGTGTGTCCCTAAGTCATGGTTTCCCCTCCCATCGCCTCCTTTTCGCCATTCGAAATCCCAGGCCGCCATAACCTCTTCGCTCCAGCCGTAAAACCCCACCCTCCTCCATCTGTCACCTCACCGCTGCCCAGTCGGAACCTCTTCCCCGACGACGTCATCCACCGCAACCGCTTGACGTCCCTCATCCACCTCCCCAGATGAGGATCCTCGTCCATCTCCTCGTCCTGCCGGTTCAGCCGCCCCGTCCTAAACCTCCAAGGAGCTGCTTCGACAATCGCCTCGTCTATCGCGGCTGCTCCATCCCCACAGCACCTCCTTAACCTACTCCACCGGAATCACAGCATCCTCACTGACTCCTCGGACGAAGCCGAGGCCTACTCGGCGCCACCAAAGAGGTTGTACACTCATCGCATCGCACCTTCTCTTTAACTCGACCTCCCGGCGCCGATGGTGCTCCATCCCGCACCCCCATGGCGCGGCTACCTAAAGCCGGTGCCGCGGGCGACATCTCCATGGCTGCTCTCCCCCAGTGTGAGGCCCCTTCGGCGGCGGCGGACATACCAGCCGGATATGTTGCTGCTGCTCCGGCTCTCGCTCGCGCTGCTGCTGCTGCTCTAGCTCTCGCTCGCTTGCTCGCGCTGCTGCTGCTGCTCTCCCCCTTGCTCGTGCTGCTGCTCTGCCCCAATTTAGCTACACTTCAGTTGATTGAATCGACTTTTGGTCAGTCGATTTTCATGGGGTGGGGGTGTAACGCCCCGAGACCGTTGCGCCAGGTGTCTTCCAATTATTCACTGTTGTTGCCTTGTCATTTTTTTGTGTGTCATGCATTTCATATTATGTCATCATGTGCATCGCATTTGCATACGTGTTCATCTCATGCATCCGAGCATTTTCCCCGTTGTCCGTTTCTCAATCTGACACTCCTACGTCCTTCGGCGCTCCCTTTTGCTTTTTTTCGTGAGCGGGTGTTAAATTTTCTCAAATTGGATCGAGATTTGCCAAGCAGCCTTGGTACACCACCGGTAGACCGCCTGTCAAGTTTCGTGCCATTTGGACTTTGTTTGATACTCCAACGTTTAACCGGGGAACCGTAAAGGCCTCGTGTGTCTTGCAGCCCAACACCCCTCCAAAGTGGCCCAAAACCCATCCAAACCCCCTCCATCCTCTCGGTCATTCGATCACGATCACATGGCCGAAAACCGCTCCTCATTTGGACTCTCCTAGCTCCCTCTACCTATAAATATGTGTCTCCCTCCAAAAATTCGCAGCCTAACCCTACTCCTCTTCCTCCTTGCGCCATCGGAGCGCGCCACGTCGCCCGACCCTGCCGCCGGTCAACGCGCCTCCCTCCGCGGGCCCGCAGAACCCAGATCCGGCCCGCCCGGGCCCGGATCCCCGCCGCCCGCGCCCACAGGTACCCGGCCGCGCCGCCGCTCGCCGGCTCTCCGCTGCCTGTAGCGCTTCGCCGCCGCCCCGCGCCCGCATGCCTCCGCCGCCTCGCCTCGCCGGCCAGCCGCGCCACGCCGTTCGCTCGCCGTTGGCCACCGCCGCCGCCTAGCATCACCGCCGCCGCGCGCTGCCTCGACTTCCACGCTACGCCATCGGAGCCGTCCCCTCGCCGCCTGTCGGGGATATACCCCGTGGCGTAAACCGGCCGGAAGTATAAACCGGCCGGACTAGATGACTCACCGGTAACCCGCCCGGAGCTTGGTGGTTCACGGGCTACCCGCTCGGTCTTGGCGGTTCATTAGTAACCCGACGGGCGTGTTAGATGGATGACGAGGCCCATGGCCCAGAAGGCCGGTTCATGTTTAATGGTGGGGCGGTTTATGAGGAAAGCACAAAGAATATTCCCTTACAAAGGAAGCAAGACTAGGACTCCACTTGTAATAGAGTAATCCTAATCCTAATAGGACTAGTCATGTAAACCGCCCCTTCAACATATATAAGGAGGGGCAGGGCACCCCAAGAGGGACAAGATTCACAAGTTCCACAAGTTGGACAAGTTAGGCTTAGACAATAGCTCTCAAGATAGAGCACACTTGTAACCGTGATCATCATCATCAATATCAATGAAGCAGGATGTAGACTTTTACCTCCACCGTGAGGGGCCGAACCTGGGTAAAACATCGCGTCTCTCGTCCCACTCAACCCCTCGCGACTAAGTCCTGACACTAAGGACATCTGCCGTGACAATTCCACGATAGTTGGCGCCCACCGTGGGGCTTGCGCACGGCGGTGTTGAGTTGTTGGAGGGATATTTTCTAGGGACCGAGAAGCTTGCGGTGTGCCAGATTAACAAACAGGTACGGAAGGATCTACTTCAACTTCGAGTTCATCAGATTGAGATGGAAATTCTATTTTAACGTCGGGTTTAAGTCGGAAAAGTAACTACGGCGACGACGACACACATATACATCCTCCGTGCAATCAAGTAGAGGAGCATCCAAGGTCAACGAATTTGTTGCAAAGGATCTTATCAAAAATAATCTCGCCGGACAGCATGGTGGAAAAACCGGACGGAAGAGGTCTCGAGGATAACCCGGCGGAGCACAAATCGCGCGACGATCTCGCCAAATCTTTCCGTCGGAGGACCCACAATTTGTGATTTCCATCCGTATGGAATCGGAATCGAGGGAATAGGGGTGATCCGTTTTCTACACAATCACGTTGACCGATACGGTGTGGTGCAACTCCAACACAGCTGCCGCTGCGGCTGCCCGCTGCTGCGGGTCTGATTCCCCGTCCGAGTCGTTCTCAGGCCTTGCCACTGCTGAGTCACCCCTGTCCAAAATGCCCTCCCTGGCTGCGGTGTTCACCTCACGCTCACGCGCGCTGTTTTCTTCTGCCGCGCAACGCGCCGGGTCGCGGCAACCATCCGAGTGGCCTTGAGCCGCTGTTTTTTTACTCTAAAGCTGCCAGATGTCGGGCCCTATGAGCTGCCCTGGACACTTTCCGTCTTTGCAAGCGATTCTGTATCAAAGTTGTTACCACCTCGCCTTTACCCGGCCTCACTTCGACTGACTCGGTGCTGCTAGGGGTCGCCGCACCGCCTTGCCGGCGCCTCCATGAGCCGGCCCCGGCTGCTATCACGACCTGGCTGAGCTGCCCTCGAAACGGTTTAACTTTTGCTGCAAGGACCATCAAATCTCTCAATCGCCGAGACAGTTTCACCATAGTCATTGTTGCTGATTGGACATGCTACAATTTGTGACTGCTCGTGTGATTCCCTTCGCGTGAAAGCCAAGAAAAGAGTTCATCTATTGGAGCGAGACCTCCAAGGAAGCTCTCACGTGGTCACAAGGGACAAGCCATCACATCAAAAATCAAATGACAGTACACAGAGACGCGGTTGCTGGAGCGCTGAGAAGTTTTTTGGCCGTATTCAACGGACGCATCATGCCACGTGGGTGCTACAGCTTTCTCAGACCTACGTCTAGGCAGTCATCTGATGCTGTTCAGCATTATCAAATGCCAGCTTCCGTGTTCATCTGACAAAATATATCAGGTGATGTTGTTTTTATCTATTACATATTTTTTAGTAAAAAAAACAAGCTACTTTGACCTGTGGTATTTCTTCGTAGGATCATTATTTATTACAAAGGTGTCGCAAAGGGCGTACACCAAGTTATTTTTTGCACTAGCGCTTGTCCGTATCGTGTTGTTCGACGGATACATGCGCAAGTCGCGGCCTCTACTACATCAGCACACGCAAATAACTCCCATCTGCACCAGCTTACAATGATGCGGCCGACTCATCTGTCCGAGCCGCCTCTGATGTTGCGGTCGTCCTTGTCGTCCGTCTCTTGCGGCCTGGTCTACATCAACATACCGGGCCGCACCTGTTTGCATGAGCTGTTTATTGAGTATGAGCAAGTCACAGCTTGGGTAGCCCGGTTTTTCTTTCAACAAAATGGAGGCAAATCATCATATACTATCAACCGCCGTCTGCACTGGGTGGTTCAATGGGCAGGCACACAAATCGCCGCCACTACAGTTTGGTTAACTTCAAATCACCAGTTGGAAGGAACCATTGGCTGAGTTGCTGACACGGCTCATACGGGATCATTTACAACCCGCCGCAGTCACACCAACCTTCTGTGGATTCACATTGTGCTATCAACACCAATGATATACAAGTTATGCCGGTTTATATCACGGTCAAATATGGAGAATCTCAAGCCAACTCATCGAGTCACCTTGAGACTTGGGGGCTACAATGATATGACTTAGTAAACGTTGCCGGTTTTCAGTGAAGTCAAGAACCCCAATACGTTGGAGGGAAAGATAACCCGGTCCCGGATTCACATCGTGCTGTCAGAAGATTTCCGGATTAGAAAGTATATGACAGTTACAAAATCCCGGCTCAACGAAGAAGTTTTGGGTCATCAGAAAAGGATTCCGGTTTACAATCCGATACAAGGGAAATTTGTTCTCCGACAAAGCTCTGAAGCTCTCAAATCCGGTTTAAGAATTTCCGGTTCAAAAAGGAATTAACTTCTCGCAAGTTCGAGTTTAAAGGCCGTCAGAAAATTTCCGGCTAAAAATGAAGATTCCGGTTTAAAATCCGGTTCAAGGGAAAGATGTCTCCCACAAAGCTTTGAAGATCTCAATATCCGGTTCCAGATCCCGGTTCAAGAAGAATTTATCTCTTGCAAAAAGTTAAAAATTGCCGAAGAGGACCTGCTGCCACGATGCGCGGTTCGAACATGGGTATCCTGCCTTACTGGCCTGACATATTATTGATCACATGGGGGCTTCTGCTTCATAAAGCGGGGTCTCTATTCTTTTACATGATGTGTGGTTACACGGAGTTGTTCTAAAGCGGCCTCTGGTTTACCCCTTGAGTTAGCTTTTCAAAAGCATCATGTTATATCACTTAGGGGCTTGGTCGTGTTCGAACCAATGCAATACCTCTTGATAGGCGAGAGCCACCAGATCACTTGGGGACTTGGTCACGTCTGAACCAGTCATGCCTCTTGATCGGCCTAAGGCCACAGAATCACTTGGGGGCTTGGTCGAACCCGAACCATTGCCATGCCACTTGATCGGCATAAATGCCACGGTTTCATTTGGGGACCTGGCTGACTTGAACCATAGCTACACCTATCGGGAGCTTGGTCGTGTCCGACCATGGTAACGCCATCTGATCAGCTCAAATAAGCCTCTTTTTGCAAACGGTTTTGTCATTGCCTTTGCTTCACATTTTTTTCTTTGAAAGATATTTCTTTCTTTTTATTGCGTTTTTTAAACCGACAAAGTTTTAAGCCGGTTCAAACTGTCAATTGACTGAACACGGTCAAATCTTAATCCGGAGGCTATCTGCCCGGTTTGATTTTCTGTTACCATCCTATTATGGAGTAAACCGGTGTTTATCAACCCGGCTCGGTTTTCAACTACAAGTTGTCAGTACACAATCAAGTTATAGTCCGGAGACTATCAGCCCGGTCCGGTTCGACTACAAGTCGCCAGTATTATATATGGATAATCCGGTGTCTATCATAACCCAGTATGGTTTTATCATAAACCGGCACAATATGGAAAGAGTTATCAGTACTCAAGATTGGGATTATCACCCTTACTACAAATAGTTGGTAAAACCAATGATGTGATTCAATGTCACAGGTATGATATATTTTATATTTGATTATTCTTAAGTGCAGCCTTGGTTATAAACCCAGGTTATATGTTGGGCATTATGATCCGTCCAGCGGTGAACCGCCAGGACACTTTAAACTTGTTGTATGCAGAAACAGGTTGAATAAAGCATGATTATAGGTCACTAGTGTTTATTAAACCGACCTGGCTTTTGACTATAAGTCGCCAGTATGATGATAAATTATCCGGTGTTTATTAGACCAGCCTGGCTTTAAGACAATAAGTCGCCAGTGTATGATGAGAAATTATTCGTTGTTCGTTAAACCGGCCTGGCTTTTGACTATAAGTCGCCAGTATATATTTGGATTGCGTCATTGGAATCATGCGCTCATAAATCATTGGATTATATTATTCAAATCTTCAAATAGCCAACATGGCTGGATTTTATTATGGTTATCAATAACCAATATTATGATTAAGGTTTTCAAAGTCGCTTTAGCGCAATGGATATTATATTATCAATGGATATGATTTATTTTACAATTGAAGGAATAGTCCCAACTCGCTGCAGGCTTACGACCCGGCACTTGGCGGCTACATTATTCAAACTTAAGATTATATCAAATATGCAAGTCTCATGTCGCTGCAAGCATGCACCATAACACTTGGGGGCTAATGCAAAGTCATTTTTTGCTCATCTTATTGAAGACCCGACTCATCATATTATAATGAGCCGGCCCTTGGGGGCTACCAATTGCTCCTGTCAACAATTCAAGGTACACAAGTTTTCGTCCATAATATTGAAGGATCCATTGCTCAGTTGGTAAAGCACAAAACTCTTAACCTTGTGGACGTGGGTTCAAGCCCTACGATGGAAGCTACATTATAAGATGTTATTTTCATTAAAGTATATATCAAGTCCCGGTTCAGTATTATCTTACTAAGCCGGCCCTTGGGGGCTACACATCACTGCTAAAATCCCTGATCATTATTGCATAATGACCCGGCCCTTGGGGGTTACACTGATTGAAGTTTTTATAAGCAATTACAAGTCCTAGGTTGCTGCAAGCATGACAACCCAGTACTTGGGGGCTACATATATGGAGTATTCAATTTATATGATTGAGATGAACAAACCGGATTTCTTCAAGGTTGAAACACTTATTGGAGCAAGTCTTAAGTTATCACTATGTTCTCCTCTTAAGACTTGGGGGCTACAGGTATTATGAATATAAAGGAGGAACATCTTCATTTTATTAGTTTTGAGCAAATCAGGAAGATCAATTACATGACCCGGTGTCGACAACAATTATGACCCGGTGCCATCAATATTTATAAACTGGCCATTTTGGTAACCGGCAAGTTTTACATCTTCAAAACGGGTTGAATATCAGATAAGTATTTCAAGACCCATATTTCTTATACCGGCGCTTTGGGAGCTAAGTCAAAGGAGTTATTCTTCACAATATTTCTCTATGACAAACCAATGTCGACAAATTGATTATGAAGCTGGTCTGTTGACCCGGACTTCCCAGAAGGAGGAAATAACAAGGACTTAAGGGTGATCAGGTACCGGTTTACAAGAATTTTTAACCCGGAGCATAACCTGTCAAATTTGCTCTTGAGTTTATGTTGCAGATCAGTTTAACATGGATAAATCCAAATTAAACTGGGGGCTAATGTCAGGGATATACCCCGTGGCGTAAACCGGCTGGAAGTATAAACCGGTCGGACTGGATGACTCACTGGTAACCCGCCCGGAGCTTGGCGGTTCACGGGGTACCCGCCCGGTCTTGGCGGTTCATTAGTAACCCGGCGGGCGTGTCAGATGGATGACGAGGCCCATGGCCCAGAAGGCCGGTTCACGTTTAATGGTGGGCCGGTTTATGAGGAAAGCACAAAGAATATTCCCTTACAAAGGAAGCAAGACTAGGACTCCACTTGTAATAGAGTAATCCTAATCCTAATAGGACTAGTCATGTAAACCGCCCCTTCAACATATATAAGGAGGGGCAGGGCACCCCAAGAGGGACAAGATTCACAAGTTCCACAAGTTTGACAAGTTAGGTTTAGACAATAGCTCTCAAGATAGAGCACACTTGTAACCGTGATCATCATCATCAATATCAATGAAGCAGGATGTAGGCTTTTACCTCCACTGTGAGGGGCCGAACCTGGGTAAAACATCGTGTCTCTCATCCCGCTCAACCCCTCTCAAGCTACCACATAGATGCGTTGGCCTCGCGACTAAGTCCTGACACTAAGGACATCTACCATGACAATTCCATGACACCGCCGCTCGCGTGCTCGCCGGAGCCGCGCCCGCGCCGCCATGTCCGGCCGGCCTCCGGCCACCTCCGCCGCCGCCAGGATGGCCCCGTCCCAGATCCATCCCGAGTGGATGAGATCCACTAGGCCACCCATCCAAACGGCATCCCCAGATCCCTCCATCCCGTTTCTGCGAGGTGATATTTTGGCAAAGTCCCCAGATCTGTGATATTTTCAAGCCCTGTTCATAGCATCATAACTCCTCATTCGTAGCTCCGTTTTGCACGTGCAATATATCATAATGTTCGCCATGTTGTGCTATTCATTTTGTTCCATTGCGCCATGATTGTTTGAGTCCATCTTGATGCCCAAATTGTTGATGCAAGAGTGCTATAAAATGTTAGTTCCTGATTCTTATCAGTTTATGAGCATTTGTCATTTTTGCCATGATTATTGTGTGCTGCATATGAGCATGAGCTCTATATGTGTTTAGGGCTATGCCATGCCATATTTACAGGGGTGTATGCCATGTATTTTTGTGATCAATGTGTTGACTATAAAAAGCATGCAAAGTAGCTCTCGTGATATTGCTGATTTCAGAGACTTAGAATTTCACTAAGTCTTTGCTCTGCTGTTATTTTTATGCCATGTATTCATGTTGCTACAGAGTGATCCATGCTTCTTTTGAGTATGTTCAGTAAGGATGATTTGGGCATATGGCTGTGCTCTATCCATCCATGCCCTTGTTTGCATTTATGGAGTGACCTATCATGACTGAATCTTGCTCTACTTTTGCTATAAAATGTTCCTGGCAGATTGTTTACGTGTTAATCAATTTTGCCAAGGTTGTTGTAGTTGATCCATGCATGCTATGAGATTGTTCTTGCCATGTTTAGCTTCTTGATCATGTCTTCTTGCTGGGTGTGTGCTTAGTTTGTCATGTAATGCCTTGTGGTGAGTGCATCGAGCTCGCAAACATGCCTACGTAACTCTGTTTTTGCCATGTCCAGTTTTCTGCAAAGTCTGAATCTGTTAACGAAACTTGCTATGTTAACATGGGTGCCATCATATCTTCTGTTCCTTTTGGCTTATGGTCAGTAAGGGACTTTTGTTATATGCTTTGAGTAGATTCATGCCATGCCTTGTATTGCTATGATCTGATCCTGTAGCATGTTGTTATCTTGCTCTAAACATTGCTTCCTGATGTTAAATCCTGACATGTTAGTATTTTTCACTAAGTCTGATATGCTGATATCTTTTGCCCTTTTGACATGCTTGTTTGAACCTGCTCTTGTGTGATTTAGCTGTAGCTCAGTGTTCATCTTTTGTCAAACATCTTGAGTAGATCACTGCCATGTGCTTTGTTGCTATGTTGGAGTGCAGTAGCTTAGTTTCTTGTTGCATTCTATATGGCATCATGCTGTTAATCGCAGAATTGTGCCATTATTGTTTTGCTTGCCATTTGCAAACCGTGCATCCGATTCCGGTGATCTTTATATCGATTTCGACGGAAATCAACTCATCTTTCCAGCGGCACACTTGGTTTGCCAAGTTGAGGCATGATTCAATCTTTTCCTTCCGGAGCTCGCATATGCATTGCATAGCACATCCCGCATATCATGCCATGTTTTGCATCATGTTGCTTGCGCATTGCATCGTGGTTGATTGTGGTTTCTTTTGCTTGTGTCCTTGCCTTGGGTAGAGCTGGGAGACGAGTACGTGATCGATGAACCCGTTGAGTACGCTTACGAGGGTCAAGCTTACGTCTACTCGGAGTACTTTGCAGGCAAGATGACCATACCCTCGAAATCACTTCTATGTCTGCTTGCTAGTTGCTCGCTCTATTGCTATGCTGCGATACCTACCACTTGCTATATCATGCCTCCCATATTGCCATGTCCAGCCTCTAACCCACATTTCCTAGCAAACCGTTGTTTGGATATGTTACCGCTTTGCTCAGCCCCTCTTATAGCGTTGTTAGTTGTCGGTGAAGATGGAGTTTGTTCCATGTTGGAATATCGGTATTTGTTGGGATATCACAATATCTCTTATTTTAATTAATGCATCTATATACTTGGTAAAGGGTGTAAGGCTCGGCCTTATGCCTGGTGTTTTGTTCCACTCTTGCCGCCCTAGTTTCTGTCATACCGGTGTTATGTTCCTTGATTTTGCGTTCCTTACGCGGTTGGGTTATAATGGGAACCCCTTGACAGTTCGCCTTGAATAAAACTCCTCCAGCAAGGCCCAACCTTGGTTTTACTTTTGCACTAACAACCTACCACCTTCCCTTGGGTTCTGCAGACTCAAGGTTCATCTTTATTTTAACACCCCCGGGCCAGCGCTTCTCTAAGTGTTGGTCCGACTTGAACGATGTCCGGCGCCCCCTGGGAAACTAGGGTCTATGCCAACCCGACGTCTTGCTCATTCGGTGTGCCCTGAGAACGAGATATGTGCAGCTCCTATTGGGATTTGTCGGCACATTTGGGTGATAACCCACAAATATAGGGGATCGCAACAACTTTCGAGGGTAGAGTATTCAACCCAAATTTATTGATTCGACACAAGGCGAGCCAAAGAATATTCTCAAGTATTAGCAGCTGAGTTGTCAATTCAACCACACCTGGAAACTTAGTATCTGCAGCAAAGCGTTTAGTAGCAAAGTAATATGATAGTGATGGTAACACTAACAAAAGAGTAACGAAAGCAAAGTAATGTTTTTGGTATTTTGTAGTGATTGTAACAGTAGCAACGGGAAAGTAAATAAGCGTAAACCAGTATATGGAAAGCTCGTAGGCATCAGATCAATGATGTATAATTATGCCGGATGCGGTTCATCATGTAACAGTCATAACATAGGGTGACATAGAACTAGCTCCAATTCGTCAATGTAATGTAGGCATGTATTCCGAATATAGTCATACGTGCTTATGGAAAAGAACTTGCATGACATCTTTTGTCCTACCCTACCGTGGCAGCGGGGTCCTAATGGAAACTAAGGGATATTAAGGCCTCCTTTTAATAGAGAAGCGGAACAAAGCATTAGCACATAGTGAATACATGAACTCCTCAAACTACGGTCATCACCGGTAAGTATCCCGATTATTGTCACTTCGGGGTTAACGGATCATAACACATAATAGGTGACTATAGACTTGCAAGATAGGATCAAAAACTCTCATACATTGATGAAAACATAATAGGTTCAGATCTGTAATCATGGCACTCGGGCCCTAGTGACAAGCATTAAGCATAGCAAAGTCATAGCAACATCAATCTCAGAACATAGTGGATACTAGGGATCAAACCCTAACAAAACTAACTTGATTACATGATAAATCTCATCCAACCCATCACCGTCTAGCAAGCCTACGATGGGATTACTCACGCACGGCGGTGAGCATCATGAAATTAGTGATGGAGGATGGTTGATGATGACGACAGCGACCAATCCCCCTCTCCGGAGCCCCGAACGGACTCCGGATCGGCCCTCCCGAGAGGTTTTAGGGCTTGGTGGCGGCTCTGTATCGTAAAACGTGATGATTTCTTCTTTTTGATTTTTTCTCCCCGAAAGCAGTTATATAGAGTTGGAGTTGGAGTTGGGGGGTATCTAGGGGGCCCACGAGGTAGGGTGTGGCCCCCCTGGTCTTCATCTTTGGCGATGATTTTTTATTATTTATTGTAAGATATTCCATGGAGTTTCAGGTCATTCCGAGAACTTTTGTTTTCTGCACATAAAACAACATCATGGCAGTTCTGCTGAAAACAGCGTCAGTCCGGGTTAGTTCCATTCAAATAATACAAGTTAGAGTCCAAAACAAGGACAAAAGTGTTTGGAAAAGTAGATACGACGGAGACGTATCAACTCCCCCAAGCTTAAACCCTTGCTTGTCCTTAAGCAATTCAGTTGACAAACTGAAAGAAATAAAGAAAAACTTTTGCAAACTCTGTTTGCTCTTGTTGTTGTAAATATGTCAAGCTAGCATTCAAGTTTTCAGCAGAGATTATAACTAACCACATTCGCAATAATTCTCAGGTCTCATGATTACTCATATCAATAGCATAATCAACTAGAAATCCATAATAATAAATCTCGGATGACAACACTTTCTCAAAACAATCATAATATGATATAACAAGATGGTATCTCGCTAGCCCTTTCTGAGACCGCAAAACATAAATGCAGAGCACCTTTAAAGATCAAGTACTGACTAGACATTGTAATTCATGGTAAAAGAGACCCAATCATAGTCACACCCAATATAAATTAACAGTAATGAATGCAAATGACAGCGGCGCTCTCCAGCTAGTGCTTTTTAATAAGAGGGTGATGACTCAACATTAAAGTAAATAGATAGGCCCTTCGCAGAGGGAAGCAGGGATTTGTAGAGGTGCCAGAGCTCGGTTTTGAAATAGAGGTGAATAATATTTTGAGCGGTATACTTTCATTGTCAACATAACAACCAAGAGATGGCGATATCTTCCATGCTACACGCATTATAGGCGGTTCCCAAACAGAATGGTGAAGTTTATACTCCCCCTCCACCAACAAAGATCAATCCATGGCTTGCTCGAAACAATGAGTGCCTCTAACATACATCAGGTCCCAGGGGGAGTTTTGTTTGCAATTATTTTGATTTAGTTTGCATAAAGCATGGGACCGGGCATCCCGGTGACCATCCATTTATCTCGTGAGTGAGGAGTGGAGTCCACTCCTCTTGAGAGTAACCCGCCTAACATGGAAGATACAGAAAACCCTAGTTGATACATGAGCTATTCGAGCATACAAAACAGGATGATTATTTGAAGGTTTAGAGTTTGACACATACAAATTTACTTGGAACGGCAGGTAGATACCACATATAGGAAGGTATAGTGGACTCATCTGGAATAACTTTGGGGTTTTAAGGGATTGGATGCACAAGTAGTATTCCCGTTTAGTACAGGTGAAGGCTAGCAAAAGACTGGGAAGCGACCAACTAGAGAGCGACAACAGCCATGTACATGCATTAAAATTAATAAACATTGGATGCAAGCATGAGTAGGATATAATCCACCATGAACATAAATATCGTGAAGGCTATGTTGATTTGTTTCAACTACATGCGTGAACATGTGCCAAGTCAAGTCACTTAAATCATTCAGAGGAGGATACCACCCTATCATACAACATCATAACCATTTTAATAACATGTTGGCACACAAGGTAAACCATTATAACTCATAGCTAATCAAGCATGGCATAAGCAACTATGATCTCTAATTGTCATTGCAAACATGTTTATTCATAACAAGCTGAATCAAGAACGATGAACTCATCATATTTACAAAAACAAAAGAGGTCGAGTTCGTACCAGCTTTTCTCATCTCAGTCAGTCCATCATATATCATCATAATTGCCTTTCACTTGCACGACCGAACGATGTGAATAATAATAAGAGTGCACGTGCATTGGACTAAGCTGGAATCTGCGAGCATTCAATAAACAGGAGAAGACAAAGCAATATGGGATCTTTTGTCAGATAAACAATAATGCATATAAGAGCCACTTCAACAATTTAATTATGGTCTTCTCCTACTGACCCCCAAAGAAAAGAAAAGAAATAAAACTATTTACACGGGAAATCTCAAAACAAGCAAAAGAAGAACATGAAATATTTTTGGGTTTTCTTTTTAATTACTACTACAAGCATGGAAAGTAAATTAATTAAAAGCTACAACTAATTTTTTTGGTTTTTCTTAAGGTTTATTAAACACACAAGAAGAAAGCATAAAAGGGAAAATAAACTAGCATAGATGATACAATGAAAAAGTATGAGCACCAACATCTAGCAATGAGTGTGTGTGAACATAAATGTAATGTCGGTGAGAAATACGTACTCCCCCAAGCTTAGGCTTTTGGCCTAAGTTGGTCTATGGCCACGGCTGGCCTGGTTGATATCCATAATAATAGTTGTTGGGGTCATACTGTGATGCAGCAGCTATCGCCTCCTAAGCTGCAGCGTGGCGATGAGCAGCCTCGGCTCTCCTCTCGTACTCATCTGCCTCCTCTCTGGTAATAGTATATCCTCCTCTTGCCTGATAATCAAAGAAAGCAGGAGCAGGGAGAGTAATATGGACAACACGGCGTTTGTCAAAGATTAGCCGGTACTGGAGAGGTGATTCGTTCCTCTCAACAAAATGGTGGGAAACCATAGAATCAAAATCTAAATAAGCAGGAGGCAACTCCATGTCTCCTTCACGAATGTCTATCTCAAGAAATTTAGCTAAGCGGGTTGCATAAATTCCTCCAAAGAAATCTCCATTATGTCTATTATGATGCAACCTACGAGCTACAATGGCTCCCATATGGTAAGATTGGTCTCCTGACACAGCACTCCTGAGAATGCTAAGGTCAGGGACACACATGTGACATGCTTCATCCTTAGCATTTATGCACCTACCTATGAAGAGAGCAAAATAATGTATAGCAGGAAAGTGAATGCTCCCTATGGTAGCTTGCGTTATATCTCTAGATTCCCCTATAGTTATACTAGCAAGAAAGTTTCTAAATTCAGATTTAGGGGGATCCCTAACACTACCCCATTGTGGAAGTTTGCAAGCAAAAGTGAAATCCTCTAAGTCCATGGTATAAGATTTGTCATAAAGATCAAGCATGACTGAAGGAGAATTATGCGAAGATGAATACTCAAACCTCCTCACAAAAGAGCTTGTGAGCTCATGATACTGGGGGCATTTGTCTACCTCAAAGTCCTCAAGACCGGCATTACACAAATATGCATTAAATTCTTCATTAATTCCCGCTCGATCCATAAAATTTTTAGAAGGCCACTCACAAGGACGCACTGGAGCATCTCTTGGTGGCTCTTCGTCAGCATCACGCATTGCAAGCCTGGGTCCTTGCTTCCTTGAAGAACCACCTTGGAACATTTTCCTAAACATTTTTCTTCCTCTGAAAAATTCTGAATTTTTTTAGTAACTTCAAAATAAAAGTAAACCAAACTCAATAATATTAATAGAAACTACTCCTACAAGTGCCTAGTGGCTATATCATGCATCAAAACTACTTTTGACCATATAAATTTGACATGCAAGCTCAAGAACAGGGTCACCTAAGCAACACAAATTTGCAATGAATAAAGCACTAGGACAAAAACTAATTGGACCAATGGAGGAGTCACATACCAAGGAACAATCTCCCCAAGCAGTTTTGTGAGAGGTGCTTTGAGCAAGGAGATCGAAAATGGCAGCAAAACGAGCTTGGACTCGGGTTTGAGTTGGTTTTTCGTGTTTGGGGGAGGAAGAAGAAGAGGATGGGTGCAGGAATAAGTGGAGGAGGGCCACCGTGGGCCCACGAGGCAGGGGGCGCGCCCTCCACCCTCATGGCAAGGTGGTTGGCCCCCCTAGTGTGTTCTTTGTTCCATAAATCGTCAAATATTCTAGAAAAAATCATATTTAATTTTCAGGGCATTTGGAGAACTTTTATTTTCAAGGTATTTTTATATTGCACGGATAATCAGATAACAGACAGAAAATTATTTATTTTTATTTTATTTCAACTAAATAACAGAAAGTAAAAGTGGGGTACAGAAGGTTGTGCTTCTAGTTTCATCCATCTCATGCTCATCAAAAGGAATCCATTAACAAGGTTGATCAATTCTTGTTAACAAACTCATTCCGATTATCATGGAACCGGAGAAATTTAAATAACACTAGGTTACCTCAATGGGGATATGCACACCCCCAATAATAAGTATATCATATTTCTTCTTGACAGTAGGAAGAGGAAATTCAAAGCCTCCAAATATAATCGATGGAATTTTTCTGATAGAGTTGATACTATGAACTTGAGGTTGTTTCCTCGGAAAGTGTACCATATGCTCATTACCATTAACATGAAAAGTGACATTGCCTTTAGTGCAATCAATAACAGCCCCTGCAGTATTTAAAAAGGGTCTTCCAAGAATAATAGACATACTATCGTCCTCAGGAATATCAAGAATAACAAAGTCCGTTAAAATAGTAACGTTTGCAACTACAACAGGCACATTCTCGCAAATACCGACAGGTATAGCAGTTGATTTATCAACCATTTGCAAAGATATTTCAGTAGGTGTCAACTTATGCAAATCAAGTCTACGATATAAAGAGAGAGTCATAACACTAACACTGGCTCCAAGATCACATAAAGCAGTTTTAACATAGTTTCTTTTAATGGAGCATGGTATACTAGGTACTCCTAGATCTCCAAGTTTCTTTGGTATTCCACCCTTAAAAGTATAATTAGCAAGCATGGTAGAAATTTCAGCTTCTGGTATCTTTCTTTTATTTGTAATAATATCTTTCATGTACTTCGCATAAGGATTGGTTTTGAGCATATCAGTTAATCGCATACGCAAAAAGATAGGTCTAATCATTTCAGCAAAGCGCTCAAAATCCTCATCATCCTTTTTTGGATGGTTTGGGAGGAAAAGGCATGGGTTTCTGAACCCAAGGCTCTCTTTCTTTACCATTTCCTAGAAACAAAGTCTTTTTTATCATAGCGTTGATTCTTTGATTGTGGGTTATCAAGATCAACAGCAGGTTCAATTTCTACATCATTATCATTATTAGGTTGAGCATCATTATGAACATCATCATTAACATTTTCATTAGGTTCATGTTCATTGCCAGATTGTGTTTCAGCATCAGACATAGATATATCATTTGGATTATCAGGTGGTTCAGCAATAGGTTCACTAGAAGTTTGCACAGTTCTATCATTTTTCTTTTTCTTCTTTTTAGAAGAACTAGGTGCATCAAATTTTTTTCTCTGAGAATCTTGCTCAATTCTCTTAGGGTGGCCTTCAGGATACAAAGGTTCCTGAGTCATTCTACCAGTTCTAGTAGCCACTTTAACAGCATAATTATTTTTCTTACTATTCATCTCATTGAGCAATTCTTTTTGAGCTTTAAGTACTTGTTCTACTTGAGTGGTAACCATAGAAGCATGTTTACTAATAAGTTTAAGTTCACCTTTGACATTAGCCATATAATCACCCAAGTATTTAATCATATCAGCATCTTGTTTTAATTGTCTACCAAAATAAGCATTGAAGTCTTCTTGCTTAAACATAAAATTATCAAACTCATCCAAGCATTGACTAGCAATTTTAGTAGGAGGGATTTCAGCTTTATCATATCTATAGAGAGAATTTACCTTTACTACCTGTGTCGGGTTATCGAGGTCTGGAGGTTCTTCAATAAACAAAGGATTAAGATCATATGTTTCTTCGGCAGGCGGTAAATTAAGACCATGTATTTCTTCAATAGGAGGTAAATTCTTAACATCTTCAGCTTTAATACCTTTTTCTTTCATGGATTTCTTTGCCTCTTGCATATCTTCAGGACTGAGAAATAGAATACCCCTCTTCTTCGGAGTTCATTTAGGAATAGGCTCAGGAATTGGAGCAGGAGCTGGCTCAGGAGGTGCCCAATTATTTTCATTTGTCAACATATTATTCAATAAGATTTCAGCTTCATCCGGTGTTCTTTCCCTGAAAAGAGAACCAACACAACTATCCAGGTAATCTCTGGAAGCATCGATTAGTCCATTGTAAAAGATATCAAGTATTTCATTTTTCTTAAGAGGATGATCAGGCAAAGCATTAAGTAACTTGAGAAGCCTCCCCCAAGCTTGTGGGAGACTCTCTTCTTTAATTTGCACAAAGTTGTATATTTCCTTTAAGGCAGCTTGTTTCTTATGAGCAGGGAAATATTTAACAGAGAAGTAGTAAATCATATCCTGGGGACTACGCACACAACCAGGATTAAGAGAATTAAACCATATCTTAGCATCACCCTTTAATGAGAACAAAAATATTTTAAGGATATAAAAGTAGCGAGATCTCTCATCATTAGTGAACAGGGTAGCTATATCATTTAATTTAGTAAGATGTGCCAAACCAGTTTCAGATTCATAACCATGAAAAGGAACAGATTCAACCAAAGTAATTATATCAGGATCAACAGAGAATTCATAATCCTTATCAGCAACACAGATAGGTGAAGTAGCAAAAGCATGGTCAGGTCTCATCCTAGCATTTAGAGATTGTTTATTCCATTTAGCTAATAACCTTTTGAGTTCATACCTATCTTTGCAAGCTAAAATAGCTAAAGAAGCATCTTGATCAAATAAATAACCCTCAGGAATAACAAGTGATTCTTCATCGTCACTTTCATCTTCATAATTAGATTCAATATTTTCAATCTCTCTAGCCCTAGAAAGTTGTTCCTCGAGAAAATCAGTAAGTGGTATAGTAGTATCAGGCATAGAGGTAGTTTCATCATAAGTATCATGTATAGCAGAAGTAGCATCATCAATAACATGCGACATATCAGAACGAATAGCAGAAGCAGGTTTAGGTGTCGCAAGCTTACTCATAACAGAAGGTGAATCAAGTGCAGAGCTAGATGGCAGTTCCTTACCTCCCCTCGTAGTTGAGGGATAAATTGTTGTCTTAGCGTCTTTCAAATTCTTCATAGTGTCCAACAGATATAAATCCCAAGTGACTCAAAGAATAGACCTATTCTCCCCGGCAACGGCGCCAGAAATTAGTCTTGATAACCCACAAGTATAGGGGATCGCAATAGCTTTCGAGGGTAGAGTATTCAACCCAAATTTATTGATTCGACACAAGGGGAGCCAAAGAATATTCTCAAGTATTAGCAGCTGAGTTGTCAATTCAACCACACCTGGAAACTTAGTATCTACAGCAAAGCATTTAGTAGCAAAGTAATATGATAGTGATGGTAACGGTAACAAAAGAGTAACGAAAGCAAAGTAATGTTTTTGGTATTTTGTAGTGATTGTAACAATAGCAACGGGAAAGTAAATAAGCTTAAACCAGTATATGGAAAGCTCATAGGCATCGGATCAATGATGGATAATTATGTCGGATGTGGTTCACCATGTAACAGTCATAACATAGGGTGACACAGAACTAGCTCCAATTCGTCAATGTAATGTAGGCATGTATTCCGAATATAGTCATACATGCTTATGGAAAAGAACTTGCATGACATCTTTTGTCCTACCCTCCCATGGCAGCGGGGTCCTAATGGAAACTAAGGGATATTAGGGCCTCCTTTTAATAGAGAACCGGAACAAAGCATTAGCACATAGTGAATTCATGAACTCCTCAAACTACGATCATCACCGGTAATGATCCTGATTATTGTCACTTCGGGGTTAACGGATCATAACACATAATAGGTGACTATAGACTTGCAAGATAGGATCAAGAACTCTCATATATTGATGAAAACATAATAGGTTCAGATCTGAAATCATGGCACTCGGGCCCTAGTGACAAGCATTAAGCATAGCAAAGTCATAGCAACATCAATCTCAGAACATAGTGGACACTAGGTATCAAACCCTAACAAAACTAACTCGATTACATGATAAATCTCATCCAACCCATCACCGTCCAGCAAGCCTACGATGGAATTACTCACGCACGGCGGTGAGCATCATGAAATTGGAGATGGAGGATGGTTAATGATGACGACAGCGACGAATCCCCCTCTCTGGAGCCCCGAACGGACTCCAGATCAGCCCTCCCGACAGGTTTTAGGGCTTGGCGGCGGCTCCGTATCGTAAAACGTGATGATTTCTTCTCTCTGATTTTTTTCTCCCCGAAAGCAGCTATATAGAGTTGGAGTTCGAGTCGAGGGGTCTCCAGGGGGCCCACAAGGTAGGGTGGCGCGCCCTAGGGGGCGCGCCCCCCATCCTCATGAGAAGGGTGTGGGTACCCTGGTCTTCATCTTTGGCGAGGATTTTTTATTATTTATTGTAAGATATTCCGTGGAGTTTCAGGTCATTCCGAGAACTTTTAGTTTCTGCACATAAAACAACAGCATGGCAATTCTGCTGAAAACAACGTCAGTCCAGGTTAGTTCCATTCAAATCATACAAGTTAGAGTCCAAAACAAGGGCAAAAGTGTTTGGAAAAGTAGATACGACGGAGACGTATCATCGGGCGGCTTTGCTGGTCTTGTTTTACCATTGTCGAGATGTCTTGTAACCGGGATTCCGGGTCTAATCGGGTCTTCCTGGGAGAAGGAATATCCTTCGTTGACCGTGAGAGCTTGTGATGGGCTAAGTTGGGACACCCCTGCAGGGTTTTGAACTTTCGAAAGCCGTGCCCGCGGTTATGGGCGGATGGGAATTTGTTAATGTCCGGTTGTAGAGAACTTGACACCTAACTTAATTAAAATGCATCAACCGCGTGTGTAGCCGTGATGGTCTCTTTTCGGCGGAGTCCGGGAAGTGAACACGGTTCTTGTGTTATGCTTGAACGTAAGTAGTTTCAGGATCACTTCTTGATCACTTCTAGATCACGACCGTGCTTTGCTTCTCTTCTCGCTCTCATTTGCGTAAGTTAGCCACCATATATGGTAGTGCTTGCTGCAGCTCCACCTCACTACCTTTTCCTACCCATAAGCTTAAATAGTCTTGATCTCGCGGGTGTGAGATTGCTGAGTCCCCGTGACTCACAGATTACTTCCAAAACCAGTTATAGGTGTCGATGATCCTAGTGCAGGTGACACAACCGAGCTCAAGGAGGAGCTCGATGAAGATCGTGTTCTTGTGTTGTTTCGTTTCCAGTTGATCAGTAGTGGAGCCCAGTCGGGGCGATCGGGGATCTAGCATTAGGGGTTGTCTTTCTTTATTTGGTTCCGTAGTTAGACCTTGATTGTATTCTGGATGATGTAATGCTATATTCATGTATTGCGTGAAGTGGCGATTGTAAGCCAACTCTTTATCCCTTTCTTATTCAGTACATGGGATGTGTGAAGATTACCCCTCTTACGGCATGCCTACTATGCGGTTATGCCTCTAAGTCGTGCTCCGACACGTGGGAGATATAGCCGCATCGTGGGTGTTACAGGGGGGCTCGCCGGAGTTAAGGAAGAACCACCCGCAGCGGGGAGGGGGGCTCGCTAGAGAGGTGGGCGCGGTGGTGGGGCTGTGGCATGGGGATCGCTGGAGAAAAAGCTCAGCGCGGGTGGCTAGAGGGCTGGCCGGGGCGGCGGCGGACCGGCGGTGGGGAGTGGTTTCAGGGAGGCGAGACGACGCGAGAGTGCAGCCGGCCGCGGGCTGCGGGGGCGGCGGTTCGGCCGGTAGTGACTGGCGGCTCAGGGGGGTGCAGGTTGAAGATGAACTGCAGGCCCTTCCTAAACTACATGTGAAGTGCCTCTCTGCTACCATTGCGTTCAGTTTCGACAGTAACATTCAGATTCCACAGTAAATTTCAGTTTTGACACTTAAGTTCAGAGTCAACAGTTTTTACCTCATATGTTGTAGTCAGGTGGTTTTTGGTGATGTAAATTTTACATCTATCACTTTTTGGTAATGTATTTTACATCATCTATTAGAGATGCTATTAGAATCCCACTTGAGATTAACGATGTCTGTCTTGTGCTGCTTTAGCCTCGATGTCTTACGGCTCGTCCGAGCTGCTCCAACAACGGAACTATCAATCACAACGGAGCAGTGCCCTGGACGCCATCTACAGATTCCTTGGATCTTCCTCCACTCCTTCGATAGACACCTCTGCCTCAACTTCTTCAGCGACCAACCCAGTGATGCTGAGGTCGACACAACTATGGCAAAGAGGTTCTACACTTGTCGCATCACTTATTACTCTACATTCATGTCGATCCATTAGGGCTATTTTGGTTCAACGGAAAAACATAGCAATAGGAAATTTTCCTATGGCACTCTACTATTCAATTATTCATGCATTTTGTGAAAGGAATGGAGCAAAACATCCACCTGGACCTACTTTTCAAAATCCTATGCATGAAAACAAGACCAAGTGCATTAGTGGCAGAATAACATTCTAACTGTACACGGTTTCATATGGTTTCATTTTATTTTGGCCATGTTTCTTTGCATTCGTCTGCTCTTCCAATTCCTATGAACCAAACACCCAAGTTGATCGAAATCTTGTGTTTACAAATGCTCTGTTTCCCATGTGCATTCCTATCCTATTCCGGTGTCTTTCCTATCCTTGCGTTTTTAGAATCATGCAAGCCAAATGAGCCCTTAAAGAATTACTTCAGTTATAGGTAGGTGCCGAAGAAAACTTTGTGTGGTCTATCCTGCTCCTACCGCGATGTCGTCCACCTCACCCGAGCTGCTCCATCGACAGAAGCATCCACCAAACTAGACATCACGACTCCTGACCGTCTTTCGCCGCCTCAGATCTCCTTCCCTGCCACCGGCACCCACCGCAATGGCATCACCATCACCGACTCAGCAGATGAACCTGAGGAGTACACAGGTCCACAAGAGAGGTCGCACTCTTTTGTTTTTTCTTATGTTATGCATTGCTTAATATTACCTGCTACTTTATCATCCTATTCACCTCTTAGACTCCAAGTCAGGTCCAAATTAATGTTCAAACTTGAGTTCTAAATTAGTTGTTGGGCACATATCGAGGCAGCAATGAATAGTATCTATGTCTAATATCTGGTTCACCTAGGGTATGCCTATGTTGTTCATCTTGGGTGGGAAACAAATAGTAAAGCAATCATCATCTGTCTTTTTATTAAATTAAAGCAATCATCAGCCTACTATCATTATTTTTGGATCCATCCACTGGTTGTTACCATCACTCTAGATTTTGATCGCTCTCTGACTATAGCGCCAGAAAAGATCCTGTCTGCTAGGACTACATCGGTATTTCCCCAAAGAGGAAGGGTTGATGCAGCACAATTACGGTAGGTATTTCCCTCAGTGAAGAAACCAAGGTTATCGAACTAGTTGGAGAACAAGCAACACAATGTAAACAGCACCTGCACAAAAATAACAACACCTCGCAACCCGACGTATTAAAGGGGTTGTCAATCCCCTTCGGGTAACGATGCCGGAAAATTGTAGTAGATTGAAATAATAGATCGCAAATAAAATAAAGTGAAGCTAAGTATTTTTGTATTTTTGGTTTAATAGATCTGAATAAAAACGCAAAGGAAAAGTAGATCGCAAGCAAATATATGAGGAAGAAGACCCGGGGACGTAGGTTTCACTAGTGGCTTCTCTCGAGAAAGATAACAAACGGTGGGTAAACAAATTACTGTTGGGCAATTGATAGAACCTCAAATAATTATGACAATATCCAGGCAATGATCATTGCATAGGCATCACGTCCAGCATTTGTATACTGACTCCTGCCTGCATCTACTACTATTACTCCACACATCGACCACTACCCAGCATGCATCTAGTGTATTAAGGTCATGGAAAAACGGATTAATGCAATAAGAACGATGACATGATGTAGACAAGATCCATTTATCTATTGCGTAGATATAGATCCCGTATTTTTATCCTGAGTAGCAACGATACATACGTGTCGGTTCCCTTTTTGTCACTAGGATCAAGCACCATAAGATCGAACCCACTACTGGGCACCTCTTCCCATTGCAAGATAAATAGATCAAGTTGGCCAAAAAACCCAAATATCGGAGAAGAAATACGAGGCTATAAGATATCATGCATATAAGAGATCAAAGAAACCCAAATAACTTTCATGGATATAAAAAGATATGACTGATCATAAACTCAAAGTTCATCAGATCCCAACAAACACACCGTAAAAAGAGTTACATCATATGGATCTCCAAGAGACCATTGCATTGAGAATCAAGAGACAAGCCATCTAGCTACTAACTACGGACTTGAAGGTCTACAAAGAACTACTCACGCATCATCGGAGAGGCACCAATGGAGGTGGTGAACCCCATCCGAGATGGTGTCTAGATTGGATCTGGTGGTTCTGGACTCTGCAGCGGCTAGATGAATATTTCGTCGACTCCCCTAGGGTTTTTGGAATATTTGGGTATTTATAGAGCAAAGAGGCGGTCCGGGGGGCACCCGAGGTGGGCACAACCCACCAGGGCGCGCCTGGGCCTCCTGACGCGCCCTGGTGGGTTGTCCCCTCCTCGGGACTCCCCCCAGGTGCTACCAGGGCCCAACATGTTCCTTCTAGTCCATAAAATATTTTTGTAAAGTTTCATGGCATTTGGACTCCGTCTGATATTGATTTTCTGCTATGTAAAAAACACAGAAAAAACAGGAACTCATTGGGCACTATGTCAATTGGTTAGTACCAAAAGATGACATAAAATGATTATAAAACATCCAAGATTGATAATATAACAGCATGGAACAATCAACAATTATAGATACGTTGGAGACGTATCAGCATCCCCAAGCTTAACTCCTACTCGTCCTCGAGTAGGTAAGTGATAAAAACAGAATTTTTGATGCGGAGTGTTGTTTAACATTCCATATCACATTCTTTTCTTTATAGCATGGAAAATTGGACTTTTATGTGGTTCAAAGCAATAGTCTATTGTTGACATAATAATTTAGATACCCAAGCATATCAACAAGCAACCATGTCTTTCAAAATATCAATGCTAAAATAAGTTATCCCTACAAAATCATACAGTCTTGTCAGGCTCTGTCTTCTTAACACAAAGTATTTATCATGCACAACCCCGATGACAAGCCGAGCAATTGGTTTGTACTTTTTAACGAGCTTCAGCTTTTTCAACTCTTACGTAATACATGAGCGCAAGCCATGAATATAGCACTACGGGTGGAATAGAGTATGATGATAGGGGTAAATATAGAGAAGACAAAAAAGTAAGAAAGTCTAACATCGATGCGGCTAACCAACGGGCTATGGAGATGCCCATCAATCGATATCAACGTGAGGAGTAGGGATTGTCATGCAACGAATGCACTAAGAGCTATAAGTGTATGAAAGCTCAATATGAAAACTAAGTGGGTGTGCATCAAATCCTATAATGAAAAATTCCCACTAGTATATGAAAGTGACAACATAGGAGACTCTCCATATGAAAAACATGGTGCTACTTTGAAGCACAAGTGTGGTAAATGATACTAGCAATGCCCCTTCTCTCTTTGTTTATTTTTTCTTTTTCTTTTTTTTCTTTTTTTCTTTCTTTCTTTCTTTTTTTCTTTTTCTTTTCTTTTCTTTTTCTCTCATTGTCCGGAGCCTCATCCTGACTTGTGGGGGAATCATAGTCTCCATCATTCTTTCCTCACTGGTGCACTGCTCTAAAAATGATTAATGATGATCATCACACTTCTATTTACTTATAACTCAAAAGAAATAAAAATTACAACTCGATACCTATGACAAAATATGACTTTATATAAATGCCTCTGGCATGTAGCAGGATGTGCAATGATCTAGCGTAACATGTATGAAAAATGATGAACGGTGGCTGAGCCACAAACACTATGTCAGCTATATGATCATGCTAAGCAATATGACAATGAATGCTCAAGTCATCAAACGGAAGTGGTGCAAGTTGCATGGCAATATATCTCGGAATGGCCATGAAAAAGCCATAATAGGTAGGTATGGTGGCTGTTTTGAGGAAGATATAATGACGCTTATGTGTGGTAGAGCGTATCATATCACGGGGTTTGGATGCACCTACCTAGTTTGCACCATGTCTCAATGTGAGAATGGGCAATGCACGGTACTGTAGATGCTAGCAAATTGCGAAAAGGTAAGAGTGCGTATAATCCATGGACTCACATTAGTCATGAAGAACTCATATACTTATTGTGAAAGTTTACTAGCCCTCGAAGCAAAGTACTACTACACATGCCCCTAGGGGAATAGATTGGTAGGAAAAGACCATCGCTCGTCCCCGACCCCCACTCATAAGGAAGATAATCAAAAATAAATCATGCTCCAACATCATAGCATAACGAGAGACTATATGTGCATGCTTCGGGAATCACATACCTTAACACAAATATTCCTACTAGAGCATAATTACTCATCAACATAACTCACATATCACATCATCATATCTCAAAACTATTACTAAGAATCAAGTTTATTTTGTCCAATGATCTTCATGACATTTTTATTTTCTTTATCCTTCTTGGATATCCATCACTTTGGGACTAATTTTCATGTGTTGCTTTTCATAAGCTCAAACAAATATAAGTGAAGATCATGAGCATAATATTTCTTTCTCTCAAAATAATTTAAGTGAAGCAAGACAGAATTTCTTCAAAATTTACTAACTCTCAAATAAATCTAAGTGAAGCAAGAGAGCATTTCTTCAAAGATACTAAGCACACTGTGCTCAAAAAGATATAAGTGAAGCACTAGAGCAAGTCCTAGCTCATAAAAGATTTAAGTGAAGCATAGAGAGCAATTCTAACAAGTCATGACATGATTTTGGCTCTCTCAAATAGGTGTGTCCAGCAAGGATTGATGACTTAAAACACAAAATAAAACAAGCAAAGACACATATCATACAAGACACTCCAGGCAAAATACATATCATGTGATGAATAAAAATATAATCTCGAGTAAAATACCGATAGTTGTTGGAAGAAAGTAGAGATGCCACTCGGGGGCATCCCCAAGCCTAGTTGGTTGCTCATTTTTGGATAGAAGCTTGGGATGTCGGGGCATCCCCAAGCTTAGGCTCTTCCATCCTTCCTTCATCCATTGTAAGATAACCCAAAACTTGAAAACTTCAATCACACAAAACTTAACAAAACCTTTGTGAGATCTGTTAGTATAAGAATAATAAACCACTACTATAAGTGTTGTATCAAACCAACTCATATTTTGTTTTGTATTATATCTACTGTATTCCAACTTTTCTATGGCAAAAACTCATCAAAGAAAACCATAGAGCCATCAAAATAAGAACACAACACAAAGAAAACAGAATCTGTCAAAACAGAACAGTCTGAAGCAATCTGACTATTTCGAATACTTTTGTAACTCCAAAAATTCTGAAAAATTAGGACGACCTGAGAAATCTGTATATTGATCTACTGCAAGTGGAATGGGTATTTTATCACTCCCTGGTAAAAAATAAAATTAATTCCGTGAGCGTAAAAGTTCCTGTTTTTTCAACAAGATCAAACAACTATCACCCAAGAAGATCCTAAAGGCTTTACTTGGCACAAACACTAATTAAAACATAAAATACACAATCATAATAGTAGCATAATTGTGCTAACACACAAAAACAGGAAACAAGAAGCAAAAATAAAATTTATTCATTGGGTTGCCTCTCAACAAGCGCTATAGTTTTACGCCCTTAGCTAGGCATAAGATTTCAATGATGCCCACATGAAAGATAATAATTGAAACACAAAGATAGCATCATGAAACATGTGACAAACACATTTAAGTCTAACATACTTCCTATGCATAGGAATTTTATAGGAAAACAAATTGTCAAGACAAGAAATATCTAGCATACACAAAGGAGAGGAATAAAACATTGACAATCTCAACATAACGAGAGGAAATTTAATAACATGAAATTTCTACAACCATCTTTTCCTCTCTCATAATAATTACATGTAGGATCATAATCAAATTCAACAATATAACTATCACATAAAATATATTTTTCATGATCCACATGCATGCAAGGTTGACACTCTTCCAAAATAGTGGGATTATCATCAAATAAAGTCATGACCTCTTCAAGCCCACTTTTATCAAAAAATTCATAAGATTGAACACTCTCCAAATATGTGGGTTTATTTTTGGCTAAAGTTGACACTCTTCCAAACCCATTTTTTATATTATCATAAGCATATTCATCACGAGGTTTAAATAAATTTTCAAGATCATAAGAATCATTTTCACCCCAATCATGATCATTGCAATGAGTAGTGGACATAGAAATATTAGCATCCCCAAGATGGGGGTTTTGCATATTATTACCATAATTGACATTAATAGAATTTATAGTAAAATCATTGCAATCATGCTTTTCATTCAAGAAGCTATCATGGATCACTTCATAAATTTCTTCATCACAATCTTCAGATTCACGAATCTCAAGCAAAACTTCATAAAGATAATCTAGTGCACTCAATTCACAAGCAAAGGGTTCATCATAAGTGGATCTCTTGAAGAGATTAGCAAGTGGATGATGTCGTGGTTCTAAGTCTGACAGTAAAGTAGGGGAGTAGGAATGTAGAGGAAAGATCCTAGCTACGGTGAGATTGTGCACGCAAGATGTACGAGTTCAGGACCTTCGCGGTGGAAGTAACAACCCTATGTCTCGGTGCCCGGAGGCTCGATCGATTGGATTATGCGTGAAGTTACAGGGGGTGCGAACCCTTGTGCCAAAGGAGGGGCGGCTTATATAGAGTGCGCCAGGACCCCCGCCATCCCACGTTGCATAGGGTTCAATGTACGTTAAGACAGGGCGTTACTGGTAACGCTAGCAATAAAGTCATATAACTGATCATTAATACTACGGAGTGAATGCCTGACCGTTGCTACTAGGGGTGACTTTAGGCCTTCTGTACTCGGAGTGGTTTCTTGTACGGTCGAGTGATGGTATGCCGGTCGAATGGAATTGGGATATCCGAGTGGAGATGTTGGTCAAGTGGGCATGCACTCACGTGATTCCAGTCGGTTTGAACTTGTTGTCCTTTGATTGCCTTGCTTAGATCAGATCTATTGCCCTACCCTAGGTACATGGCATCGTCATTAGCCCCTGAATGGTTCTGGGTTCGAGTGGAAAATGGAGTTGAAGATGGTTCTGACCCAATCTTTATGTTGCGGAAGCATTTTACTGGATTGGTGAACCATGCAACAGCTTTGATTTCACTTTTCAGTCGCCTTGAGCCATTCAGAGGTTGTCGAGTGGATTTCTGCCAATAAGCTTCGACTGCTGATGTTGCATAAAATTTTCGGTGTGATTGAGTGCTCTATCGTTTCCGGATCTCGCGGGATTCGAAATTTGGGGAAGCATGCGAGGCGGAGAGGGCTGCAGTAATCAGAGCAGACTAGGCAGGGGCGCCTTGATCCCCGTGCCACCCTTTTCGCCACGTACTGCGCGCGCACCTATTGCGGGATTTGACAGGATCATCTGGGTCCACCGGTCAGTCACTTGGGGAATGGGGCCATATAAGGCGTCCGAGCCGATGCCTTTGCACTATGCGCCCCATTCTCCCCCTTCTTTCCTCTTCTCCCCATTGTTTCTGCCTCTGCTCTAAGTTCCGCCGCCCAGCTCAAGCTCGATCCACCAAAATGGGGAAGGACAAGACCGCTGCTCTAGAGCGCGTGAAGAAGGCGACGGCGAAAGCGAAGGGGAAGAAGACGAGCCAAGGCGGGTCATCGTCGAGGTCTGCTCTGCTGCCCGGATGGATCCAGGGCGACTGGATCCGGTCGACGATCTTGAAGGAAGATATGGAGGATCTGGTTGATGGGGGGCTCATCACCCACGAGTCTTGGCGGCTTCCGGGGGACGAGAGCGAGTCACGACCGGAAGAGGGTGAGTGCGTCCTCCTTGCAACCCACGTCGACCGCGGTTTTTCTTTGCCACCCCATCCTTTCTTCTGGGGTTTTCTGAACTTCTTTGGAGCCCAACTTCATCATTTTTCTCCCAACACCATCACATACCTTGCTATGTACGTGTCCATGTGTGAAAACTTTCTAGGTTGTCGACCACACTTGGGCCTCTTCAAACACATTTTCACTTGCCGGTCTCAGTCGGTTAAGAAGGACAATTCGAGTGATGAGAGGATACACATGATCCACATGTGTGGGGGCTTAGGGATCCACATGAGGAACAAAAGTAATTTCCCTGCTATGATCCTTCCTGAGTCGGTCAGGGGGTGGCAGTCGATTTGGTTCTACTGTAAGGATCAACCGACCCCTGGTCAGTCAACTAGTCTCCCCCCGTTTTCCATAGAGCGAGTCGAGAAGCCTTCTCCCTTGTGAGTGACTCCAGCTGAGAAAGCGGAGGTTAATATGTTGATTGAGCGAGTCATCCAGCTTGTCCGCGACGGTGTGACTGGCATGGACCCGTTAGAAGCATTTCTCAGTCGACAGATCCATCCACTCCAAGCCCGTGAACATCCAATGTGGATGTATTCGGGTGTTGAAGACAGCACACGGATCCATCCGGAGGAGGTCGAAAAGGAGATGGTGGCGCTGTGGCTGCAAGGTATCACTGACAACAAGGACAATCCCAGGGGGTCTAGGAGGGTTGCTCCACTCGACCACACCACCGAACCCTACTGAGTGTATCTTGTTCTGATATGTGTTTGCTCTTGAAACTCGACTCCGTGTCTTGCAGATCTACACTGAGATGTACTCGATGCCCAACGGAGAGTAGGAGGATGAAGGGGAGGCGAGTGGAGGCGACAGTGGCGAGTGGCATTCCGACGGAAGGGGAGACGAGGAGAGCGAGGACTTGAGCAGTGGTGAAGAGGTCGACTCCCCTCCTCGCACGAAAAGGCGCTCCAAGCAAAGGCAGGACCCAGCCAGCGTCCGTGGCAAAGCGACTCCACCGACTGCACAAACCTCCAAGTGCACTCGGACGTCATCTCCTGTGCCAACAGAGAAAGCTCCTAAGCAGCCCAAAGTCATGACGTCAAAGCCTCGGAAGGCCCTGCCCAAGATTAAAGTGGTTGTCCCCATTGCTTCTGGGTAACTACTGAGCTCGACCTCTTAGTTCTTGCATGACTGAAACTTTGGTCGACTCACTTTCTTTTTTTGACCGAGTAAATTCTGAAATTTGCAGTGCTGCCTCTGGAACTTCTATTTACCGAGATGACGATGATGAGGAGATGGAGGACGCAGTCACTTCCCATGCGGGTATAACATTTATCACTTTGACTCTTCTTTTTCAGCCGCTTTGACGATCGACTGAACTTCTGTAATCGATTGTTTTGCAGCTCCACCCAATGTCATTGAACTTCCAGATGATGACGAAGACGTGCCGCAAAGGGCCATGGGAAGGAGGGGTAGAGCTTCGAGCAAGAAGGCATCCGCTGGCCAGACGTCTCAATCGGTGCTAG
The DNA here is from genome assembly GCF_002162155.2 of Triticum dicoccoides. Taxonomy (NCBI): domain Eukaryota; kingdom Viridiplantae; phylum Streptophyta; class Magnoliopsida; order Poales; family Poaceae; genus Triticum; species Triticum dicoccoides. The sequence continues at coordinate 217,854,155 of NC_041380.1, forward strand.
TGATGGAGCCAGTAATTCAACAGTCTGAAGACGTGAACCGGGCTTTTGTTACCTTTGTTGTTCCAGTGTCAAGTAAACGCCCTTCATCGTCGACTGTGCCAGCCCCTGCTTCATCTGTCCAACATCACGCCTCGGATTCTCAGGCTATCGCGACTAAACTGCCATCTCCGTTCTTCACTACCCATTATGTTCCGGAGGACCAGGCAAGCGCCGCTACAGAAGCCATATGCCAAGCGGGTCTGATGATGGAGCGGGTGAAGACGGTGCACGAAAATAGCCAAGCTACTTATGATGCCAGTGCAGCCCTCCGAGCCAATGTCTAGGTAAATTTGTTTCCGACTGAACTCTTATCTTGACGCTTGTTCTGTTAGGATATGCTACCCAAAAACTTTTCGTTGCGCTTCCATTTGTTGGTCTGTTCTTCGCATTTGTACACCCACTGGGTGTTTCAACTTATGATGAGTAGTTCTTCCAGTTGAGTTGACTAGGTTATGTCGATTGTAGTTTTGGACTAGTGGGGGCACGCAGAGTGCACCCACTAGGTGTAGTCCCCGAGACCGTGGTCGACTGCGGGCAGTCGGTTGGGGCCTGAGAATAACTGTTTTTTGTTGTTGTTTTTTCCACTTAGTCTGGGCGGACCATGTCGAGTGGAATCTGGACCAGTGGGGGCACGCTAAGTGCACCCACTGGGTGTAGTCCCCGAGACTACTGTTGAATGTTTGATTCTATAGTAGTCTTAGAGTTCTTTTCACTCGGAAGCGAACCATCTTTGATTCTATCCACTAATGTATCTTTTTGCTGACTTCAGAAATCCTGTGAGCTCATCTCCAAATTTGTTGATTTCGAGGAGAAGCAGAGACAGCTCAAACTTGACTTGGAACTGGCCAATCAGAACTTGCAAAAGGCCAAAGACGAAGTAGTTGGTACAGAAGGTAACAACCTATCGACTGTCTATATTGACCATCTCACAAGTTATCTCCTCATTCTTCTCTCTAACCCGAGTGTATATTCTTTAGAGAAAATGAGGCAAGCTCTGGCACAGAATGCCCTTGATCTTGCAGCACCGCAGGAGGCTCAGGAGAAACCAACACTCGCTGATAAGAAGCTGGCTTCAGTCGGGGCGCTAGAGGAAGATAACGCCAAGCTGAAGACTGCTCTTACTGAAGCCAACAAATAAGTGACCCACCTAAAGAAAGACAAAGTAGCTTTGAACGAGAAGACTGAAAGCATTTCTCGTAAGAGAAATGACCTGGAGGCCTATCTGGGAGCACTCGCCAAGAAGTTATTCCTTATGCTTGAAGGTATTTTTCCTTGTCCGACTGTTTTGCCGTTTGTCAAGTTACCCTAAATCGGTCGACTCATTGGCTCTTTGTGGTTGCATAATTCTACCAAAACTTTGAGGAAGAAACTGGGTGAATCGAGACAAGCTTGGACCCCATCAATTCCCCTGTCAATGATGAAGCTGCCATGAACGTGCTCTGACTGGAATCTCGCCTTGCTGGCGTCACATACTACCTCGCCCACCCGAAAGTTGCGGTGTCGCGAATCGACACGGCACTCTAGCGGAAGGAGACGCTCCAAAATGACCTCGAGTCTTTGATGACTCGACTTAATGAGATCCATGGTCGAGTGAAGGAATGGAAGAACTCGTCTGCTCGATGCGGTACTGACGTAGCTCTGTCACTAGTTTGAGTCCATTGCAAGGAGGCCAAGGAGGAAAAGCTAGCAACGATCAAGGTTGCCAACACCAGGAGACACGACTTCCAGTCTTTCATGGAGACCTTTATTGCTGCCACCACCCGAATTGCAGATGGAATCGACCTGGATGAGTTCGTCGACCCTGCCAGTCCTCCTCCTGCGGAGTGAACAAACTTTCATAATCCGATTAAATTTGCCTCGGTATGCCGAGTGGTTTTGTAACCGTTAAACTCTTTCAGGCCTGATGCCCGAGTACTTTAAACTGTGGTCTGGAACCTCGTAGGTTTTATTTGAACTTGGTTGGTTTTGAATCTCTTGGCTCTGAGTGGAATTTTATTCTTCAGTCTGAATTGCTACTAACTTAGTGGTGCAGCTCAGTCGAGTGGGTCATAGACAAGGGCATTCGGTGCCGTCCATGACCTGCTCCTCATCGTCTTTGCAGATAAAGATAGAGCGGAAATTGTATTTGTGCCACATCTCCAAGGATAAGGTTGCGGTCGACCTGCACCTCATCATCCTTGCGGATAAGGATGGAGCGGATGTTGTATTTGTGTCGCAGCTCCGACGATAAGGTCGTGGTCGACCTGCACCTCATCGTCCTTAGAGATAAGGATGGAGCGGACATTGTATTTGTGTCACAGCTCTGAGGAATAGGTCATGGTCGACCTGCACCTCGTCATCCTTCCGGATAAGGATAGAGCGTGTGTGAAACTTAGGCGAGTATGAGACTGCAGCTAAGCCCCCGAGTGGGAGGTTTGCTCTCCACTCAGTAGGGTTTCCTAAACTTAGGCGAGTACTAGACTGTAGCTAAGCCCCCGAGTGGGAGGTTTGCTCTCCACTCGGTAGGATTTTTTTAAACTTAGGCAAATACTGGACTGCAGATAAGCCCCCGAGTGGGAGGAATGCTCTCCACTCGGTAGGATTTTTTGAAACTTAGGCGAGTACTGGACTGCAGCTAAGCCCCCGAGTGGGAGGAATGTTCTCCATTTGGTAGGATATTTTGAAACTTAGGCAAGTACTAGACTGCAGCTAAGCCCCCGAATGTTAGGGTTTCTCTCCACTCAGTAGAATTTTTTAAACTTAGGCGAGTACTGGACTGCAGGTAAGCCCCCGAGTGGGAGGGTTGCTCTCCACTCGGTAGGATTTTTTGAAACATAGGCGAATCGGATTCGCGGCTAAGCCACCCACTGGAGGACTTTTTACTCATGTATAAGTAATAACAATCATTTAGGAGACTGTAAAACCATGTCTTTGTTAAACAAACTGAAAGGTACTTCTTATTACATCTCAACAGTCTGATTGTTCAAGTATTAAAATGGAGGAGAAGCTCTGCATTCCAAGCGCGTGGCTCGTCCTTCTTGTGCTTCACATCGTACATGTGGTATGCTCCATTGTGAAGCACTTTGGTGATGATGAAAGGGCCCTCCCAAGCGGGAGCCAGCTTGTGCGGTCGTTGTTGATCCACTCAGAGAACCAGGTCCCCTTCCTGAAATGCTCGACCTCTGACGTTTCTGGCGTGGAACCGACGAAGGTCTTGTTGATAGATGGTCGACCTAATCAGGGCCATCTCTCTTTCCTCTTCCAGAAGATCAACAGCAACTTGTCGGTCTTGTTCTGCTTCTGCCTCTGAGGAAAGCTCTACTCGTGGGGCGTTGTGAAGCAAATCAGTCGGTAGTACGGCTTCAGCTCCATATACCATAAAGAAGGGAGTCCGGCCAGTAGACCGATTTGGTGTTGTTCTCAGACCCCATAGTACTGATGGTAACTCATCTAACCAGGCACCAGCTGTATGCTGGAGGTCTCGCATTAATCTGGGCTTCAACCCTTGGAGGATCAAACCATTTGCTCTTTCTGCTTGTCCATTCGCTTGTGGGTGAGCGACTGAAGCATAGTCGACCCGAGTGCCTTGGGAAGCACAGAAAGCTCTGAACTCATCTGAATCAAAGTTTGTACCATTGTCTGCGATGATGCTGTGTGGGACTCCAAATATGAATGCTAACCCCTGATGAAGCTGACGGCAGTGCCCGAATGGAGGTTCTTGATGGGCTTGGCTTCAATCCATTTAGTGAACTTGTCGACTGCAACAAGCAGGTGAGTCAAACCACTTCTACCAGGCCTCAAGGGTCCAACCATATCCAACCCCCAAACAGCAAATGGCCAGACGAGTGGAATGGTCTTCAAGGCTGAAGCGGGCTTATGAGATGTGTTGGACTAGAACTGGCAGCCCTCACACTTGTCGACTATTTCCTTTGCAATTTCATTTGCTTGCGGCCAGTAAAAACCTGCTCGGTATGCTTTGTCCATGATTGTACGTGAGGACGCATGGTGACCACAGGTCCCCGAGTGGATATCATTGAGAATCATTCAACCTTCTTCTGGGGTAATGCATCGCTGGGAAACTCCGGTCACACTTTCCTTGTACAATCGACCACCTATCACAGTGAAGGCTTTAGATCGAAGGACAATCTGCCGTGCTTCATCTTCGTCTTCTGGAAGTTCTTTCCTGAGAATATATGTGATATATGGTACTATCCAGTCAGGAATGACGACCAAAACCTCCATGACTAAGTGGACCACAGCTGGGACTTCAACTTCAGTCGGATCCATAGAACTCTTAGGCTGTGGGGGTTCTTCTGTGAAGGGATCCTCTTGAACTGATGGTTTGTGAAGATGCTCCAAAAACACATTGCTAGGAATGGGATCTCACTTGGAACCTATCTTTTCCAGGTCATCTGCTGCCTGGTTCTTCAGCCAGGGAATGTGGTGGAGTTCTAAACCTTCAAACTTCTTTTCTAGCTTTCTTACTGCATTGCAATAACTAGTCATAGCTGGACTTCTGACATCCCACTCCTTCATCACTTGATTGACCACCAAACTGAGTCACCGTAGACCATTAGGCGACGGACGTCGAGTGAAATGGCCATTCGCAACCCATACAGAAGTGCTTCATATTCAGCTTCATTGTTGGAGGAATCAAAGTGAATCTGAAGGACATAAGTGAGTTTGTCGCCTCGCAGAGATACCAGAACTACTCTAGCACCAGAACCATTCAGCATCTTGGATCCATCAAAAAACATAGTGTTGGAAATATGCCCTAGAGGCAATAATAAAATGGTTATTATTGTATTTCCTTGTTCATGATGATTGTCTATTGTTCATGCTATAATTGTATTAACCGGAAACCGTAATACATGTGTGAATACATAAACCACAACATGTCCCTAGTAAGCCTCTAGTTGACTAGCTCATTGATTAATAGATGGTTATGGTTTCCTGACCATGGACATTGGCTGTCATTGATAATGGGATCACATCAATAGGAGAATGATGTGATGGACAAGACCCAATCTTAAGCGTAGCACAAGATCGTGAAGTTCGTTTGCTAAAGCTTTTCTAATGTCAAGTATCATTTCCTTAGACCATGAGATTGTGCAACTCCCGGATACCGTAGGAATGCTTTGGGTGTACCAAATGTCACAACGTAACTGGGTGTCTATAAAGGTGCACTATAGGTATCTCCAAAAGTGTCTGTTGGGTTGGCACGAATCGAGATTGGGATTTGTCACTCCGTATGACAGAGAGGTATCTCTGGGCCCACTCGATAATGCATCATCATGAGCTCATTGTGAATAAGTAGTTGGTCACGGGATCATGCATTACAGAACGAGTAAAGTGACTTGCCGGTAACGAGATTGAACGAGGTATTGGGATACCAACGATCGAATCTCGGGCAAGTAACATACCGATTGACAAAGGGAATTGTATACGGGGTTGCTTGAATCCTTGACATCGTGTTTCATCCGATGAGATCATCGTGGAACATGTGGGAGCCAACATGGGTATCCAGATCCCGCTGTTGGTTATTGGCCGGAGAGTTGTCTCGGTCATGTCTGCATGGTTCCCGAACCCGTAGGGTCTACACACTTAAGGTTCGATGACACTTGGGTTATTAGGAAGATTTGTATGTGATTACTGAATGTTGTTCGGAGTCCCGGATGAGATCCCGAACGTCATGAGGAGTTCCGGAATAGTCCGGAGGTGAAGATTTATATATGGGAAGTCATCATATAGTCACCGGAAATATTTGGGGGTATACCGGTATTGTACCGGGACCATCGGAGGGGTTCTGGGGGTCCACCGGGAGGGTCCACCTGCCCCGGAGGGCCTTATGGGCTGTAGGTGGAAGGGAACCAGCCCCTAGTGGGCGGGCGCCATCCTCCCTAGGGCCCATGCGCCTAGGGTTTGGGGGGAACCCTAAAGGGGCCCCCCTTGCTTGGGGGGCAAGCCCCCTCCCCTTGGCCGTCGCCCCCCTCTAGATCTCATCTAGAGGGGCCGAACCCCTTCCCCCTTCTCCCTATAAATAGAGGGGTGAGGGGAGGGCTGCAGCACGACATCCAAGGCGCAGCCCCTCCCCTCCCCAACACCTCTCCTCCTCTGCGTGAGCTTGGCGAAGCCCTGCCGGAGAACTACCACTCCATCACCACCACGCCGTCGTGCTATTGTTGGAGCCTTCTTCCTCAAGCTCTCCCTCCTCCTTGCTGGATCAAGGCGCGGGAGACGTCACCGGACTGCACGCGTGTTGAATGCGGAGGCGCCGTTGTTCAGTGCTTAGATCTGATTCGGCCGCGATCTGAATCGCTACGTGTACGACTCCTCCAACCGCGTTCTTGCAACACTTCCGACTAGCGATCTTCATGGGTATGAAGATGCACTCCCTCTCTCTTGTTGCTAGCATCTCCTAGATTGATCTTGGTGACACGTAGGAATATTTTTGATTATTGCTACGTTCCCCAACAGTGGCATCATGAGCTAGGTCTATGCGTAGATTCTATGCACGAGTAGAACACAAAGCAGTTGTGGGTGATGATTTGTTCAATTTGCTTACCGTTACTAGTCTTATCTTGATCCGGCACCATTGTGGGATGAAGCGGCCCGGACCGACCTTATACGTACACTTACGTGAGACTGGTTCCATCGACTGACATGCACTTGATGCATAAGGTGGCTAGTGGGTGTCTGTCTCTCCCACTTTAGTCGGATCGGATTCTACGAAAAGGGTCCTTATGAAGGGTAAATAGCAATTGGCATATCACGTTGTGGTTTTGGCGTAGGTAAGAAACGTTCTTGCTAGAAACCTATAGCAGCCACGTAAGAAAAACTTGCAACAACAATTAGAGGACGTCTAAGGTGTTCTTGCAGCATATGCCGTGTGATGTGATATGGCCAAAAGGATGTGATGAATGATATATGTGATGTATGAGATTGATCATGTTCTTGTAATAGGATCACGACTTGCATGTCGATGAGTATGACAACCGGCAGGAGCCATAGGAGTTGCCTTAATTTATTTATGACTTGCGTGTCAACGTAAACGTCATGTAATTACTTTACTTTATCGCTAACCGTTAGCCATAGTACTAGAAGTAATAGTTGGCGAGACAACTTAATGAAGACACGATGATGGAGATCATGATGATGGAGTTCATGGTGTCACGCCGGTGACAATGATGATCATGGCACCCTGAAGATGGAGATCAAAAGGAGCAAAATGATATTGGCCATATCATGTCACTATTTGATGGCATGTGATGTTTGTCATGTTCTACATCTTATTTGCTTAGAATGACGGTATCATAAATAAGATGATCCCTCGCAATAATGTCAAGAAAGTGTTCCCCCTAACTATGCACCGTTGCTAAGGTTCGTTGTTCCGAAGCACCACGTGATGATCGGGTGTGATAGGTTCTAACGTTCACATACAACGGGTGTAAGCCAGATTTACACACGCAATACACTTAGGTTGACTTGACGAGCCTAGCATGTACAGACATGGCCTCGGAACATGGAAGACCGAAAGGTCGAACATGAGTCGTATAGAAGATATGATCAACATGTAGATGTTCACCAATGATGACTAGTCCGTCTCACGGGATGATCGGACACGTACTAGTTGACTCGGATCATGTATCACTTAGATGACTAGAGGGATGTCTATCTGAGTGGGAATTCATTAAATAATTTGATTAGATGAACTTAATTATCATGAACATAGTCAAAACGTCTTTGCAAATTATGTCGTAGCTTACACTTTAGTTCTACTGTTTAAGATATGTTCCTAGAGAAAATTTAGTTGAAAGTTGATAGTAGAAATTATGCGGACTAGGTCCGTCAACTGAGGATTATCCTCATTGCTGCGCAGAAGGCTTATGTCCTTAATGCACCGCTCGGTGTGCTAAACCTCGAGTGTCGTCTGTAGATGTTGGGAAACATCTGACATACACGTTTTGATGACTACGTGATAGTTCAGTGCGTAATGCTAATAGTTTAGAATTGTGGCACCAAAGACGCTTTTGAAACGTCGCAGAACATATGAGATGTTCCAAAGACTGAAATTGGGATTTCAGACTAGTGCCCACATCAAGAGGTATGAGACCTCTGACATGTTTCTTAAGCCTGCAAACTAAGTGAGAAAAGCTCAATCATTGAGCATGTGCTCAGATTGTCTGAGTACTACAATCTCTTGAATCGAGTGGGAGTTAATCTTCCAGATGAGATAGTGATGGTTCTCCATAGTCACCGCCACCAAGCTATTAGAGCTTCATGATGAAGTATAACATATCAGGGATAGACATGGTGATCCTTGAGCAACTCGCGATGTTTGACACCGCGAAAGTACAAATCAAGTAAGAGCATCAATTGTTGATGGTTAAACCACTAGTTCCAAGAAGGGAAAGGGAAAGAAGGGATACTTCATGAAACGGCAAATAAGTTGCTGCTCTAGTGAAGAAACCCAAGGTTGGACCCAAACCAGAGACTAAGTGCTTCTGTAATGAGGGGAACGGTCACTGAAGCAGAACTACCCTAGATACTTGGTAGATGAGAAGGTTGGCAAGGTCGACAGAAGTATTTTGAATATACTTTATATTATTGTGTACTTTACTAGTACTCCTAGTAGCACCAGGGTAATAAATACCGATTCGGTTGCTAAGTGTTAGTAACTCGAAATAAAAGGCTGCAGAGACTAGCTAAAGGTGAGATGACGATATGTGTTGGAAGTGTTTCCAAGGTTGATGTGATCAAACATCGCATGCTCCCTCTACCATCGGGATTGGTGTTAAACCTAAATAATTGTTATTTCATGTTTGCGTTGAGCATAGACATAATTGGATTATGTTTATCGTAATACGGTTATTCATTTAAGGAGAATAATGGTTACTCTGTTTATTTGAATAATACCTTCAATGGTCTTGCACCTAAAATGAATGGTTTATTGAATCTCGATCGTAGTGATACACATGTTCACGCCAAAAGATATAAGATAGTAATGATAGTACCACATACTTGTGGCACTGCCATTTGAGTCATGTTGGTATAAAACGCATGAAGAAGCTCCATGTTGATGGATCTTTGGACTCACTCATTTTTGAAAAGATTGAGACATGCAAACCATGTCTATTGGTAGTATGCATGAAGAAACTCCATACAGATGGATCGTTTGGACTCACTTGATTTTGAATCACTTGAAACATGCAAATCATACCACATGGGCAAGATGACTGAAAGGCCTCATTTTCAGTAAGATGGAACAAGAAAGCAACTTGTTGGAAGTAATACATTTTGATGTGTGCAGTCTAATGAGTGCTGAGGCACGCAGTGGAAATCGTTATGTTCTTACTTCACAGATGATTTGAGTAGATGCTGAGTATATTTACTTGGTGAAACACAAGTCTGAATTATTGAAAGGTTTAAGTAATTCCAGAGTGAAGTTGAAGATCGTCGTGACAAGATGATAAAATGTCTATGATATGATCATAGAGATGAATATCTGAGTTACGAGTTTGGCACACAATTAAGACATTGTGGAAATTGTTTCACAACTAATACCGCCTGGAACACCATAGTGTGATGCTGTGTCCGAACATCATAACTACACCCTATTGGATATGGTGCATACCATGATGTCTCTTATCGAATTACCACTATCGTTTATGGGTTAGGCATTAGAGACAACCGCGTTCACTTTAATAGGGCACCACGCAATTCCGTTGAGACGACACCATATGAACTATGGTTTAGAAAAACCTAAGTTGTCATTTCTTAAAAGTTTGGGGTTGCAACGCTTATGTGAAAAAGTTTCAGGCTGATAAGCTCGAACCCAAAGCGGATAAATGCATCTTCATAGAATACCCAAAACAGTTGGGTATACATCCTATTTCAGATCCGGAAGCAAAAGTGATTGTTTCTAGAAACGGGTCCTTTCTCGAGGAAAAGTTTCTCTCGGAAGAATTGAGTGGGAGGATGATGGAGACTTGATGAGGTTATTGAACCGTCACTTCAATTAGTGTGTAACAGGGCACATGAAGTTGTTCCTGTGACACCTACACCAATTGAAGTGGAAGCTTATGATAGTGATCATGAAACTTCGGATCAAGTCACTACCAAACCTCATAGGTCGACAAGGATGCATACTACTTCAGAGTGGTACATAATCCTATCTTGGAAGTCATGTTGCTAGACAACAATGAACCTACGAGCTATGGAGAAGTGATGGTGGCCCTGGATTTCGACGAATGGCTCGAGGCCATAAAATCCGAGAGAGGATCCATGTATAAAAACAAAGTATAGACTTTGGAAGAACAACTTGATGGTCGTAAGGCTGTTGGGTGCAGATGGATTTTAAAAGGAAGACGGACAATGATGGTATGTGTCATCATTAAGAAAGCTTGACTTGTCGTTAAGATGTTTTCCGACAAGTTCAAGGAGTTGACTATGATGAGACTTTCTCACTCGTAGCGATGCTAAGAGTCTGTTGGAATTATGTTAGCAGTTACTGCATTATTTATGAAATCTTGCAGATAGGATGTCAAAACATTGTTTCCTCGATGATTTTCTTGAGGAAAGGTTGTATGTGATACAACCAGAAGGTTTTGTCAATCCTGAAAGATGCTAACAAGTATGCAAAGCTCCAACAATCCTTCTAAGGACTGGGGTAAGCATCTCGGAGTTGGAATGTACACTTTGATGAGATGATCAAAGATTTTGGGTTTATACAAAGTTTATGAGAAACTTGTATTTCCAAAGAAGTGAGTGAGATCACTATAGAATTTTTGATGAGTATATGTTGTTAACATATTGTTGATCAGAAATGATGTAGAATTTCTGTAAAGCATACATGGTTATTGAAAAGTGTTTTTCAATGGAAAACCTGGATTAAGCTACTTGAACATTGAGCATCAAGATCTATAAGGATAGATAAAAAACGCTTAATAGTACTTTCAAATGAATACACACCGTGACAAGATTTTGAAGGAGTTTAAAATAGATCAGCAAAGAAGGAGTTCCTGGTTGTGTTACAAGGTGTGAGTATTGAGTAAGACTCAAGACCTGACCACGGCAGAAGAGAGAGAAAGGACAAAGGTCATCCCCTATGCTTTAGACGTAGGCTCTACAGTATGCTATGTTGTGTACTGCACCTGAAGTGTGCCTTTCCATGAGTCAGTCAAGGGGTACAAGAGTGATCCAGGAATGGATCACATGACAGTGGTCGAACTTATCCTTAGTAACTAGTGGACTAAGGAATTTTCTCGATTATGGAGGTGGTAAAAGAGTTCGTCGTAAAGGGTTACGTCGATGCAAACTTTGACACTAATCCGGATGACTCTGAGGAGTGAACCGGATTCGTATAGTAGAGCAGTTATTTGGAATAGCTCCAAGTAGCGCGTGGCAGCTGCATCTACAAGATGACATAGAGATTTGTACAGCACACATGGATCTAAAAGGTTCAGACCCATTGACTAATAAACCAATCTCACAAGCGAGATATGAACAAACCCCATGGGTGTTGGATTCATTACAATCACATAGTGATGTGAACTAGATTAATGACTCTAGTGCAAGTGGGAGACTGTTGGAAATATGCCCTAGAGGCAATAATAAAATGGTTATTATTGTATTCCCTTGTTCATGATGATTGTCTATTGTTCATGCTATAATAGTATTAACCGGAAACCGTAATACATGTGTGAATACATAGACCACAACATGTCCCTAGTAAGCCTCTAGTTGACTAGCTCGTTGATCAATAGATGGTTATGGTTTCCTGACCGTGGACATTGGATGTCATTGATAACAGGATCACATCATTATGAGAATGATGTGATGGACAAGACCCAATCTTAAGCGTAGCACAAGATCGTGAAGTTCGTTTGCTAAAGCTTTTCTAATGTCAAGTATCATTTCCTTAGACCATGAGATTGTGCAACTCCCGGATACCGTAGGAATGCTTTGGGTGTACCAAACGTCACAACGTAACTGGGTGTCTATAAAGGTGCACTAGAGGTATCTTCGAAAGTGTTTGTTGGGTTGGCACGAATCGAGACTGGGATTTGTCACTCCGTATGACGGAGAGGTATCTCTGGGCCCACTCGGTAATGCATCATCATGATCTCATTATGACTAAGTAGTTGGTCATGGGATCATGCATTACGGAACGAGTAAAGTGACTTGCCGGTAACGAGATTGAACGAGGTATTGGGATACCGACGATCGAATCTCGGGCAAGTAACGTACCGATTGACAAAGGGAACTGTATACGGGATTGCTTGAATCCTCGACATCGTGGTTCATCCAATGAGATCATGATGGAACATGTGGGCGCCAACATGGGTATCCAGATCCCGCTGTTGGTTATTTGCCACAGAGTTGTCTCGGTCATGTTTGCATGGTTCCCGAACCCGTAGGGTCTACACACTTAAGGTTCGGTGATGCTTGGGTTATTATGAAGATTTGTATGTGATTACCGAATGTTGTTCGGAGTCCCGGATGAGATCCCGAACGTCAGGAGCAGTTCCGGAATAGTCCGACGGTGAAGGTTTATATACGGGAAGTCATCATACGGTCACCGGAAATATTCGGGGGTATACCGGTATTGTACCGAGACCACCGGAGGGGTTCCAGGGGTCCACCTGCCCCGGAGGGCCTTATGGGCTGTAGGTGGAAGGGAACCAGCCCCTAGTGGGCTGGGCGCCATCCCCCCTAGGGCCCATGCGCCTAGGGTTTGGGGGGAACCCTAAAGGGGGCGCCCCCTTGCTTGGGGGGAAAGCCCCCTCCCCCTTGGCCGCCGCCCCCCTCTAGGTCTCATCTAGAGGGGCCGGCCCCCTTCCCCCTTCTCCCTATAAATAGAGGGGCGAGGGGAGGGCTGCAGCACGACATCCAAGGCGCAGCCCCTCCCCTCCCCAACACCTCTCCTCCTCCGCGTGAGCTTGGCGAAGCCCTGCCGGAGAACTGCCACTCCATCACCACCACGCCATCGTGCTGCTGTTGAAGCCTTCTTCCTCAACCTCTCCCTCCTCCTTGCTGGATCAATGCACGGGAGACGTCACCGGACTGCATGTGTGTTGAACGCGGAGGCGCCCTTGTTCAGTGCTTAGATCGGATTCGGCTGCGATCTGAATCGCTACGTGTACGATTCCTGCAACCGCGTTCTTGGAACGCTTCCGACTAGCGATCTTCAAGGGTATGAAGATGCACTCCCTCTCTCTCATTGCTAGCATCTCCTAGATTGATCTTGGTGACACGTAGGAAAATTTTGAATTATTGCTACGTTCCCCAACACATAGTCCAATGTTCCGACTGAACTTGAGTTGGCTGCTGTTGCTCAATCCACTCGACGAGGAAATCTGCTATTGCTTGGGACTTGATTGCTTTATTTTCCTAAAACTTGATATCCAATGGAAGGAGTTCAATTGCCCACTTTACCACTCGACCAGTTGCATCTCCGTTGTTCAGAATTTCTGACAATATTGCATCGCTGACGACTGTGATGGAGTGATATGAGAAATAATGTGCCACTTTCTTCGAAGTCAAGTAAATTCCATAGACAAGCTTATGATAATGCAGATATATCTGCTTGGACGGAGTTAAGACTTCAGAAATATAATACACTAGGCGCTGAACCTTACAGGCTTTACCTTCTTCTTCCCGCTCGACCATGAGTACTGTACTGACAACTTGTCCAGTGGCTGCAATATAAAGCAGTAAAGGCTCTTTGCTGATTGGAGCAGCGAGCACCGGCTAGGTGGAAAGCAGGGTTTTGAGCTCTTCAAACGTTGCGTCAGCTTCAGGAGTCCACTCGAACTTATCAGATTTCTTCATCAATCATTAAAGAGGTAACGCCTTTTCACCGAGACGAGAGATGAACCGACTCAAAGCGACCAAACAACCAGTAAGCTTCTGAACGTCGTGTATGCGCACAGGGCGTTTCATTCGGAATATTGCACCAAATTTCTCTAGGTTTGCATCGATACCTTGTTCGGAAATGAGAAAACCAAGTAACTTTCCACCTGGAACTCCAAATGTACACTTCAACGGGTTAAGCTTGACATCATATCTTCTCATATTGGCAAAGGTTTCAGCGAGGTCAGTCAGCAGGTCAGAACCTTTTCGCGACTTAACCATGATGTCATCCATGTATGCTTCCACATTCCGACTGATTTGAGTGAGCAGGCACTTCTGTATCATACGCATGAATGTGGCGCCAACATTCTTGAGACCAAAGGGCATGGTAACATAGAAAAAGCACCCAAATGGGGTGATGAAAGCTGTTTTTATTTCATCAGGTCTATACAGTCGGATATGATGATACCCGGAGTATGCGTCCAGAAAGGACAATCGCTCACATCCCGCAGTCGAGTCGACTGTTTGATTGATGCGAGGGAGAGGGAAGTGATCTTTCGGGCAGGCCCGATTAATATTCTTGAAGTCAATACACATACGGAGTGAATCATCCTTCTTGGGAACCATGACGACATTGGCGAGCCACTCAGAGTGGTAAATCTCTCGGATGAACTCAGCTGCCAAAAGCAGAGCCACTTCCTCGCCAATTGCCTTTCTTTTCTCCACGGCGGACCGTCGGAGGTGTTCTTTGACAGGTCTTGCTTTTGGGTCGACTCTCAAAAAGTGCTCATCCAGTTCTCTGGGTACACCTGGCATGTCAGAAGTTTTCCATGCAAAGATGTCCCAGTTCTCACGGAGGAACTGGATGAGCGCTTCTTCCTATTTGCTGTCGAGTGTTATTGATATATGAGTCGGAGCAGCATTGGGATCAGTCGGCTGGATATGAACTGACTTTGTTTCACTAGACGACTTAAATGCATACTCTGAAGCAGGCTTCTTAGCTCTCAACAAATCACTCGGATCTGCTGTCTTCTTGTATTCTTCCATTTCTATTGCTGCCATCTATTCATCGGCAATCTTCGAGCCCTTCTAGAAGCACTCTTCTGCTTGATGCCGATTAACAGTGACTGTGATCACGCCCTAGGGCCAGGCATCTTGAGTTTGAGATACACATAACACGGTCGAGCCATGAAACGGGCATACGCAGTTCTGCCCGGGATAGCATGATAGGCACTATGAAAATTCACGACTTCAAATGTCAAGTTTTCCTTACGGTAATTCTTTGAATCATCGAAAGCCACATCAAGAGTGATTTGGCCAAGTGAATCGGCTTTCTTTCTAGGTATAACTCCGTGGAACCGCATGTTGCTCTCGCTGAGTTTGGACATCGGGATGCCCATCCCTCAGAGGGTCTCAGCATACAAAATGTTTAATCCGCCACCACCACCCATCAAGACTTTGGTCAATCGGGTGCCCCCAATGACCGGATCAACCACCAACGCTTGCCTCCCAGGGGTGGCAACGTGTGGCGGGTGGTCCGAGTGGTCGAATGTGACAGGAGTCTTTGACCATTTCAGATACGTCGTTGTCGCCGAAGCGACCATGTTTACTTCCCTGTTCATGACTTTCAATCGACCTTTTCTTTCGACGTCAGCAAAAATCACCAAAGTGGAATTGACATTGGGAAATCCTTCATCATCCTCTTCTTTATCCTCATCCTTATCAGATTCCTTCTCTTTCTCACTGGGTTGTTTTTCTCGGAACTGCTGTATAAGGACTCAGCACTGTCAAGTGGTATGCTTGGGATAGATAAGATTACCATCTTCATCTTTATTAATGTGAATGTGACATGGCAAATCCAACACGTCGTTCCCGGCTGAATCTTTCACCTTCTTGGGGGTCCAGGGCCCTTTAGGCTTTCCTTTAGCTTTTCCTTGGGTTGCGAATGGAACCTCTCCAGGCACCGCAGGTTCTGCTTTGCGCTTCTACTTCCGATTGGAATTAGCTCCTCTAGTATCCTGGCCGACTAGTTTGCTCTTGCCACTGCGGAGCCTGTCTTCTTCTTCACCATGTGCGTACCAAGTGGCTATCTCCATCATTCAGGAGAAAGACATATCTCCTGTCTGACCTAATTTCAGGTTGGGCTCCCGATACCGAACGCCCTCCTTGAAGGCGCAAACTGCTTGGTGCTGAGACACATTCTCCACCGTGTGACGCAAAGTGGACCACCTCTGGATGTAATCTCTCAAAGTTTCATTCGGTTTTTGCACACAATGTTGCAATTCTACTAGCCCTGCTGGCTGTTTGCATGTGCCCTCGAACATTCTGACAAACACTTGAGCCAACTCCTCCCAACTGAAAATATTGCCTGGAGTCAACTGATTCAACCAAGCTCTAGCCAACCCTTCAAGCATCAGGGGAAGGTGCTTCATGGCCACCTCATCGTTTCCTCCACTGATCTGCACAGCCACTCGGTAGTCCTCAAGCCAGGTGTCAGGCTTTGATTCACTTGTGAACTTACTGACCCCAGTCGCCAACCTGAAGTTGGGAGGGATCTCTGCAGCCCTGATGGCTCTGCTAAACCACTCGGGACCAGAAACATGCACTCTGCTTAAAGTCGGGCGATCTCTGCGTTGCCCTTCTCTATGTGCTCGATTTAGGTCCACCAAACCTTGCACCAAAATTGACCTTGCATCAAATCCTGGTTCTCTTGGGTCGACCAGCTTCCTCCGCTCTTTGCTGTATAGGCGCCTATCATCATAATGCCGGGGCACGTGTGATTCGCCCCTCGGAGGGGGCGTAGGCACTCGACGGTGGTCATCATGGTTGAGCCGATGATCGTGCTGCTCGTGGTTCCAACCCAAGTACTACCCTTGGTGATGCCCTCGTCCTTCACACAGCGGAGGCGATCTTGGGCTATGAGCCGACTGAACGGTGTCGGCAACTACGGATCTGCTATGGATTCTATTACGCGACTGAGACACTGCAGTATTCTGCTCTCCAGCAGCTTGGAGTAGTGCTCTGATCTGCATCAAACCTCTACCAGCTTCTGATTGGGACGGCTGAATAGATTCTGCTATACAGGCTGCAACGGTAAGATTCTAAGTCGGAGTTCAGTATACCTGTGGTTCAGGTGGAAATAGCTGCCGCTGCCGTCGACTGGACTGGGGAATCTGTCAGCGAGCACGGTCGTCCAGCGCACGCTGAAGGTTCTCCAGTCGGGTGCGCTCAGCCAAAGTGGTCAATCACGTCGCCTCCAAGGCCTGAGCCTCGGAGGTTTCGCCGACAACAGGCGTGTGGAGAGCCTCCACATTGCGGCGGTGAAGTTCCTCCCTCTGTTGAGAAGAGAGAGTTTCGGGGTGGTACTCTTCATGAACGCGTGATGGATCGCCGCCGCCGTTGTCGCCGCCGTTACGATGCATGCCAGGCAGCCTACGAGGCGTGTCAACCATCAGGACCTCCGTTGCGGGGTCGCTGCTGTCGCACTCGGATAGGGTCTTGATGGAGCCGGTCGAACAGGCCGTAGAGAGATTCGTCGGGCTCGATTGCCGTGACTTTAGGGGTGGCCGACTGTAACGCCCCGGATGTAACTTGCCATATTTGTACTCCGACTCTTGCCATTTTCGGCTCTAAGTTATGAGATTTCCTTGTGGTTGGGTTTTGTCTTCGTTTTGCATTTTTGTCCATGTCATGCATTTCATATCATGTCATAATGTGCATCTCTTTTGCATACGTGTTCGTCTCATGCATCCGAGCATTTTCCCCGTTGTCCGTTTTGCAATCCGACACTCCTATGTCCTCCGACGCCCCCTTTTGTCTCTTTTCATGTGCGGGTGTTAAACTATCTCGGAATGGAACGAGATTTGCCAAGCGGCCTTGGTACACCACCAGTAGACCTCCTGTCAACTTTCGTGCCATTTGGAGTCCGTTTGATACTCCAACGGTTAACCGGGGAACCGTAAAGGCCTCGTGTGTGTTGCAGCCCAACACCCCTCCAAAACGTCCCTATAACCCATCCAAACCCCCTCCATACTCTCGGCCGTTCGATCACGATCGCGTGGCCGAAAACTACACCTCATTTGGTGTCAGGACCCCGATCCTAAGTCACACCGATCTAGCATGTACCACATCATATCACTTTGCGGCCTCACGCACGGTATTCCCACGGGTGCCACCTTACCTGGCCCGGGACCGTTTGCGCCTTTTGGCTCACGTATATGATAGTGTCGCTAGCATCCATATGACAAAGAACCCGGACTGACATGGCTAGTCGTAAACCCAAAGTGGCACTAACTTACAGGGATAGGCATCCATGACCCAGCATCGAACGTGTGGGTCATCAGCGAGTGAATCCAGGCTGTAGCACTGGGCTAGCAGGACTCCGGTGAACCAGGCTGTAGCGGGCTAACAGGACTCCGGTATTCATTGCGTGACATTTCCCCGAAGGGACAGACACAGGAACGAAGAAGGACACATGCCGGCCAGCCTAAGTGTTCCGGAGCAGTAGCAAGCTACCACGGCTCAGTGGAAACACTAGGAAACATTTCCCGGTAAGAGAGGCTACTAAGGATAAACAACTAGATAGCCAGATCCCACACATACCAAGCATTTCAATAACATACACACAATATGCTCGATATGTGCAAATACAACATGGCATCACGACATGACTCTACGACTCAAATATTTATTCATTAGGCTCCGAGGAGAGGGATATCACAAACAGGGGTCTCAGGACCCAACATTCAGAGCATACAAATCAAAGCACAAGCGGAAGCTCAACATGTCTGAGTACAGACATCTACAAATGAAAAAGGCTGAGAAGCCTGACTATCTACCAGATCCTGCCGAGGGCACAAGATCGTAGCTGAGGTATCAAGCTAAACGTCGAAGACCACGCGGAACTACTAGCGAGACTGAAGTCTCTCTGCAAAAACATAAAATAGGCAAACGTGAGTACAAATGTACCCAGCAAGACTTACATCAGAACTAACTACATATGCATCATTATCAACAAAGGGGATGGTGGAGTTTAACTGCAGCAAGCCAGCTTTGACTCGGTGGCTAACCTAAACTACGACTGCAAGTAACTCTTTTGAGGTGGCGCACTCTTTTGAGGTGGCGCACACGAGTCTAGAAAGAAAAATGAAAGTTTGCAACACAAGTCGACGAGATGACGTTGCGAGATTCTCGGGGAATGAACTACGATAGTAAGCTCCAAAACATGAGCTGGTTCTGCTACAAACATGTGAACACGTTGTCCCAGACAAGCATGGCCACGTAGTAGTCTTATAATTAAACACTACCGAGTTCAGGTGGGGAACCATCATCGAGGATATCGAAGTCTTTACGCAAGTCCATGGATTAGATCCCAAGCATAGACTTCTTTTCCTTGAACAAGTCAATCAGTGGCTTAGTGTGCTAGGGACACATATAGAATGAAGGTTGCAAGCCTCCAGACTACAGAATACTTCGCACGTGTGCATGACTGATTTGGGATGATTCCAAAGGAAACAAAACAATCTTCCTCGAATTCATGGCGGCAACTTACATCATATGCACATGAATTAGAGGAAGTCACTACTTTCATCCAAACATATGCTTCATGAACGAAACACGAAGAAATGCTTACACAAGTTTCCAACACTAGGTTGATGTTCAACATGATTCATGGGGGGAGACAAAATGCTACTGATGGGCTCAACAACAACTCATCGGAATCTCCATATCACCGGACTTCCACCATCATGTGAACACGGTGATAGCATTGGTCAGACCAAAGAATATAATGGTGTATGCTCGAGGAAAACCCACGAGTAAGACAACATTACGAACATCGTTGGTAATGACTTGATTTGAGGATAGCCCACACCCAAATCAAAGGTTGGACAAGATGATAGGTCCATTAACTGATCACGAGGGTCAGTCGATGAAATATCAATTTTCTTCAACACACACATACAAAGGGTATCCCTTTGAAATGAACTAAGTCAGGTAAGCTTTTATCTTCCAACTCTCCAAGTTGTTGCTTGGCTTAACAAACTAGCTCAGGGGTATCCAACACAGATTCTTGGAGAAAGGGTGGTTTACAGGATAAACCAACTTGATCACGAGCTCAACATAACAGTCAGGTGACAACCTGGTGATACTTTCGAGAAGATATTCGGAAAATCACGAACCACCGATATGTTACTATGCTCGAGAACAATCTTGCTTTTCAGGGCAAGACGATATGATCAAATGAGCAAGGGATTGGCATAGCCCCAACTCATTGACCGAAAGGTGCACCGGAATAAGGACTAGGTAGCACGATCAGTCTTAGAGGGATGATTCAAAAACCAACACGCTAAGAATGAAATTATTGTCCTTTAACTACCAAGCAACGAGGTTGCTAGGACTATTGATTTCACACATCACAATTCATTTGTCGGTATTCCGGTTGCATCAACACGAAGACTGAGGAATGACTAATGATGGTGAGAAGTATCACTACGTCAAAATTCATGAGAGTTGGTGCAGTTCTCATGACAATTCTGACATAAAGGGGGTAATACTCCAAGGTAGAATAGAACCAAAAGCTGGATTGGCATTTGATCTGCGGAATACAACTGCTTTGACCCAATCCTAGATATGGATGAGGTACTGGAGTTTGTTTCTCCAAGTTATTCAGGACAAAATGGCTTGACGGACCACAAGAATAATAGGCATCGATGAACGGATGCACGCATACTCTTGACTATCAATTGATAGACGAGGGTCAGAAGACAAATAAAGAGGGACAACTCAAAGGAACATACGATTTTCTGAGTTGTCGATGCATGGTTTAGCATGTCGAACGAAGTTCAACATATTTCTTCCGGATAACCCATGCAGAAAGGTAGAACTGGCAGAGCCACAATATATCATGGAGAACTCATCGAGAGCACTCTTGTTGTCATCTTTTGGTTCAGAAAAACTCCTGCCAAGAATGGTTCATGGTAATTGGAAGAAGGATGTACCATGAACCTCGAGGACTATCGCAAAGGTTATAATATCCTAAAGGAACTAGCAAACACTATCAACATGAAGTAAGTAGGGTGAATCTCGGGTTCAAAACCCAAGGAGTAGAATACCTACTACTAAGTGGCATCACGGGATGCTTTCGAGAATAAAAGCCAGAATCATCACACTGGGACACAAAACATGGCTAGACTACTAGATGATCCCCTGAGACACCTAGGGTCATAATAATAGCTCCAACATATATGTCAAGGCAATAAATTACCTTAACACACCGGTTAGTGTGCTTATTCTGACCATAAAGGACATCGGGAATGGAAAGAAAGGATTTGCAAATGCATCAGACTATTTAGAAACCTGGGATGACTCGGACAGCATAACGGCTATAAATGCTCAAAAAGATTTGAGACATGCTACAAAAATGGTGGCACAGCCACTCAGAAGCACAATATCAAAGTTTCGAGATCATCAGTTAACATACAGAAGTGGTAGGAACTGGACTGAGGCTTAAGTCCAACAATCTTACAGGTCTACGGATTAGTAACACGTGATCCTGATAGAAAGAAGAGAAAGCCTAGTTCCTTAACCCCGTAGAAAAATAAGATGACTCAGATCAGAAGGCATAAGGTATAAGGAGTAAAAAGAGCCTTACGTTCCATCCCACAATCAATTCCCTTATATAACTAAAGAATTTCTAGACTCAACTTCGACCAGTTTGGCTTGGTAATCCTACAGGCAGTCAAGCTCTGATACCAACGCTGTCAGTACCCTGATCCTAAGTCACACCGATCTAGCATGTAACACATCATATCACTTTGCGGCCTCACGCACGGTATTCCCACGGGTGCCACCTTACCTGGCCCGGGACCGTTTGCGCCTTTTGGCTCACGTATATGATAGTGTCGCTAGCATCCATATGACAAAGAACCCGGACTGACATGGCTAGTCGTAAACCCAAAGTGGCACTAACTTACAGGGACAGGCATCCATGACCCAGCATCGAACGTGTCGGTCATCAGCGAGTGAATCCAGGCTGTAGCACTGGGCTAGCAGGACTCCGGTGAACCGGGCTGTAGCGGGCTAACAGGACTCCGGTATTCATCGCGTGACATTTCCCCGAAGGGACAGACACAGGAACGAAGAAGGACACATGCCGGCCAGCCTAAGTGTTCCGGAGCAGTAGCAAGCTACCACGACTCAGTGGAAACACTAGGAGACATTTCCCGGTAAGAGAGGCTACTAAGGATAAACAACTAGATAGCCAGATCCCACACATACCAAGCATTTCAATAACATACACACAATATGCTTCATATGTGCAAATACAACATGGCATCACAACATGACTCTACGACTCAAATATTTATTCATTAGGCTCCGAGGAGCAGGATATCACAAACAGGGGTCTCATGACCCAACATTCAGAGCATACAAATCAAAGCACAAGCGGAAGCTCAACATGTCTGAGTACAGACATCTACAAATGAAAAAGGCTGAGAAGCCTGACTATCTACCAGATCCTGCCGAGGGCACAAGATCGTAGCTGAGGTATCAAGCTAAACGTCGAAGACCACGCGGAACTACTAGCGAGACTGAAGTCTCTCTGCAAAAACATAAAATAGGCAAACGTGAGTACAAATGTACCCAGCAAGACTTACATCAAAACTAACTACATATGCATCATTATCAACAAAGGGGATGGTGGAGTTTAACTGCAGCAAGCCAGCTTTGACTCGGTGGCTAACCTAAACTATGACTGCAAGTAACTCTTTTGAGGTGGCGCACACGAGTCCACATATTCACCAACCAATACACCACTATGGAACCGCTCCCGTCTCCCTACGAGAACGCCATCCATAGCACTCACGCTTATCTTGCGTATTTTAGAGTATCCACTTTCACTTGTCTATGAACTCATATAAGCAACCCAAAAGTCCTTTTCCGCGGACACGGCTATCCGAATAGATGATGTTAACCCTGCAGGGGTGTACTTCTTCATACATGTTTCCACCACTTAGCGTCTGCACACGACATGTGCTCGGCAGACTTCAAGCGAAAGCCGACGTGGGTGTAGACCACGACCTACCTAAACACTCAAGTCTCTAGTCCAGGTTTATCGCCTATTCGGGTTCCATCCATGAGGAGATCCGGCCGGAGTTTCGCTCACAGCCCCAAACGATGTGAACAGGGTTCCCGAGACACCAAACGGGCGCCCGATACACCGTGCCACGTGCCTACCGCATCACAGCCCACCCCTCCGGTCAGCGCTGTGCACGGCCTCCAGCATACTACAAACACCAGAAACTACTTGCAACTCCTGGACAGAGAACTTGGGTGAATAAGAAGTGGAGCGGGGTCATATTTCAGGGCCCAATGTATGGTAGTAGCTGAATCATGGATCACAAACACAGAACTCAGTTCCTAAGGACGGCTTCAATGAGACAACCCACCATGTACTCCTACATGGCCTCTCACCGCTACCTTTACCAAATCGTGTTCACACACTTAGCTCACACACAGTAGGACATGTTCACACGCCTCTGATTCATCCCCGATGAATCAGACCTGACTCAACTCTAAGCAGTAGCAGGCATGACAAACAAGCATGAATGAGTAGGCACATCAGGGCTCAAACAACTCCTACTCATGCTAGTGGGTTTCATCTATTTACTGTGGCAATGACAGGTCATGCAGAGGATAAAGGGGTTCAACTACCGCAACATGTAACAGTTGAATCGGTGTTGTCCTAATGCAGTAAAAGAGAGCAGGAGCGAGAGAGTGGGATTGTATCGGAATGAACAAGGGGGTTTTGCTTGCCTGGCACTTCTGAAGATAACATTGAGTCTTCATCAGTGTCAACGATCACATCGTCGGTACAACGTCTACCGAGGGGGAACAACACCGGCAAACACAGAAGAAACACGATCAATGCAATGCACAATATGATGCATGCTATGACATGGCAATATGAATGTGTTTTGGGCTAATGCATCTAGCAACAAGTTAGATGGGGTTGGTTTGAATACAAGATTCAAATTCAAACTCCATATGTGATTATTCAAATGCCATTTAATTGATTTGTGCTAAACAGCAGCTATAAGTTGTTCTAACATGCATGAAAATGGTACAGATGGATTCCTTGAATTTTTCTGATAATTTTTCATATATAATTTATTTAATTTGGAGTTACGGTTGAATTACTATGATTTTTGGAAGTTTATACAATTTTCTGGAATTTTCTGAATAAAAATAAATCCAGAAAACATTTACTGCGTCAGCATGACATTGACATGACGCCAGCGGGTCAACAGCCGCTGCTGCTGGTCAAACCTGACCAGTGGGGCCCACTGGTCAGTGACTCAGGTGACTAACAGAGTTAATTAATTCTAACTAATCAAATTAATAGCCACGGGGCCCACTGTCAGTGTCAGCAGGGGTAATTAGTTTAACTAATTCAATTAGTACTAATCCTAATTAACTAACAGAGCTGGGCCCCACCTGTCATTGACCCAGGGGTCAAACTGGGCCCACATGGTCAGTAGTCAACGGGGTCAACCCACCGGCGACATGACGCCGGCGAGGCCAGACGCGGCGGTGCGCGTCGGGAACCAACTACAGGGGCTCTTTTGGCGCGCAGGGAGCAGCTACGGGGAGAGGGTGGAGTGGCGCATCCAACGGTGGCGGTGGCGGAGGCTGGGGTGGCTGGAGCTGCCGGCGGCGAGCTCTTTCGCGGCTGCCGGAGTTCGGGCAATCTCGGGGTGGCATTACAGAGCACGGGAGGAGGCGTTGTGGGTGTCTACGGGTTCATGCGATCGTGCTGAGCATGATGGTGGGCTCGGGAACGAGCTGCGGTGGCTGTGGCCAAGGTCACGCCATGGCCGGCGGCGAGAAGCTCTCGGCCGCGGTGGGAGATGGGGCTAGGGGGCGAGAACGGAGGGGGCGAGCACAGGAGAAGCAGCGGAGGCTCACAGCGGATCCATTCGAGGCGGGGACGAGGCCAGGGACGGTCCGGAGCCAACGAATCGGGCGACGGTGACCGGCGGGTCCGAGGAGGGGAAAAACGTCGGGGCGGTGCTTCGGGGCTTCTGGAGGGGCGTGGCTTGGTGAGGTGGGTCGAGGACGGAGTGGCGGAGCTTGTGGGCTAGTCGGGGAAGCGAGGGAGGCCCGGTGGCCATGGTGGCTGTGGACGGCGGCGACGAGCGCGCTCGGGCGCGAGAGGGGGAGAGAAGAGAAGGGAGAAGGGGTCGGGAGAGAGTGAGAGGGAGGAGCGAGGGGGCTGCGTGGCTTCACCCGAAGAGGCCAGGGCGAAGCGGCAAGCAGGAGGTGGCCGGGGCGGCGTCGGCGCTTGCCATGCCTCGCCTCTGTCCTTCTGGCGAGGGAGGAAGATGACAGGGGGGAAAGCGGCGGCGGGCTGGGCCGTGCTGGGCCGGTTGGTGGCGCCAGGTAAGTGGCTGGGCTGCTGGTGGGCTACCAGGTAAGTCTTCTACTCTTTTTTAATTTTTCTGTTCTGTTTTATTTTTATTTAATCTTTTGCCACTGTTTTGAATTTAAAATAATTCAAACAATGCCAAAAACTCCTCTGAATATTTTTGTTTTGCTAGATGGACTTTTCCAAAAGCTCATAAAATATTTCAGGGGTATTTGAAATTATATTCTAATTATATGAATATAATTCAAATTCAAATAACTAATGATTTAAATTCAAAGTCCCAAAAATAAATCCTTAAAAATGTTCAATATTTTGGTTTGGATCAAAACCCTTGCCAAAAATATTAAACATCTAAGAAGAGCATTTTGGAACAATGAATGAGATTTTAGGGTTTTTGCCCTTCTTTTATTTAGGGTTTTGAGGCTTCTAAATTCCTCAGTTCAAGTTTCAAAAATTTAAACATGATGCACATATGGAAGCAAGCATAGGTCAGGCCAGAACTAGGGATGTGACATTTGGACACTCCCACCTCCTTCTATGTATAAATATTTCCTCCCCGTCCAAAAATTCGGGCGAAACCCTAGCTCCCCCTCTCCTCGCGCCGTCGGACACGTCCGGATCCGGCCGGATGCGTCCGCCGCCGCGCCCTTCCAACCGCAGCGCGTCACCTGTCCGTCGCCGACCCGCGCACCGCCGAGGCCCAGATCCGGCCCCCACGGCCCGCTTCGTCGCACCACCGCCTCCTGCGCCCTCCGCGCCCGCTGCCGCGAGCACGCGCTGCCCACGCAGCCCGTCTTCGCTGGCGCCGGCCCGCCCGGCTCGCCGGCCTCCACCCGCGCCGCACCGGCAGGAGCCACACATGCCGCCCCGGCGAGCGCGCCCAGCCACGCTGCCCCGGACCCTCCACGTCGTCCAGTCCCGCCGGCCATCGTCTTTCCTCGCAGCTCCGGTGAACCTCGAGCCTGGCGCCGCCGGATCCCAGGTCCAGATCCGTTTCGCGAGGAGGTTGACCTCGTTTTCTTCCCTAAGTCTTTTTCTGCTATATTTTTAGCCCTGTTCAACATGCCATAACTTCACATCCGTAGCTCCGTTTCGTGCGTGTGATATATCAAAATGTTCATCATGATGTGCTCTTCATTTTGTTCCATTGTGACCTGCTGTTTTGAGTCCATCTTGATGCCCAAATCGTTGATGCAAGAGTTCTATAAAATGTTAGGTGCTTATTCTTAGCAGAGTATGAGGATTTGTCAATTTTGCTACAATTGTTGTGTGCTGCATATGGACTTGAGCTCTACATGTGTTTTCGGCTATGCCATGCCATCTTTACAGGGGTGTATGCCATGTACTTTTTGTGATCAATGTGGTGACTAGCACAAGCATGCAAAGTAGCTCTCGTGATATTGCTGATTTCAGGGACTTAGAATTTAACCAAGTCATTTCCCTGTTGTTATTTTTATGCCATCTATTCATGTTGCTACATTGAGATCCATGTTTCTTTTGAGTATGTTCAGTAATGATAATTTGGACATATGGTTGTGCTCTGTCCATCCATGCCCCTGTTTGCAATTATGGAGTGCCCTAGCATGACTTAATATTGCTCTACTTTTGCTATAAAATGTTCCTGGCAGATTGTTTACATGTTAATCAATTTTGCCAAGGATGTTGTAGTTGATCCAAGCATGCTATAAACTTGTTCTTGCCATGGTTAGCCTTATAATCATGTATTCTTGCTGTGTGCATGCTTCGTTTGTCATGCAATGCTTTGTGTTGAGTGAATCGAGCTCACAAAGATGCCTTCATAATTCTATTTATGCCATGCTCAGTTTTCTGCTAAGTCTGAATCTATTAACGAAACTTGCTATGTTTACATGGGTGCCATCATATTTTCTGTGCCCTTTTGGCTCATGGTCAGTAAGGGACTTTTGTTCTATGCTTTGAGTAGATTCATGCCATGCCTTGTATTGCTATGTTCTGTTCCTGTAGCATGTTGTTTGCTTGCTCTAAACATGGCTTCCTGATGTTAATTCCTGGCATGTTAGTATTTTCACTAAGTGTGTGAAGCTGATATCTTTTGCACTTTTGTCATGCTTGTTTGAACATGTTCTAGTGTGTTTCAGCCGTAGCTCAGTGTTCATCTTTTGTCAAGCATGTTGAGTAGATCACCGCCATGTCCTTTGTTGCTATGTTGGAGTGCAGTAGCTTAGTTTCTTGTTGCATTCTAGGTGGCATCATGCTGTTAATTGCAGAATGGTGCCATTCTTGTTTTGCTTGCCATTTGCAAACCATGCATCCGATTCCGGTGATCTTTATATCGATTTTGACCGAAATCAACTCATCTTTCCAGCAGCACACTTGGTTTGCCAAGTTATGGCTTGGTTCAATCTTTCCCTTCCAAAGCATGCATATGCATTGCATAACACATCCCGCATGTCATGTCATGTTTTGCATCATGTTGCTTGCGCATTGCATTGTGGTTGTTGTGGTTTCCTTTGCTTGTGTTCTTTCCTTGGGTAGAGCTGGGAGACGAGTTCGTGATCAAGGAACCCGTTGAGTACGCTTGCGAGGATCAAGTTTTTGTCAACTCGGAGAACTTTGCAGGCAAGATGACCATACCCTCGAAATCACTTCTATCTTTGCTTGTTAGTTGTTCGCTCTTTTGCTATGCCGTGATACCTACCACTTGCTTTAACATGCCTCCCATATTGCCATGACAAGCCTCTAACCCACCTTTCCTAGCAAACCGTTGTTTGGCTATGTTACCGCTTTGCTCAGCCCCTCTTATAGCGTTGCTAGTTGCAGGTGAAGATGGAGTCTGTTCCTTGTTGGAACATGTCTATTGCTGGGATATCATTATTATATCTTGTTTACTTTAATGCATCTATATATTTGGTAAAGGGTGGAAGGCTCGGCCTTATGCCTGGTGTTTTGTTCCACTCTTGCCGCCCTAGTTTCCGTCATACCGATGTTATGTTCCTTGATTGTGCGTTCCTTACATGGTTGGGTGTTATGGGAACCCCTTGACAGTTCGCCTTGAATAAAACTCCTCCAGCAAGGGCCAACCTTGGTTTTACCATTTGCCACCTAAGCCTTTTTTCCCTTGGGTTCCGCGGACTCAAGGGTCATCTTTATTTTAAACCCCCCCGGGCCAGTGCTCCTCTGAGTTTTGGTCCAACCTGTCAGCAGTCGGTGGCCACTAGGGGCAAATCTGGGCTGGCCTACCAGAATCTTGGACAATCCGGTGTGCCCTGAGAACGAG
This sequence comes from Triticum dicoccoides, assembly GCF_002162155.2. Taxonomy (NCBI): domain Eukaryota; kingdom Viridiplantae; phylum Streptophyta; class Magnoliopsida; order Poales; family Poaceae; genus Triticum; species Triticum dicoccoides. Next base: position 217,882,711 of record NC_041380.1, read on the forward strand.
ATATGTGCAGCTCCTATCGGGATTTCTCGGCACATTCGGGTGGCTTTGCTAGTCTTGTTTTACCATTGTCGAAATGTCTTGTAACCGGGATTCCGAGTCTGATCGGGTCATCCTGGGAGAGGGAATATCCTTCATTGGCCGTAAGAGCTTGTGATGGGCTAAGTTGGGACACCCCTGCAGGGTTTTGAACTTTCGAAAGCCGTGCCCGCAGTTATGGGCAGATGGGAATTTGTTAATGTCCGGTTGTAGAGAACTTGAAACTTAACTTGATTAAAATGAATCAACCGCGTGTCTAGCCGTGATGGTCTCTTTTCGACGGAGTCCGGGAAGAGAACACGGTCTCATGTTATGCTTGAACGTAAGTAGCCTTAGGATCACTTCTTGATCTATATAGCTTCTCGACCTTGCTTTGCTTCTCTTCTCGCTCTCATTTGCGTAAGTTAGCCACCATATATGCTAGTGCTTGCTGCAGCTCCACCTCACTACCTTTCCTACCTTAAGATTAAATAGTCTTGATCGCGAGGGTGTGAGATTGCTGAGTCCCCGTGACTCACAGATTACTTCCAAAAACAAATGCAGGTGCCGATGATGACATTGTAGGGGACGCGACCGAAATCATGTGGGAGTTCAACGATGATTCGGGACGTTACTATGTTTCCTTTCCGGACGATCAGTAGAGGAGCCCAGTTGGGACGATCGGGGATCTAGCATTTGGGGTTGTCTTTCTTTATTTTGGTTCCGTAGTCGCACCTTGATTGTATTCTCGATGATGTCATGCTATATTTATGTATTGTGTGAAGTGGCGATTGTAAGCCAATTCTTTATCCCTTTCTTATTCAGTACATGGGATGTGTAAAGATTACCCCTCTTGCGACATGCCTACCATGAGGTTATGCCTCTAAGTCATGCTCCGACATGTGCGAGATATAACTGCATCGTGGGTGTTACAAGTTGGTACCAGAGATATGTGCAGGGCTAAGTTGGGACACCCCTTCAGGGTTTTGAACTTTCGAAAGTCGTGCCCACGGTTATGGGCAGATGGGAATTTGTTAATGTCTGGTTGTAGAGAACTTGAAACTGAACTTAATTAAAATAAATCAACTGCGTGTGTAGCCGTGATGGTCTGTTGTCAGCGGAGTCCGGGAAGAGAACACGGTCTCGTGTTATGCTTGAACGTAAGTAGCCTCAGGATCACTTCTTGATATGTATAGCTTCTCGACCATTCTTTGCTTCTCTTCTCGCTCTCATTTGCGTAAGTTAGCCACCATATATGCTAGTACTTGTTGTAGCTCCACCTCACTACCTTTCCTACCTTAAGCTTAAATAGTCTTGATCGCGAGGGTGTGAGATTGCTGAGTCCCCATGACTCACAGATTACTTCCAAAAACAGATGCAGGTGCTGATGATGCCAGTGCAGGGGACGCGACCGAACTTAAGTGGGAGTTCGACGATGATTCAGGACGTTACTATGTTTCCTTTCCAGACGATCAGTAGAGGAGCCCAGTTGGGGCGATCGGGGATCTAGCATTTGGGGTTGTCTTTCGTTATTTTGGTTCCGTAGTTGGACCTTGATTGTATTCTGGATGATGTAATGCTATATTTATGTATTGTGTGAAGTGGCGATTGTAAGCAAACTCTTTATCCCTTTCTTATTCAGTACATGGGATGTGTAAAGATTACCCCTCTTGCGACATGCCTACCATGTGGTTATGCCTCTAAGTCGTGCTCCGACACGTGGGAGATATAACCGCATCATGGGTGTTACACCGACTGACGTGCCACCGCATGCGTCACCCACAGCTGTAGCCATGACCTACCGGATCGCTTGTGACGGTGAATAGCGAGGATCGAAGATATCGCGGGGGCCGACCAATACTGAGTCGACGGCTGCCACAGAAGGACGCCGCGAATGCACGCGTGAAAGTGTGTCGCCCCGCGGATGGGGAGCGCCTCAATGCCGAGACGAGCTTCCTGAAGCCAAGCGGAGTTGTCGGCGATGAAGACGAGCGTGCCGAGACAGATCGCGCGGCCCTCATCCAAACCTCCACCGGAAACCATGATGAAAGGACTTGGATAAATTGCAACCTCACCGGAAAGTCGCTAAGACACCTGCCCCATGGTGGGCGCCAACTGTCGTGGTTTAAGTCTGACAGTAAAGTAGGGGGTAGGAATGTAGAGCCAAGATCCTAGCTACGGTGAGATTGTGCATGCAAGATGTATGAGTTCAGGCCCTTCGCGGTGGAAGTAACATCCCTACGTCTCGGTGCCCGGAGGCTCGGTCGATTGGATTATGCCTGAAGTTACAGGGGGTGCGAACCCTTGTGCTAGAGGAGGGGCGGCTTATATAGAGTGCGCCAGGACCCCCGCCATCCCACGTTACACAGGGTTCACTGTATGTTAAGATAGGGCGTTACTGGTAACGCTAGCAATAAAGTCATATAACTGATCATTAATACTACTGAGTGAATGCCTGACCGTTGCTCCTGGGGGTGACTTTAGGCCTTCTGTACCCCGAGTGGTTTCTTGTATGGTCGAGTGATGGTATGCCAGTCGAATGGAATTGGGATATCTGAGTGGAGATGTTGGTCGAGTGGGCATGCACTCAGGTGATTCCAGTTGGTTTGAACTTGCTATCCTTTGATTGCCTTTGACTGTAGGGCAGTGTCCTTGGGAGGGGTACTTACATCAGTTCTATTGCCCTACCCTAGGTACATGGCATCATCAGATGATGAACCATATCAATTGATTTTAGCAAGCGTAGATGCAAGCAAATAGAAGACTCATTGCAACACAAGCAAACATGAGATCTAGCGAGAAAACGGCAAACGAAAAAAGGGCGAATAAAACGGCAAATTTTTGTGAAGTGGGGGAGATGAAAACGAGAGGCAAATGGCAAATAATGTAAATTGCGAGGAGATGAGATTTGTGATTAGGAACCTGGTATATGTTGAACATCCTCCCCAGCAACGGCGCTAGAAATTCCTTTTGATCTCTCTCTGACTATTTCCGCGAGAAAATCTCCTGTCTGCTAGGACTACGTCGGTATTTCCCCAAAGAGGAAGGGATGATGCAGCACAGCGACGGTAGGTATTTCCCTCGGAGAAGAAACCAAGGTTATTGAACTAGTAGGAGAACCAAGCAACACAACGTAAACAGCACATGCATACAAATAACAACACCTCGCAACCCGATGTGTTAAAGGGCTTGTCAATCCCTTTCGGGTAACGATGCCAGAAAATTGTACTAGATTGAAATAATAGATCGCAAATAAAATAAAGTGTAACAAAGTATTTTTTTGTATTTTTGGTTTAATAGATCTGAATAAAAATGCAAAGGAAAAGTAGATCGCAAGCAAATATATGAGGAAGAAGATCCGGGGCCGTAGGTTTCGCTAGTGGTTTCTCTTGAGAAAGATAGCAAATGGTGGGTAAACAAATTACTGTTGGGCAATTGATAGAACCTCAAATAATTATGACGATATCCAGGCAATGATCATTACATAGGCATCACATCCAATATTAGTAGACCGACTCCTGCCTGCATCTACTACTATTACTCCACACATCGACCGCTAATCAACATGCATCTAGTGTATTAAGTTCATGGAAAAATGGAGTAATGCAATAAGAACGATGACATGATGTAGAAAAGATCCGTTTATATATTGCGTAGATATAGATCTCGTCTTTTTATCCTTAGTAGCAACGATACATACGTGGCGGTTCCCTTTCTGTTACTAGGATTAAGCACCATAAGATAGAACCCACTACCGGGCACCTCTTCCCATTGCAAGATAAATAGATCAAGTTGGCCAAAAAAACCAAATATCGGAGAAGAAATATGAGGCTATAAGAGATCATGCATATAAGAGATCAAAGAAACTCAAATAACTTTCATGGATATAAAAAGATATGAGTGATCATAAACTTAAAGTTCATCATATCCCAACAAACACACTGCAAAAAGAGTTACATCATATGGATCTCCAATAGACCATTGCATTGTGAATCAAGAGAAAGAGAGATGAAGCCATCTAGCTACTAACTACGGACCCGAAGGTCTACAAGGAAATACTCACGCATCATCGGAGAGGCACCAATGGAGGTGGTCACTACAAAAAAAAGACACATCCATGACATTTTGGGCCGAACGAAAAAAAATTCTGTCATACATATGACACTTCTATGACTATAATTGTGACAAAACCCAGTATCATCATAGATGTGATGGGCTACTACTTCTATGACAAAAAATCATGACAGAAAATGGGATTTTCGTCCTGGGCGGGCTGGAGACGCAGTTGCATGACATTCTTTGGGCCGTCCATGACGGAAAAAACCGTGGTAGAAGCGAGGGGGAGGAAAATTTTGGGGAGTTCCCGGTTACGGTGGGAGGTCGAGGGTCGAGCGATGCGCGTTTCTCTCGTACACGTACGCACGTGTGTGTGAGGCGTTGGCTTTAACTGAACCCGAGCGAGGCGTTGGGCTCTAACTGAACTCGAGCGATTGCACTGCAGGCTACACGTTACTGAACCCGAGCGATCGATCGATGGCTGTTAACTGAACCCGATCGAGCGATTCCTTTGCTACTGCTGCTAACTGAAGCCGATCGATGCTGCCTTTGGGATGAACAGTGAGCATTGCGGGGGGGAGGGGGTGGGATGAACAGTGAGCGGTGGCGTTGCCTCTGGATGAACAGGACCCCGTGGTGTGGTGGAGGGCTGGATGAACAGTAGACGGTGGAGGGGTGCTCGTGGAGGGGTGGTTGAACAGGACCCCGTGGTGTGGAGGGCTAGATGAACAGTAGACGGTGGAGGGGTGGTTGAACAGTAGCCGGTGGAGTAGCGCGCGGTGGAGGCTGGATGAACAGGAGCCCGTGGAGGCTGGAGGAGGTCGACGGTGGAGATGAACAGTATCCCGTGGAGTCCCGTTTTGCGGTACGCCACACCCCTCCTGATGAACAGGACCTCCGTTTCAACCATAGCGCTCCAACACAAGTCTGTTTCGTCCGTTTTGCGGTACGCCACACCCCTCCCGATGAACAGGACCCCCGTTTCGACCGTAGCGCTCCAACACAAGTCCGTTTCATCCGTTTTGTGGTACGCCACACCCCTCCCAATCAACGGGACCCCCGTTTCAACCGTGTTATGTCTGTTTCCTCCGTTTTGCAGTACGCCAGACCCCTCCCGATCAACAGGACCCTGTTCCGAACATAGGAGGTCCGTTTCCTCCGTTGTGCGGTACGCCAGGCTTCGTTTCCATTGCCTATTCCGTCCAAGCCCTCCCGATGAACATGACCACTCATTCTGTTCCGACCCAGCCGGTTGGCTCCCATGCGTTCCGTTGCCTCCCGATGAACATGACGCATTCCGTTGGCTCCCCATGAACATGAAGCATTTCATTGCCTCCCCATGAACACGACGACGATGTTGTTTCTCCATTCCGACCCAGCCATGTACACGAGCCCTGGCCATACGTATGCGCGAGTAGGCATTCGAGACCCCACCTGTATGTACACATATGTGGCCGTATTTTCTTTCTTGCACCCTGGCCGCTGTACGTATGTGTACATGCTACGTGCGCGCCTCTACCACGACACGTGCGCGCCTCTACTACGACACGTGCGCGCATCTACATCGACCAGTATGTACATACACATTCGCGACCAGAATGACAACGCTACGTACGCTTCGACCAGGTGGGTCCCAACTGTCAGGCACTTCCTTGCCTGCAAAGATGTAGCTGGTGGGTCCCAGCAGTCAGGGGGCGAATCGTTTTTTTGCCCGAACGCACTTCCTTGCATGCGAAGATGTAGCTGGTGGGTCCTAGCAGTCAGGGGGGTGAATCGGTTTTTTTTTGCCCGGAAGCACTTCCATGCATGCGAAGGTGTAGCTGGTGGGTCCCAGAAGTCAGGGGGCAAATCATTTTTTATTTGCCCGGACGCACTTCCTTCCGTGCGAAGATGAAGCTGGTGGGTCCCAGCAGTCAGGGGGAACGTTTTTTCCGCGAAATACAGTGGCCTGTCCGGTGAGTCCCAGCTGTCAGGTGGAGGAATCATTATTTTTCCCATAATAAGGAGGAACTTCCTTGCTGCGGCCGTGGACCCAGCTGTCAGCCTCTCCACGTACAGTCCACGTCCGATGGAAGTCGTTCCTTGACCACGTTGACCAGGCCGCGCCGAGAGCACCACGGTGGTGGACGACGGCGAGGCCTAGGAAGGGGACGACGTGGAGCTGGGGAAGACGCGGCAGTGGAAGCCCGTGCGGAGAGGAGTACGAGGGTTCACTGGTTTGGCTGCGGTGTGAGGCTGCCGTCGCCACAGGGCCTGGCCAGCGATGGGAATAGTAGGGGGCGATGAGGCCTCCGCGGCAGCACAGCCGGCCACGAGAGGCAGGAGCATGCGACACGACTGGCGCTGCTTTGGGCGGCTGGAGCAAGAAGACTAGAGGTTGAAGAAGCACTACGGCCGTTGGATGGACATCGTACGGTCACTGGAGCTAGAATCGTTTATATTGACTAAGTTGACAAAGCCCTCCGTCCCCGTCAACTTAGTAGGCCCACAAGTCAGCCTCCCACCAAGGTGTGTCCCAGCTAGCAGGGGTATTCATTTTTTTGTGCGTAATAAGGAGGCACTTCCGGTGGGTCCGAGCTGATAGCAGTGGGAACGTTTTTTTCGGGAAATACGGTGGCCCTCGGGTGGGTCCCAGCAGTCAGGAGCAAACTTTTTTTTCACAAAATACTGGTGGGCGTCCGATGGGTCCCTGCTGTCAGGTGGAGGAATAATTATTTTCCGCGTAATAAGGAGGCACTTCCTTGCGGCTGCCATGGACCCAGCTGTCAGCCTCTCCACGTACAGTATTCTTCTGATGGAATTCGGTCGTTGACCACATTGACCATGCCGTGCCGAGAGCAGCACGGCGGTGGACGATAGCGAGGCTTAGGAAGGGGATGACGTGGAGCCGGGAAAGACGCGGCAGTGGAAGCCCGTGCGGAGAGGAGTACGAGGGTTCACTGGTTCGGCTGCGGTGTGAGGCTGCCGTCGCCGCAGGGCCTGGCCAGCGGTGGGAATAGTGGGGGGCGGTGAGGCCTCCGCGGCAGCACAGCCGGCCACGGGAGGCAGGAGCATGCGGCACGACCGGCGCTGGTTTGGGTGGCTGGAGCAAGAAGACCAGAGGTTGAAGAAGCACTACGGCCGTTGGATGGACATCGTACGGTCACTGGAGCTAGAATCGTTTATAGTGACTAAGTTGACAAAGCCCTCCGTCCCCGTCAACTTAGTAGGCCCACAAGTCAGCCTCCCACCAAGGTGGGTCCCAGCTAGCAGGGGGTATTCATTTTTTTGTGCGTAATAAGGAGGCACTTCCGGTGGGTCCGAGCTGACAGAAGTGGGAACGTTTTTTTCGCGAAATACGGGGGCCCTCGGGTGGGTCCCAGTAGTCAGGGGCAAACGTTTTTTTCGCGAAATACTGGTGGGCGTTCGGTGGGTCCCTGCTATCAGGTGGAGGAATAATTATTTTCCGCGTAATAAGGAGGCACTTCCTTGCGGCTGCTATGGACCCAGCTGTCAGCCTCTCCACGTACAGTATTCTTCCAATGGAATTCGGTCATTGACCACATTGACCACGCCGCGCCGAGAGCACCACGGCGGTGGACGACGGCGAGGCTTAGGAAGGGGATGACGCGGAGCCGGGGAAGATGCGGCAGTGGATTCCCACGTGGGGAGGAGTACGAGGGTTCACTGGTTCAGTTGCGCTGCCGTCGCCGCAGAATAACAGGGGGTGTGGGTGAGTGGAGAGGAGGGATGGCCTGGCCAGCGGTGGGAGTAGTATGGGGGCAGTGAGGCCTCCGCGGCAGCACAGCCGGCCATGGGAGGCAGGAGCAGGTGGCACGACCGGCTCTCCTTTGGGCGGCTAGAGCAAGAAGACCAGAGGTTGAAGAAGCACTACGGCCGTTGGATGGACATCGTACGGTCCTTCATCGCCGTCAACTTAGTAGGCCCACAGCTCGGATTTGGCAGAGAACATATAGCCCATTTGAATTCTAATGGAATTTACTACAGCCCATTTACAGTTTGTTAAAAGTACAACCCAACTTCTAGCTAGGACAATGATTAATAATTTCAAACAACCGCTCAAAATAGAATTGAAAAAAAAATCCCACATTTTGATGGGATCCGAAATATTTTTATCCGAAATTTCTAGTCAGGTCAAATATAATTTCAAAATAAAGTTGTATTACGTTAAATCCAATGGAATATTGCGCGCGCAACAAGTAATGAAATTAAAATTTTCAAATTCCAAAAATAATATATTTTTCAAACTAATTACATGTTTGGTGCATAGTAATTGTCCAGTTATTATAATTACATCCCATTTATTATTTATTAAAGTCCATTTTCTTGTTAAGCCTAATGCATACCTCCTAGGAAAGTTTGCAGCCCAGCGGGGCGGAGAATAACAAGTTGACCCGGATATTGTGTACAACTGTCGGGCCCAGTTGCATTGCTGATGTTGAAACAAAGGCCTGTGTAGTACAATACAACCTAACATGGTTACTCAGCCCACATTCAGCGACGCCGGAAAGGCCCAAACAAGGCTTTTGTACAACTTTTTGAAGTCACTGAGCTCAATTAATAACTTCAGAAAAACGTTAGATTACAATGGAACCTAATTAAAAGCTGTCACGAGCAAATAAATAATTGAACGGGTCCCACTTGTGCGTCTGCGCGCGCGCGCGCGTGTGTGTGTTTGTGTGTGTGTGAGAGAGAGAGAGAGAGAGAGACCCATCGATCGATGCTCGTAAATACATCTTTCATCCATATGCATTGCTGATGCTCAGTAAAAACTTATATAGTTGACACAATCATATAGAACATCATAGCACACTGAAGTTGCATACAAAAATTTCACGCAGGCGGCACAATCAGGATGGAAGCAGTGGATCGCTATGGGAAGGGCTATGTTGAAACCAACAAAGTCGTACATAACGGTTCATCGTCTTTATCAATGACGGGGAAATATCTTGAATGTTGTGTAAAGAAAACAGACAGACAACACAATAAGTTCTGTTAGCACATTAAGTTGACGTATAGCCCTTTCTAAAAAAAGTTCATGTACAAAATTAGAACAGGTCACAAACAAATGTACTGGCATATCAGTGCTTCACACCCATAGCTCGGATTTAACTAGTACTCTCTCCATCCGGGAAAAGTTGTCCATAGGGCAGTGTATTTGTTTTTTTTCCAAAAAACCCACAGAGTTTTAAACACATCACAAAGAAGTCCATCTCCTTCCTTCCTCCTCCCCCGTCGCCCGCGCCTTGCAGCCATCATCGGCTACCCACCTGCGCCGCCGCCTGCCTGGATCTGCAGCGCGACCAACACCAGAACCGTGGCCCAGCCTGCGACCAACAACAGCGCCGCTGCCCGCTTGCACCTGTGCCGCGGCTTACCACCTGCACCACCCGCCGTGAAGGCAACCTGCACCGGCGCCCTCCTCAAGCTACGCCGTCGGCCCCGTTGAAGGTCGCCGCCCACGTTCACCCACCTTTGCCGCCCACCTACGCCTCTGATTTCGTCCGCTTCGGCCGCCGGCGCCGTGGACAATTCTGGCCACTCCCGCCTCTCATGCTGCTACTGGTGGACGAGGCCGGCGCCGTGGACCTCTGATGCTACTTTTGCCTTTTCCCCTACCTTGCCTCTGCTGCCACTCCCACCTATGCTGGTGAGTCTGCCCCGCCCACCTCTGCTACTGCTGCTATTCAATTTGTTGCTGTGAGTCTGAATTTGCTGCTCTCAGTACAGGCGGAGAAAATTCAGTCAGGGGATACAAAGCTAGAGAAATAATCCAGGACAAAGGCTGTACACTGCTGCTAAATGATGAACAGATTATAGTGAAAATTTAGTTTGATGCCATCAAATTCATTGAGTAATACTTTTGGCATTCTTGGAGATCTGCTAGTTTTTTGAAGTTTTTCTTGCTACAGTTAACTGAAAATGTTCAGTGTTCCAATACTGTAGAGAAACTACAGTGCCTGTAATTTAGTTATGACTCCTTTACTGAAACTGTAGTGTTTGCCAAAACTGAGATGTAAACTAAAGGAGTTTGTGATTTGTAGAAGCTGTAGCATACTCCAACAAGTGATAAATGCACTCAAAAGTTCACTGAGAAAATGCAGAGGCTGCTCACTTGTTACTGAAAGTTTTCTGGGGTGATAAATGCACGCAAAAGAAGTTTAGTTAACTGTTACTGTTGCTGTATGAATTCCAACCAAGTCAATTTGTTGTCAATTACTCTGTAATACTCAACCAGGTTTATGCAAAATGAAGATCAACCATGTTTATTTGGATTTATTTGAATCATTTGAATTTATTTGCTTTATTTGGACTTATACACCATTTGTCCAATTGCAAACATACCTAAATTTTCCAATTGTCCAATTCCAGTCATTCATTTTACAGAGAGCTAAGCATAGCCATGACTCTTCCCTAAATATTCCTGTAGAATCAATTCAAGCAGCACAAAACTGAAAACTGAAAACTGCCACAACCCCTTAACTAAGAGTTGATAAAAACATGTACCTAAAATTGGAATTATTTGAATTAGCTAGGTTTATTCTTCCTCATATACAGAAAAAGATGAATATTGTTCGTCTACTAGTTACTTCAAATTTAGAACTGAATAAACACTTGTCATCTTCAGTAAACACTTGTAAATCTAGAGTGGTTTTAAACATAGAATGCACCAAGTACTAATATCCTTTGCGAGGCTACACACCATCTACTTGGAGTAGACAACAAGATTCATAGAGACATGCACGCTTCAATAGACTTGTGAATGCTAGCAAAGTGATAAGTAAAAACTTGGATGTTCTCACAAATATAGCACCAGAGGACATTAAGTGAACTGGCCTGTATGCTAAAGGCGAGGAAATGCCACCTTCTTTTCTTCTTCGAGCAGTTGATGAACTGGCATGTATGCTGCAGCTACACATGGGTTCTGCAGAAAATGCACCAAAAGAGTTACACACAGGTGAAGTAAGTGGAAAGCAACATTTAATCTCCACTTCTTTTCTTTTGGAAGTGAAATTCAATCTGAATTTTGTAAGCACAGAAAATGCACCAATACTGAACATTTATTCCCACCTCCACCACCATCTTGTCAGTTTCGACAGTGTGTGTATGGAGTAGTTTTGACGGCAGTATAATTGTGCATCATGTAAACATTATGAGAATGATTAAGGGTTCAACAATCAGATTATAATTATGACCAGAACAGAGGAACAAATATCATGGTTAGTTTTATGAAAGAAAATCAGAAATGGAGTTACTCACTTGAAGTTACTATAGTTACTCACTTGAACTTACTGTAGTAGTGGCGAAAATTCAGAAAAGTTACTAAACAACAGAAGTAGTGGCCAAAATTCAAAGTACTAAAAAGATTCTACACTAAATATACAGTGTTATCCATGTTCTGTATCCAGGACATTTTTTTATCTGTTTGCATGCATAGGTCCCACCTATCAGGAAGGATGGGCACGTACACGAATAGGTACGACTCATCAGTCTACCCGCATAGCCTTTTCGTTTAGTCTACCTAGCCGTCTAATCAACTGCCTGCACGCCACTTCTCCCATTTACTTCTCCATCGGGAACCAATTCTCCTCGGCTTCTTCACCTCCCCTTCATCTTCATTTGCATCCAAACCCCACTGTGTTCACATTGTTTTAACCTCTTTAAATAATCATCTACTACTTCAGTTAGACTAGCCATCTAATCCTAATTCTCCAAACCATAGCCCTCCGTTCCAGCGGTTCCAAATGGCGGAAGAGATTGAGATGCAGGCTTTTAGCGTCCAACATGTCGTCGTCGAAGGCTCGATGCTCATAGTTGCCACCGTCACCGTCCACCCAAGGGTTGTTCGGTAGTGGATCAACAATGTATCCAACTCCCTCGAAAAGGTAGAGATGAGGGTCATCGGTCTCGATGCAGAGTACAGGGAGCGTGCCCCTGGGAAGATCCAGTGCGCCACCGTCCTTCAGATGTGCCACGAAGATGATGTTTTGGTGTACCACATCATACACTCGCCCTCCATACCACGTGAGCTTCCCGATTTCTTGTCTCGGGAGGACGTATACTTCTGTGGGGCAGCCATCGAAGGGGACAAACAGAAGCTGAAGTCGTACAACCTTGATTTGAAAAGCATCGCTGACATACAAACCAGAATCAAAATTCCTGTAGAAGTTTGTGATAAACAGACACCATCCCAATTCGACGTAGCAAATTTTGTGCTTGGTACAAATCTTCAGAAGGGTGACGAGACAGTGGCATTAAGGTCATTTGGATGGGAGAATTATCCCTTGATGTACGGGCGGATAAAATATGCCGCCCTCGATGCCCATGTGAGTTTCGAGATAGCTGCAAGGTCCAAAGAGCTTGTTGCGAAGCCGTCTCCCATAGAGAATGAGAACAACAACAACAACAACAACAACAACAACAACAACAACAACAACAACAACAACAACAACAACAACAACAACAACAACAACAACAACAACAACAACAACAACAACAAGAAGAAGAAGAAGAAGAAGAAGAAGAAGAAGAAGAAGAAGAAAAGGCTGCACCAGCAGGAGGGCATTATGGATGGATGAACTATTTCCTCTCTTGTAGAAAAATTATTCCCTCTCGGTGTATATTGATATAGATGGACTATTTCGATGGTGTGCATATCTTTGGAACCGAGTAGTAGCATGGGTCCACTTGACTATAAGGAACTATTTATCCGCATATATAGCTTTCTCTACTACTCCTTCCAGTGATCGGTATGTAGTGCATGTGTCCGTAGACATGACAACTTGTGTGCATAACATGTGGGCCACCTAAAATGCGGCGAGCATCAAGTTTCTACCACAGCCACCCGCGATTCCCACGACGCCGCTCGAACCCATGAAACCACAGGTCCCCTGACCTGCAGCTCACCCCTCTTGGCCCCACTGCCCCTCTGCCTAAGGGAGCATTACATGTGGACCATTCACCTATCGAGTCCACATGTTATTGACTCAAAGGTAGGTGCAATGGATCCAAAGTAGTAGAATAATACTTGTTCACGTGCTTGAAATATAAACACTCTAGTTTTGATATACATGTGTCAGCAGACATGACAACTTGTCCATGGAAGTTGAACCACGGCGACCATCACGTTTCTTGTTTCTACCACTGCCACACCCACACGCGATTCCCACGACGCCGCTCCAACCCACGACACGACGTCCCCCGATATCGACATGGATCCTCTGACGCGGCTATCACTGCCTTGCCCTGCCTTTCCTTCGCTGACAGGTGGGACCCACACTTATGGGTCCCACATGTCAGTGACAGAATGGTAGGATTGTTCGCGTCAGGGGATCCTCATCCCCCCGACGTGCCCCTCATCCCTCTCGGCCCCACCGCTCCTACTCTATCAACGAGCCTCGTTTCTGTTTTCCAACCCGGCGGCGGGCAGGGTGTTGGTTTGCTCAACAGCGTCCTCACTGGCCTTGTAGATACCTATGTACATGATTTCCTCGTACATGTGGATGTGTAGGTCGACGAATTCTTGCAGGGTGAGGGGCCTCGCGGCGAGCGCGACCTCCAGGTGGACATTCTTCGTGGCGTCGGCGGGCAGTCGCAGGGCCACCAGTGCTTGAAAGAGGTTCCGGCCATGGAGACCGATTAGGGTGGCAGGCAATGAGGAGCCCGGGTGCGCGGGCTGGAGGAGTACGGAGATGTCGTCCGCGAGCTTCTTGAGGACGGTGAACTTGTTGCTGGTGGCAATGATCATATGGTCCAACTGAGAGTCGTAGTTGGTGTCAAAGGCGGCCATCCACCAGCCGGTCTCCAACACCATCTGGAGACGATACTTGGTGCCATGCCGCAGGCTGGCGTCGTGGACCATCTGGCACAGCCGCTGACCGCTCACGAGCATCGCCGCCATGGGTCTGGAGTGAGCTCTTTTGTGCTTAGTGTAGGTGCTTAGGCAAATGCTTAGGTGCATACGATGTGGTATATGCATTGGAATGGAGGGGCGCCTTTATATGAGGGCAATGAGGGCAAACTGTGTTGCATTCACATCGTGCAGCCTCTTTTCCCGGACCTCCTCCCATTACTTCCCTCATGCATTAATTAAAGGAGGATGCATTGGCCGTTCAACATATCGGGAACCGCTACTCCCTCCCTCGTCTGCATTAAATCCGTATCGGGAACTGCGCCGCCCGCTGTCAAATTGAATACTCCCTCCGTCTAGGTGAGTATTAAGTCATCTTACGAAAACCAAATAGTAAACACATAGGAGTGGTGCATTAACTCTCACGTTGTTTCTTATTTTTTGACATAAATAGAGGAATCAACCAAGAAGAGATGTGGGGCTTGTATGCTTTTAATGACTTGAGACTATCAAACATGACATGCAGTGGTCAGTTCGTTGCACAAGAACAAATACAACCCACGTCAGCACACACGCATCTTATATAGCATCACATCCAATGCCTATAAAAGATGAGTGAGACAAAATTATATCTCATCTAGATGAGTTCTAGCAAAACTGTATTAATAATACTTAGTACTCCTGCGCCATGTATCATATATTAGTATCATGTAGTACTTTATTTATTTATGAGGTATCCAGATGACACTGCACCGCCAAGAAAAGAGGGTAACATCAAAATTATGGACTACTTTTTTGAGTATGTTGGTAAGGTCCGGTCATAGTCACTTGTTGAAATCTCTAAAAACACAAATACTCCCTCCGTCCGGAAATACTTGTCATCAAAATGGATAAAAGGAAATGTATCTAGACGTATTTTAGTTTTAGATACATCTCTTTTTATCCATTTTGATGACAAGTATTTTCGGACGGAGGGAGTAGAAAACAGACTTGATGATGATGGTGTGCGTGCCATCCTGCAATATAGGCCGTCGGATTTATATCTAACGGATAGGAAAGAAACTATGGCAATTTTGCAAAAAATATACCCACACGTCTCTCCACGTTCGCAAATGAGGCCTTCCCTTGTTCAACCTTTTCTCTCACAAGATAAACTACTCATACAAATGCATCTTGAGGTGTCCATAGAATCGAAGAGAGGGATGATGTGTGTGTGTGTGCGCGCAGACGATCGATAAAGAGTGCCATCGAATTTGTGTGTGCCCACGTCAAAGATATAGAGTGGCTGGCATACTAGAACATGAGATGGGACATGTGCAGTTTGTCGCTGTGGCATGGATACCTACCTACAACGCTCGACTATCGGTGTGTGGTGGGGGAAGAGGGAGGCCCAATTAACTATAGAGGTACAATGGTTGGTATATGTGTGGAGGAGGAGAGAGGCCTACCTCATGTATTAAGGAGATCGATCTGCCTCATGTATTAAGGGAGATCGATCGGCATCCATGCATATGTGCAGGAGAGGAATAAGGTTGGGAGAGAGACAAAGCTAGAGTGTTGGAGGGGGTGGTAGTGGAGTTGCTTCTAACAAATGGTGGGATAGGCTTGCTAGACAAACGGAGGGCACACCCACAATATAAATAAGAGAGGAGATGGCTGCTTGTTGTCTGTGCACGTGCGTGTGAGAGGCGGGTCAGGAGGCATGCACGAATGATGAGGGGGACGATGTGGCTGTGGTAAGCAGACGTAACTACATAGGAAGATCAATCGCCCTTTGTTAGAGAAAGGAGAGACATAACTTGTGAGGTACGTCGATCGATGGGGGGTAGTTAAAGTCGATCTAGGTATATGTTGGGAGATCGATCGGTATACATGCATGTGTGTGTTAGAAGCAAATGAGGCACGAGGAGAAGGATAGAGAGAGAGGGATGCATGTAGGAGGTGGTACGAGAGGCATACTATATCGAGGGGGTAGGAGCGTGCGAGTACGAGAATGATGAAAACAGTGGTGGGAGTGAGGCATGGACAGTGACAAGAGAAGAGGGGAAGCTTGTGTTTGTGCTAGGCACACCTAGCTAGAGAGGCATATCGATCGATGTGTGCCGTAAAGAAGGAGCTGGGGGACCTAGACACACCGTGGGTGAACGACCTTAAGTGAAAAGACAAATTTGCGTGATGGAGCTAGAGAATGCTGAGGGAGGGTGAGAGGGATGCGGGCGTGTGCATGCACAAGAGAAAGTTAGCGCTAGCTACAAAGATAAGAGGGTTGTGTGGGTGTAAAAGAAGAATAGAGATCATATATACTTCATTATAAAAACCGAATTCGGATATTTGAAGAATTTATCATAGTGTTTTAAACCGACGCATGTGTGAATATATATAACGGTGATACACATGGTGTGGTTATGAACATGTTATACTACATTTAATATATTTTATCTCTACTCTTATAAAAAAGGGAGTTGTTGATGATGGTGTGCCTACCATCCTGCATTATAGGCCGTCCGATTTATATCTGGCGGATAGCAAGGAAACTATGATGGTTGAAGTTGGCAACAATCATGATTGTAGATTCTTATTGAAATAGAGAAACGAATTCAAATTTAGTTCGAATTGCAGCGGTAGTATAGACATTTGGAATGCACTAAAATGTTGGTATGAGTAGGTTACATGCATTATACAGCAATCGAAAAAATTTAATCGGACATAACATGGATTCATACTCCCTCCTTCCACTATATAGGGCGTAATGAGATTTTTAAGACCGCCTTTGACTATAGACATAATTAATAGTACATGACATGCACAATGTGAAAATTATATCATTGAAAGAACCTTTCACAGACGAATTTAACGATGTGCTTTGTGTAAGTTGCATGTCATATATCATTGCTCTAATATTTGGTCAAAGTTAGCATCGAAAAACACATTAGGCCCTATATAGATGGAAGGAGGGAGTAGCTTTGAATAGCATTTGTATAGTAAAATGGAGCAAGACTCTCTTTGTGTGGTGTGAATAGTTTTATTTTCTTAGTTTTCTTTTTGGTTGAGGGAAGTGCGAATTGATTTGGTACGTATACAAGTACAATATTACTACACGTTAGGCTTCTCCCTAAAATTCAACCCGCATCTTGTTATATCCCGAAAATTCAGATATCGTGCTCCCAAAACTGGCGCCTTCACAACCTGCGCCTTGCTATCCCGAAATTACAACACGCGCGAAAACTCCCTCCAGCTGCCAAATCCCGACACGTGAAATCTCCCTTCTAACCCTGAGCCGAAAGGGCCGCTAGTTCAAATCGGTGGGGGGTACTTTTGTAACATACCCTAAATTTTGGACAAGCGTGTCCCTAAGTCATGCTTCACCCCTTCCCATCGCCCCCTTTTCGCCATTCGAAATCCCAGGCCGCCATAACCTCTCCGCTCCAGCCACAAAACCCCAACCTCCTCCGTCCACCACATCACCGCTGCCCAGTCGGAGCCTCTTCACCGACGACATCGTCCACCGCAACATCTCGACGTCCCTCGTCCACCTCCCCGGATGAGGATCCATCGTCCATCTTGTCGTCCCACCGGTTTAGCCGCCCCGTCCTCACCTCCAAGGAGCTACTCCGACGATCGCCTCGTCTATCGCGGCTGCTCCATCCCCACAGCGTCGCCTTAACCTGCTCCACCGAAACCACATCATCCTCACTGACTCCTCGGACGAAGCCGAGGCCTACTCGGCGCCACCAAAGAGGTTGTACACTCATTGCATCACACCTTCTCCTTAACTCGACCTCCCGGCGCCGATGGTGCTTCATCTCGCACCCCCATGGAGCGGCTATCTTGAAGCCGGCACCGCGGGCGACATCTCCATGGCGGCTCTCCCCCAGTGCGAGGCCCCTTCGGTGGCGGCGGCCATACCAGCCGGATCTGCTATTGCTGCTCCAGCTCTCGCTTGCTCGCTCGCGCTGCTGCTGCTGCTCCGGCTCTCGCTCGATCGCTCGCTCGCCCAGCTGCTGCTGCTGCTCTCCCCCTCGCTCGTGCTGCTGCTCTGCTCTGATTAAGCCACACTTCAGTCGACTAAATCGACTTTTGGGCCAGTCGATTTTCAGGGGTTGGGGGGCTCGCCGGAGTGAAGGAAGAACCACCCGCAGCGGGGACGGGGGCTCGCCGGAGAGGTACCCCACTATCTATCTTAGGGTTCAGGGTGGGGGCGGGGGGCCTAGAGGGCTGGCCGGGGCGGCGGTGGCGAGTTGTTTCGGGGCGGCGAGGCGGCACTGGGGCCGGCGGTTCGGCCGGTGGTGGCTGGCGGCTGAGTGGGTGCAGGTTGAAGATGAACTGTAGGCCCTCCCTAAACTACATGTCAAGTGCCTCTCTTCTACCATTGCGTTCAGTTTCGACATTAGCATTCAGATTCCACAGTAAAATTCAGTTTCAACAGTTAAGTTGAGAGTCAACAGTTTTTACCTCATCTGTTGTAGTCAGGTGGTTTTTGGTGATGTTAATTTTACATCCATTTTACATCATCTATTGGAGATGCTATTAGAATCCCACTTGAGATTGACGATGCCTGTCTTGTGCTGCTTCAGCCTTGACGTCTTACGGCTCACCAGAGCTGCTCCAACGACAGAACGATCCATCACAACAGAGTAGTGCCCTGGACGCCGTCTACAGATTCGTCAGATCTTCCTCCACACCTCCGACAGCCACCTCTACCTCAACTGCTTCAGTGACCAACCCAATGATGTTGAGGTCGGCACGGCTATGGCAAAGAGGTTGTACACTTGTTGCATCACTAATTACTATACATTCACGTCAATCCATTAGGGCTATTTTGGTTCAACGGAAAAACGTCGATCCACTGGTTGTTACCATCACTCTAAATTTCTGCATGCTCTCCTTACATAATCTCACCATATTTTTTTCGTATGCATGTCAGATATTGTACACAGTCATGCTGAACATGTAGAGAAAAAGAGAAGAGTTATGTGCGGCAATACAATGTCATGCAGGCATCGCTCCATGGTGGGTTCAATGGGAAACCCTCCCCACCCCTCTCCAGATTGTAATCCAGAGGAAGATATCTGTTCTAAGGCGGATTCAGACGCCGCTGACCACTCCTATTTACCTCCCAAGGTGTTTGCTCTACCTTGGCATGATGATGTTAGTCATATCACGCATATGTTGCCTTGCGGTGCCTACTTTTGACATCATATATGTCATCTGCTTAGTTTAGACATGTTCTGTAATGCCACTTGTTTAGTTTCTATATCATATATGGGAATTATGCAGTCTCATGTCTTTTAGCCAGCCATAATATATGTAAAATGTGCAATGCCATCCTATTTAACCAGGCATCATATATTTGAATGATATCTTTCCCATCCTTTTCTTCATTACATTTCCATTTGTCGACAATGTTTGTACATTAAACTACTTTTCCTGTGAATCAACCATTTGGGTGGGAGATGGAAAAATCTGGAGTGAAAACAAGGCCTTCAGAGCAGACAGTGCTACCTGTCGAAGCAGATCTCTTGTTGGGTCCCGATAGCTCCTCAGAGATGGATTCAGAGACAGATGACCAGTCCTATTCCCCCACTGAGGTGTATGCTCTAACTTGGCACAGTTATACTACTCATATCATGCACACGGTGTCTTGCATTGCATAGTTTAGACATCATATACTATGTTCTTAGTTCCTCAGAGATTAGAAAGATTCAAGACAAAAGTTTATATTGACATAGAAAATAATAATACTTCAAGCATACTAACAAAGCAATTATGTCTTCTCAAAATTACATGGCCAAAGAAAGTTATCCCTACAAAATCATATAGTCTGGCTATGCTCCATCTTCCCCGCACAAAGTATTTAAATCATGCACAACCCCGATGACAAGCCAAGCAATTGTTTCATACTCTAACATTTTCAAAACTTTTTTCAATCTTCACGCAATACATGAGCATGAGCCATGGATATAACACTATAGGTGGAATAGAATGGTGGTTGTGGAGAAGAAAAAAAAGGAGAAGATAGTCTCACATCAACTATGCGTATCAACGGGCTGTGGAGATGCCCATCAATAGATATAATTGTGAGTGAGTAGGGATTGCCATGCAATGGATGCACTAGAGCTATAAATGTATGAAGACCTAGGGCAATTTGAGGAAGCCCATCATTGGAATATACAAGCCAAGTTCTATAACGTAAAATTCCCACTAGTATATGAAAGTGACAACATATGAGACTCCCTATATGAAGAACATGGTGCTACTTTGAAGCACAATATATGCGACTCGCTATATCATGGTGCTACTTTGAAGCACAAGTGTGGAAAAAAAGGATAGTAGCATTGCCCCCTTTTTTTATTTTTTTGGGCCTTCTTTTTTTCTTTGGACTTTTTTTTGGGACAATGCTCTATTGAATGATGATCATCACACTTCTATTTATTTACAACTCAATGATTACAACTCGATACTAAAACAAAGTATGACTCTATATGAATGCATCCGGCGGTGTACCAGGATATGCAATGAATCAAGAGTGACAAGTATGAAAGAATTATGAATGGTGGCTTTGCCACAAATACTATGTCAACTACATGATCATGCTAAGCAATATGACAATGATGGATGTGTCATGATTAACTAGATGGTGGAAAGTTGCATGGCAATATATCTCGGAATGGCTATGGAAATTCCATAATATGTAGGTATGGTGGCTGTTTTGAGGAAGGTATGTGGTAGGTGTATGATACCGGCTAAAGTTGCACGGTATTAGAGAGGCTAGCAAGGGTGGAAGGGTGGGAGTGCGTATGATCCATGGACTCAACATTAGTCATGAAGAACTCATATACTTATTGCAAAAATCTAGAAGTTATCAAAGCAAAGTATTACGTGCATGCTCCTAGGGGGATAGATTGGTAGGAAAAGACCATCGCTCATCCCCAACCGCCACTCATAAGGAAGACAATCAATAAATAAATCATGCTCCGATTTCAAAGAGAGAGAAGAAGCCATCTAGCTACTAACTATGGACCTGAAGGTCTGAGGTAAACTACTCACACTTTATCGGAGGGGCTATGATGATGTAGAAACCCTCCGTGATGACGGCCCTCTTCCGGTGGAGCTTCGGAACAGGCCCCAAGATGGGATCTCGTGGATACAGAAAGTTGCGGTGGTGGAATTAGGTTTTTGGCTCCTGTTCTGATAGTTTGGGGGTACGTGTGTATATATAGGAGGAAGGAGTACATCGGTGGAGCACCAAGGGGCCCACGAGGTAGGGGGCGCGTCCCCACCCTCGTGACCTCCTCTTTGATCCCTTGCAGTAGGGTCCAAGTCTCCCGGATCACGTTCGGTGAGAAAATCACGTTCCCGAAGATTTTATTCCGTTTGGACTCCGTTTGATATTCTGTTTATCCAAAACACTGAAATAGGCAAAAAAACAGCAATTCTGGGCTGGACCTCCGGTTAATAGGTTAGTCCCAAAAATAATATAAAAGTGGAAAATAAAGCCCAATATAGTCCAAGACAGTAGATAATATAGCATGGAGCAATCAAAAATTATAAATACATTGGAGACGTATCAATATGATGCATGGTTTGCGAGTTTTAATATGCATGGAGGTTAGGGACTTTTCTATAAAACAGCGTTCTCTGGAATATATAGGAAATTCGTAGATCTGTGAAAAAACATATATGGGCCGAATCAGAGGCTGGCCAAACAGTGGAAGGAAAAAAGGGGAGGGGCGCTAGATCTGGCCTCACCATGGGCCTTGCTGGATCTGGCCAAGAGGAGCTGGGTTTGGCATGCGAGACAGGCCCAGGCGCGGTCAGCGAGCGGTCAACAGGCGTGGCGTGCGCTCAAACGGCTTGAGAGAGAGAGGCGTCGTTGTCCTCTTCTAGACAGGAAGAAAAGCTGCAACGGCGTGGGACTCGGGCGGTGGCGCGTCACCGGCTTGTAGGTTGCCGGAGCAGCGAGGCAAGGTTGGCCAACAGGGAGACGTCGTGGCTCCAGAGGAGGTCCATCATGAGGAGGAGGCTCGGGTCAATAGGGACATACGCGGCCAGGAGGGCGCTCGTCCTGTCGCTCGAGCAAAGGATCGA
Organism: Triticum dicoccoides; assembly: GCF_002162155.2. Taxonomy (NCBI): domain Eukaryota; kingdom Viridiplantae; phylum Streptophyta; class Magnoliopsida; order Poales; family Poaceae; genus Triticum; species Triticum dicoccoides. Next base: position 217,904,720 of record NC_041380.1, read on the forward strand.
GTAGAGGAAACGAACGGGCGAGCTCAGGGTCGCGGGATGGAGCAGAGACTCGGTCGACGACGGCAGAAATCGGACGTGGGGAACGAGGACAGTCGGCGGCGGCTGTGGATGAGGCACCCCACGCAGCAAGGCGACTCGTCAACAGCGCGGGCGAGTGCCCTGCTTGACCAAAACGAAGCAGGCGACAACGGCAGGACCTGCCAGCAGGTCGAGGCGGCGCTGCTGATGGGAGATTCGGCAAGATGGGCCTACAGGTGGCGGACGACAGCGGGAGGCTCGGGCTTGGTGGCGCGAGCGGAGGAAAGGAGCGGGCGCTGGGGTACGCTGCTGCTGCTGGATAGTTCGAAGGAGCATGGGCAGCGCGGCGATGAAGATGGAGGGCGACGACGATGTTGCTGTCGCTGGCAATGGCGAGCTTCGGCCCAACGAGGCGAACGGGGTCGCGGCAACGGGAGGCTGCAGGAGACTGTGAGTACGGTGGGTGTCGGGCAGAGGAGGAAGAGGCGAGGCCTTGGCACGAGCGCAAGGAAGCTTCAGATCGGGATCTCCTCTCCTGATCGAATTTGGAGGAGGAGGCATCGGCGAGGTGGATCGAGTGCTCGGGGTCGGGGAGAAGGAGCTCGGGCCCCCGTTGGTGGGTGGAGGAAAAATGAGGAGAAGGGGATCCCGAGGTAGATGTGGTAGGTGGCGGTGGCTCGATGGGACAAAGTCCCTAGACATTTAGGGTTTGTCCAAAATGACTAAGGGTGGACTATATATACATCACAGATTAGGTTAGGGGCTACCTCGGTCCCTCAGATCGGAATCGGACGGTCGCGAAATAAAAAGCTTAGGGATTCCAAAATAATAAAAAGGAGATGTTTTATAGACGTTTGGGGATGATCCAGACCCAACGGTGACGACTGCCCGGGTCGGGTCCAGGGAAGTTTATGACGCGCACGTGAGGGGTCGGTGCACTGTGCAAAGAGGGGTTTTCGGACCGTGCGATCGAATCGGACGGCTCCGGATGCGAAGAGGGGTAGGTAGATGGACTAGGCGGGCTGTGGCGAGGCTGAGAGGAGAGAAGAGAGAGAGAGAGAGGGCCCGACAGCAGTTTTCAGAGAACGAAAACGTCCGACGTTAGACCGGCGGCGGTGCCGCTATAGTTATACGTTGGGGCATCAAACGGACTCCGAACTCGATGAAATTTGACAGGCGGTCTACCTACACTAAAATAAGACCGCACGCCAACTCTCATCCCAATCCGAGAACATTTTCCGGCCACATATAAAATACTATTTCGGACATGGCGCGGGCGCGTGCATGTGTGTCTGGGCTCAGAACGGACAACAGACAGAACTGGGGGAACCCAGATGAATGCAAGTTTCGAACATGCAGATGCAATGCGGATGATGACATGGCAAGATGCAACACGAAAGCGAATGACATGGCAACGACAGCGAGTAACTGGAAGACACCTGGCGCATCGGTCTCGGGGCGTTGCAGGAACCGAGTCCAGAATTGTCTGGCCGATTCCCCTGGTTGCTGAGTTATATGGCTCAAGTCATCAGCATCCGGTGGTCGCACCTAAGTGCCCTAGAAGTTGTCAAGGAATGCGTCTTCCAGATCCTCCCAACTGTCGACGGAGTCTGCTGGCAAGCTGTTCAGCCAATGCCGAGCTGGTCCTTTGAGTTTTAGTGGGAGGTACTTGATGGCATGTAGATCATTACCGCGAGCCATGTGGATGTGAAGGAGGAAATCCTCAATCCATACGGCGGTATCTGTTGTACCATCATATGATTTGATATTTACGGGTTTGAAACTCTCCGGGAATTCGTGATCCATAACTTCATCAGTGAAGCATAGGGGGTGTGCGGCGCCTCTGTGCCAGGCTATATCCCGACGCAGTTCATATGAGTCTTGTCTGCTATATTCGGCCCGGCCAGATTTGCTTTTGGCGTATCCGGCACGACGATCATTGTCCCATGTTGGCGCGCATGCCCGTGACCCGTATATTGACCTTGCGAGTTTTGCCTTACTGTCCAATACGTCTCGCAGGTCCCGTGTGTTGCCCCGAGCCTTGGTATTTTGGATTGAGTGGCGGCGGGGTAGAGGCTGAACTTCAGGCTGAAACACCTCTTTGGCTCGATCACGCAGTGGCCGGTCAGCCACATTGTACACTGGAGCATGAGGTTTCAATGCTTCCTCCTCGAGGTGAGGTAGCAACCTACGTTTTGGGTAACTCTTGGAGGGGTGCTCGAGTTCTTATTCCTCGACCGCAAGGACTTTGGTCCATCTGTCTGCTAGCAAGTTGATGCAGAGCATCCCAAGGTCATCCCCATGGACCTACCATCGTCTCACCAAGTGCCTACCGGGCCCATGACTCGATCACGTGCAAGAGCCCCTGAAACCGAGGTGACATCTCTCCTCTCACAATTCTACTCCGGTGCACATGAAGCATGGCTACTACCTCATATGGATACATTATGCATACTCAGGTACAATGGAGAATCTAAGGAGCAAGGACAAGAAGAAGAGGAAGATGGACGAGAAGACGGAGAAGAAGAAGAGCTGCAAGAAATTTCCCAGCCACCGGACGACCGGCCGGGACCAGACGTCCGGCGCCTGAAGCGTCAGCCGAGCTCCAGCCAGCGGACGCCCGGCCCAGACCGGACGACCGGTGCCCCTGCACCCGAAGTGAACAAGCGGACGTCCGTCCGGATCGAACGACCGGTGCCCCAGCACCTGAGCCAACATCAGCAGAAGTCCGGAGCCTCCGGACGTCCGGCACCCCCATCACAGAGCAGAACCAGCGGACGACCGGAGGACACCGGACGTCTGGCAGCTCCTGAGACACCGGACGACCAGCCCCCAGCGGACGACCGGTACCTGGCTGCGTCCAGATTCGGGATCGAGGCCCATGTACCCCTTCACTTCGCCCCTTTTTGCACTTAGACTATAAATAGACCCCCCATTCATCCTAGCTAGGGTTAGCGTTGGTTTAGCTCATACTTCGAGATAGAGCTTCGCTCATCCATATCGATCTCCTCCTCGAGAGAGACTGCGGCCCCTCTTCGGAGAAGATCATCTTGGATTCAAGACCCCCTCTTGGGCGGCCCCATCAAGACCTCCTTCTAGGAGAAGAACCGGTTACTTGTATCGTCCTTTGTTGACCTTGGATCATCGTGTATCTGTTTGTGTTTCAGGGATCTAGCACATGTCTGATCTATTTCTTGCTGGTTGAGTGTTTCTCTTGTGTTTCCCCTCATATTCCCCCTCGTGTTCCTCATAGGGATCCGCTCCTTTCATGAAAGATCGGCCATCTAGGGTTCCACCCTACATCATCTTGGTATCATGAGCAAGGTTGATCACGATTTCGGAGCCCCCTCTTCATTTTTCTAGCTTGATTTTTGTTGTTTTTCGTCCTAATCCGAAAATCCCCACAAAAATAACCCCAAAAAATTTTCTTGTGTTTTGTGAGTTTTGATGATGTTTTGTTGGTTTTGATCCGTGAATTTGTTGCGTTGCAAGTAGATCTAGCCTTCCCCCACCATCTCCACCTCGAAATCCCTCCCAAATCCCCCATATTTCCCCCAAAATCACCTCCCGAATCTAAAATCTCGCATTCACCCCGACCACCAGACGACCGTCACATCACCGGACGTCCGGCGACCCAAGAAGCACCGGACGTCCAACATTACCGGACGACCGGCGACCGGACATCCCTTCGCGCCCGGACGACCGCTACTTCCACAACATCATCCGCTACGCCACCTCCAACTTCCGCAAAACCGTCCCAATATCCCCACCCACACCACCACCTAACCTCCACCTACTCCGACGATTTTGGTCGCCTTTGGTTTTGAGAATTTGAGTTGCGGTACCGTATCCTTTTGTGTTTCGGCTATCTAGGTACGGTTCGACATCGACACCATCGCCGCTCATTTTCGCCACAGACGCATCATCAACACCGGTCATCAACAATGACCACCTCAACTATGACTTGGTATTCGTGCCACCATTTTGACACCATACCGGAAGCAAGACCGGTAACCTCATCTTGGTATTGGACATATCATTCTTGCCATCACATTGTTAGCCATCATCTCCTGACTCCTTTGCGTTGCTTACCCATCGAGACTAGCCATTGAGTATTGCCGGCAACGAGAATTGTGCACTTTAGTGATCATACTTCCCCATAGCATACATACATGCATCATTGTTGATTATATTGTTATCATCTCTTGTGTCACAAAGTTGTCACCGCATACTCACTTGCTATCTTGGTTCGTCAAGCGTCGCATAAGAAAAGAGCTCAAACATCAAAGAGCCAACCAAGCTTTTAAGCAAAGAGGAAAGATAAGCAAAGAGCTATTAAGCAAGAACCATAGCATCATACAACATTAAGATTGTCATACTCGATCATCTTGGATCATATCATAGCAACACCTTGCATAAAACATATTTGGGATAGAAGCCGTTGCATTTTTGCTAACTAGGTTGTGCACAAGTTCTTGTATCCGCCTATCGTGTAATCGTGCTAGCGTCTCTCTAGTGTTGTGCAACAAGAGCATTTTTGTGGATTCCACATTTTGGCTCACCCTTGGTTGCTCAACCCCACTTATCTTTTTGCGTGTGTGTTTCCGTGTATCGTATATGCTTGGTCTACTTGTTACATTGCATCTTGTGAATCTTTTCCAACATTCTTGAATCTTGCTTACATTCACAATCAAAATTGTGCCACCATCCTAACCAAGCTCCACCAAAATCTTTTACTTGTGTAGGTGTGAGAACCGACAAGAATTGGTACCAATTGTGCTCTTTCCTTGTTACACATTGGAGTCATCTTTGATCCATTGTCAACATCGGTCAAGGTACATTTGATATTGGTTCTTCCCTTTCTTCCATTCACACTTGTCTTGGAATGATGGATAGGCCAAGTACTTCTACCAACCCACTCTTCATGGAGCAAGACGACGACATGAACTCCTTCGTCACCAAGAGTCACCTCTTTGGTGCACAACGTGCTTTGCATCAAGAGCAACAAGCTATGAGTGAACGCATCGACAACCTTGCCGCCGACTTACGACTTTCCGAGCAATGTACAAGGGACTACTTTGACAACAAGCTCGACGATCACAAGCAAGAGAATGACGCAAGGATGGACGAGATCCGCGCTTTGTTGCTCAACCGCTCTTCTTCCACTTCAAGAAGGAGCCGTTCAAGTCGACACTCTGACGACACCATCTCCGGTTCAAGTACACCGACATCGAACACTCTTCGACGAGCCGCGTGCAACGAGCGTCAAGCAAACCTCAATCCACTTCGAGGCACCGACTCGCAAGAACATCGACGATGTCAAGCCGAACAAGCCTTTGCGCTAGCCCGAGAATGGCATCGCCAACGTCAACACGAACAAGAGGAGCGAGCGCGACAACATCAAGATGCACAAGACGCCGAGGCGGAACGCCAAGAACAACAACTACGTGAAGCTCAAGCACTTGAAGCACAACGTGCCCATCATGAATCAAGTCGTGCCGTAGCCGATCCAGGCCGACAAGCTCGACTACATCAAGAAGCACTTCGCGATGAAGCTCAAGAAAGAATTTACCAAAGACGTGTGCGTCAACAAGCTCCTCGTAAAGATAGACAAGCGCCTCATCAAGATAGACAAGCTCCCCCTCAAGTTCGCCAAGACCATCAAGTTCACCAAGAGCATGAAAACAATGGGAATCCTCCGCGGCAAGAGAAACACGAGGTTGACAACCCTCCGCATCAAGAGTACCACGAGTTGGACAATCATCTACAACATGGGCGTCATCATCCCCGACCCCAACACAATGAAGAGCAACGCGGAAAGCTCAAGTTCACCATGCCCAAGTTCAATGGAAGCAACGATCCCGAAGAATACCTTTCATGGGCATTGAAAGTTGACAAGATCTTCCGTTTGCACAATTATCAAGAAGAGAAGAAGATCGCGATGGCATCCCTTGAGTTCCAAGATTATGTCCTCATTTGGTGGGAACAAGTCATTGAGCGCCGCGAGGCAAGAGGTGATCCACCCATCACTACTTGGGCACAAATGAAGGATGTCATGAGAGCACGCTTCATGCCTACCTACTACAACCGCAACCTCTTCAAGAAGCTCCAACAACTCAAGCAAGGAACAAAGAGTGTTGAAGAATACTACAAGGAGATGGAGATTGCAATGATAAGAGCCAATGTGATGGAAGATGATGAGAAAACTATGGCACGTTTCTTGAATGGACTCAATCATCCCATCAAAAAGATCGCCGACTTCCAACCATACTCAAATCTCATCAAGCTCGTGCACCAAGCTACCAAAGCGGAACGCCAAGTGCAAGATGACTTCAAGTACGCCAAGTTCTCATCCAAGCCCTACGGCTTCTCCAATAACCAAGCTTCAATGACTCCAACACCGACTACAAGAACGTCTACTTCCAACATCGACAAGCCGACTTCCAAGAAAGCTTCGTCACCTACAAGTCATCCTCCTACGAACAACTTCAAGCCGAGAGCTTCATCATCATTTACCCCAACCGATGAGACCGTCAAGACGAGTTCGCTCAAGTGTTTCACTTGCGGAGGCCGAGGCCATAAGTCCTATGAGTGCACCAACAAGCGCACAATGATCTTCAACGACGATGGCACTTATGATTCCATGAGCGAAGGAGAAATGGAAGCCCTTGAGCAAGTGGCCATGCACCGCCAAGTGAACAATGAAGAAGAACAAGTCTTTTGTGATGAAGATTCAAGCCCCGCTCTTGTTGTCTCCAAGGTCTTGACTCTTCAACATAAACAAGACAAAGATCAAAGATGCCATATCTTTCACACCAAGGCCGAAATCAATGGACGATCCATCAAGGTCATCATCGATGGAGGGAGTTGCCACAACTTAGCAAGTGAAGAACTATGCTCCAAGCTCCAATTGGTCAAGATGAAGCACCCTCACCCCTACAAGGTTCAATGGCTAAGCGACACTGGCACCATACAAGTCGAGCATAGAGTACAAGTCTCTTTCAAGATCGGCACCTATGAAGACACATTGGAATGTGATGTCCTTCCGATGACCGTTTGCCACCTCCTCCTTGGACGGCCATGGCAATTTGACCGAGGTGTCATTCACAATGGGCGTACAAATCACTATAGCTTCAAGATGAAAGGGAAAGAGTTCGTTCTACGTCCTATGTCTCCAAGCCAAGTGCTCGCCGACAAGCAAGCCACCCATCATGGAGAAAATAGTGAGAGAGCGATTCACCAAAAAGAGAGTGAGCGCCACAAGCCCAAATTGAGTGACTCCACGATGAGCGACAAGAAAAACTTCGTTCTCTTTGCCACCAAACGTGAGATGAGAGAAGTGTGTGAGAACCCATCAAGTGTCCTACACTATGTCCTATTGTGCAAGGACGAGGTCACACAAACTAACAACTCTCATGATCTACCTTTGGTGTTATCTTCTCTATTGCAGGAATTCCAAGATGTTTTCCCCGATGAGCTACCTCCGGGTCTACCTCCACTACGAGGCATTGAGCACCGAATTGATCTCATCCCTGGAGCGCCGCTTCCCAACAAAGCTCCATACCGCGTCAACCCCGAAGAAACCAAAGAAATACAAAGGCAAGTAAAGCATCTCATAGACCATGGTCATGTGCATGAAAGTTTGAGTCATTGTGCCGTACCGGTCATTCTTGTGCCAAAACGTAATGGGAGCTTTCGCATGTGCTCCGGTTGTAGACCTATCAATGCTATCACCGTTAGATATAGGTACCCCATTCCATGCCTTGATGATATGCCTGATGAACTTAGAGGTGCCACTATATTTTCCAAAATTGATCTTAAGAGTGGTTACTATCAAATCCGCATACAAGAGGGTGATGAATGGAAAACCGCCTTCAAAACCAAGTTTGTATTGTATGAGTGGTTAGTCATGCCTATGGGTCTCTCGGAAGCACCGGGCACTTTTATGCGCCTTATGAATCATGTCTTTCGCCCTTACATTGGTATATTTGTTGTGGTTTACTTCGATGACATTCTTGTGTTTAGCAAATCTATCCAAGAACATGTCACCCATGTCCGCACCATTTTGCAAACTTTTAGAAAAGAGCGTCTCTATGATAATATGGAGAAATGCCTATTTGGTGTTGATAAGCTCGTTTTCTTGGGTTTTGTGGTCTCTTCTAAGGGTGTTCATGTTGATGAATCTAAGATCAATGCTATTAAAACTTGGCCCCAACCAACCAATTTGCAACAAGTGCGTAGTTTTCTTGGTTTAGCCGGTTTCTACCGTCGATTTGTGAAGGATTTTAGCACCATTGCTTCACCTTTGCATGCTTTGAGCAAGAAGAACGCGCCTTTTGTTTGGGGACCATCTCAAGATATTGCTTTCAATGAGCTTAAGAATTTGCTTACTCATGCTCCCGTGCTTGCATTACCCAACTTTGACAAACCTTTTGAGATTCATTGCAATGCTGGCGGTAATGGCATAGGAGGTGTGTTAACGCAAGAGAAGCGCCCCATAGCTTACTATAGTGACAAATTATCCGGCGGGCAACTCAATTACCCCATCTATGACAAAGAGCTATATGCTTTAGTCCGTGTTTTACATGAATGGGGACATTACCTCCGCCCACATGAGTTCATCATCCATACCGACCATGAAATACTTAAATACCTTAAGGGTCAAACTAAGTTGAACAAGCGTCATGCTAAATGGAGTGAATTTATTGAGTCTTTTCCTTATGTCATCAAGTACATTAAGGGTAAAGAAAATGTTGTGGCGGATGCGCTTTCCTGTATATGCATGCTAGTCACGCAACTTGAGTTAGATGTCATTGGCTTCGAGCATATCAAAGAACTGTATGCGCATGATGAGACTTTTGCCATTCCTTATGCCAAGTGTTTGTCGCATACATCGTGGGAACGCTATTACATCAAAGACGGCTACCTTATGAGAGCTAACAAACTTTGCATCCCCAAGTCGTCCCTTCATTTATTGCTTTTGCAGGAATCGCATGGAGGAGGATTAATGGGACACTTTGGACGCGATAAGACGTTCGCCATGCTCTCGAAGAGCTACTTTTGGCCAAAGATGTTTTGGGACATCAATCATTTCACCAACCGATGTTCGACATGCCGCAAAGCTAAGTCCAAAGCTCAATCTCATGGCCTCTATATGCCTCTACCGATTGCATACCAACCATGGGAAGATATTAGCATGGACTTTGTGCTTGGTTTACCTAGAACTCGAAATGGCAAGGATTCAGTTTTTGTTGTCGTGGACCGTTTCTCCAAAATGGCTCGTTCCATTCCTTGCAACAAGATAGACGATGCTTCACATATTGAAAATTTGTTTTGTAGGGAAATCTTGCGCCTTCATGGAGTGCCAAAGACTATCGTCTCGGACCGCGACGTCAAGTTCCTTAGCTACTTTTGGAAGACTCTATGCGCAAAGCTCGGAATCAAGCTACTCTTCTCCACGGCATACCATCCTCAAACCGACGGCCAAACGGTGGTGACCAACCACACACTCTCCGCTCTACTTCGAGTACTCATCAAGAAGAACATCAAGGAGTGGGAGGAATGTCTACCCATCGCCGAGTTCGCATACAACCGAGCAAGACACTCAACAACCGGCAAGTCCCCTTTCGAGGTCGTCTACGGATTCAACCCTTTGTCACCATTGGATATTCTTCCTCTACCACTCCAAGAGCGCAATAATTTGGATGCAAGTGCGCGTGTGACACATCTCAAGAAGATGCATGAAGATACAAGAAACACCATCGAGCGCCAAGTTCAACGCCTTGCGACCAAGCTCAACTTCAACAAGCAACCTATGGTCTTCAACATTGGTGATCAAGTGTGGCAACACCTTAGCAAGGACCGCTTCCCACAAGAACGCAAATCCAAGCTTCGTCCACGAGCGGATGGACCCTTCAAGGTGCTTGCACGCTACAACGACAATGCTTACAAGATCGACCTTCCATGCGACAAGTACAACGTGAGCGACATCTTCATCGTCAAAGATCTCTCTCCTTTCCATTGTGATGAAGATTTTGATCCGAGGACGGATCTTCCCCAAGGGAGGGGAGATGATGCGGAGCATCCCAAGGTCATCCCCATGGACCTACCATCGTCTCACCAAGTGCCTACCAGGCCCATGACTCGATCACGTGCAAGAGCCCTTGAAACCGAGGTGACATCTCTCCTCTTAGAATTCTACTCCGATGCACATGAAGCATGGCTACTACCTCATATGGATACATTATGCATACTCAGGTACAATGGAGAATCTAAGGAGCAAGGACAAGAAGAAGAGGAAGATCGACGAGAAGACGACGAAGAAGAAGAGCTGTATGAAATTTCCCAGCCACCGGACGACCGGCCGGACCGGACGTCCGGTGCCTGAAGCGTCAGCCGAGCTCCAGCCAGCGGACGTCCAGCCCAGACCGGACGACCAGTGCCCCTGCACCCGAAGCGAACGAGCGGACGTCCGGTCCGGACCGGACGACCGACGCCCCAGCACCCGAGCCAACATCAGCGGCAGTCCGGAGTCTCCGGACGTCCAGCACCCCCATCATAGAGCAGAACCAGCGGACGACCGGAGGACACCAGACGTCCGGCAGCTCCTGAGACACCGGACGACCGGCCCCCAGCGGACGTCCGGTACCTGGCTGCGTCCATATTCGGGCCCGAGGCCCATGTACCCCTTCACTTCGCCCCTTTTTGCACTTAGACTATAAATAGACCCCCCATTCATCCTAGCTAGGGTTAGCGTTGGTTTAGCTCATACTTCGAGATAGAGCTTCGCTCATCCATACTGATCTCGTCCTCGAGAGAGACTGCGGCCCCTCTTCGGAGAAGATCAACTAGGATTCAAGACCCTCCTCTTGGGCGGCCCCATCAAGACCTCCTTCTAGGAGAAGAGACGGTTACTTGTATCGTCCTTTGTTGACCTTGGATCATCATGTATCTGTTTATGTTTTGGGGATCTAGCACATGTGTGATCTGTTTCTTGTTGGTTGAGTGTTTCTCTTGTGTTTCCCCTCGTATTCCCCCTCGTGTTCTTCGTGTTCCTCGTAGGGATCCGCTCCTTTCGTGAAGGATCGACCATCTAGGGTTCCACCCTACATCACAAGTCTTCATCAGCTTGAAGCTGTTGTTGCTTTTTCTTTAGGCTATTTGCTGTGGCCATAAGCCGATGTTTGAAGCGCTCCTGTTTGATGGGGTCCTCAGGCATGGTAAATTCTTCGTTGCCGAGGCTCGCCTTGTCTTCGGAGAGAGGCATGTAATTGTCCTCCGCCGGTTCTCCATCTGCTGCCTGCTCTAGAGGGCTAGCTTGTTCATCCTCCGGCCCTACATCGTGCTTGAAGGGATTGTGGTTGTCTTTGGCGCTATCCGGAGTGTTATTATCTCCTGTGCCGGTATCACTACTTTTGCTATGGCAGGACTTAGAGCGGCGCCGCTGATGTCGGCGCTTGGGTTGCTTCTTGGAGGGGTCATCCTCTGTTGTCTCGTCGCCATTGCCTTCTTTATGGGTGTCCACCATATATACGTCGTATGATGAGGTAGCGGTCCAGCGCCCAATGGGTGGTGGTTCCTGCTCGTCTCCTGCATCGTTGTCCATACCGTCGATGTCTTCGGAGTCGAAGTCGAGCATGTCGGTTAAATCGTCGATAGTGGCTACTAAGTGGGTGGTGGGTGGGCAGCGAATTTCTTCGTCGTCCGCATCCCATTCTAGCCGGACATAGTTCGGCCAAGGTTCTCCTTACATGGAGAGAGACCTCAATGAATTTAGCACATCGCCGAAGGGCGAGTGCTGAAAGATATCCGCGGAGGTGAACTCCATGATCGGTGCCCAGTCGGATTCGACGGGCACGGATGTAAGCGGCTCGGAGTCCGTGGCCGGGGGTGAATCCAGTGGTTTGGCGACACGACTCTCGTAAGGGGAGAGGTCAGTATCCGCCTCTATCGCCACTGAGAGTGCGGCCTCCATGGCGGGGTCTATCCCTCCGCTCTCGGATGGCGCGATTTGCTCCAGATTGACGGCCGGAGTAGTTGCAGATGCGATCTCCCGAACACTGCTCGACAGGAGAGTTACGTCGTGCTCGTCGTGACTGTGCGGCGCACCTGACACGGGCTCGAATCCATCGAAGATCAAGTCTCCACAGACTTCGGCAGTGTAGTTTTAGTTTCCAAATCTGACCTGATGGCCAAGGGCGTAGCTCTCGATCTGCTCCAGATGGCCAAGTGAATTGGCCCGCAGTGCTAAGCCGTCGAATACAAAGATCTGTCCGGGGAGGAAACCCTCACCCTGGACCGCATCGCTACCGATGATCGAAGGAGCCATCAAGCCTTATTGTGACGACACGGTGGAACTCTCAATGAAAGCACCAATGTCGGTGTCAAAACCGGCGGATCTCGGATAGGGGGGCCCGAACTGTGCGTCTAGGGCAGATGGTAACAGGAAGCAGGGGACACGATGTTTACCGAGGTTCGGGCCCTCTTGATGGAGGTAATACCCTACGTCCTGCTTGATTGTTCCTGATGATATGAGTATTACAAGAGTTGATCTACCACGAGATCGTAGAGGCTAAACCCTAGAAGCTAGCCTATGGCATGATTGTCTGTTGTCCTACGGACTAAACCCTCCGGTTTATATAGACACCAGAGGGGGCTAGGGTTACACAGAGTCGGTTACAAGGGAGGAGATCTACATATCCGTATTGCCTAGATTGCCTTCCATGCCAAGAAGAGTCCCATCCGGACACGAGACGAAGTCTTCAATCTTGTATCTTCATAGTCCAACAGTTCGGCTGTCCGGAGACCCCCTAATCCAGGACTCCCTCAGTCTTGGTGACTTGGACATTGCTGATAATGAGTGAACAGAGCATCGGGAGGACTCCAGCGGTGGACGCGCATTTGAGCTGGTACGCCGAGCTAAAGGTGATGGCGTACTTGGACCACCTGAGTGGGTGCGTAGCCTCGAGCTTGGGGAGGGCTGCATTCACTTCGCGGGAGAACTGCTTGAAGATGCGCTGTGTTGTGGGTTGGGTGCGACATATGCCAATGGATGGCTTATCATGGTGGGAAAGACTTCTGTTGATAGGCCCGGGAGCGGGTATGCGAGTAGCACATGGTAGTTTACCCTAGTTCGGGGCTCTCCAGAGAGATAACACCCCTACTCCTGCATGTCTGAGTATATCTGGTACATCTGATACAAAGTTGCTCCTGGAGCTGTATCTGAGCTCAGTGCCATATGCCTCTAGCTTTGCATATGTCTCATATGGGTGTATGAGCTAGCTAGCAAGTGGGCATGAGTGTGCTCCACCATGAGTGGCATGTATGCATGCGTGAGGGAATTCATCCTCCCTGGATGGATGGATGTGAGCCCATATATATAGTGTTTAGTTAGCTTAGATAGTAAGCTAGGTAGTGGCATGGTGGCTAGCTAGCTAGAGGCATGGTCGGGGTGTCACACTTGTCTCCTGGGTCACTTCATGAATAGTCCCCAGGGACAGGTTACACTATACTTGATGGCGTCGCGGTACAGCTGTCTCGTCCGCGGTATGGCCGTCTCGTCAGTGTCTTGTCGGTGTCGGGTTGCAGTCAGTAGTCGGCTGGTTGGCGCGGTTGGTAGCCGGCTGGGCAGAGCAGTCTGACGGGGAGCCGGCAAGAGTGGCCTGAGCAGTCGGACTGAGGGGCTTTGCTAGCCCCGTTGTCTTGAAGTATCGTCTTGCCGTCTTCGGGGTATCCATCGCCAATAACTCCGACAGTAGCCCCCGAGCCTCCGGGCAACTTGGCAAAGTTGGGCGGAGGTTCCTTGGCAGGTGTTAATGTAGTCTCCAAGCCTCCGAGCGAGGAGGGGCATTCCCCACGGAAATGATCCATGCAAAAAGACAAAGTTAGTCCACGTAGATATATCAAATGTTTGCTTTTAGCATTGCAAGTTTTATGCGGAGGGTGCCGACTCGGTTTCGTCTGAGCCCCTTGATCTTTTTCGTGTTCCCTCCACTTTGGCTTGTGCTCTCGCTCGCTGGATAGCCGCTCTATGGTCTGTGGCTGAGAGTGGGCCGCGAAGTGAAGTGTACAGTACTCAAAGTCTGGGAGCAGATTCAACCGAGTAGATACTTGTAAAGGAAACGGCCGGGTCGCCCGAGCCGTTTTTCTTCCCGGACGTTTTTCGCGTGAGTTGCCTCCAGTGTTCACTCTTGCCAGCCGGGCAGCCGCTCTGTGGTCTGTGACTGAGACTGGGCCTTTGGTACTGCGCATGCTACTAAGCCATCTGTGGGAACTAACATCTCAGGCCAAGCGGCCAGCCCCCTGGCCAACTCTGGCTGGCGCCGGGGCAAACAGTGATGCAATTGTAATGAAATGCAGAGATAGCCCACGAGCGTCGCTCAAGGTTATCCGTGATTGCGTGGTGCAAAAATATGCTTGTGAGGAGCTCACATTGATTTTCGTGTAGCCGAGGCGGAGTTTGTCGAAGACAGCCGGCGCGGCTCGGCGCTCGCGGAGTGCACCGGCGCACCCGCTGGGTGTAGCCTTCGAGCCCCTGGGTGCTCGAAGGGGGGTCCCGGCCGGTCAGGCTCGACCGGCCAGGCGGCGAGGCGTCTAACAACACCCCTTTTCTTCTTTTCTGCCGGCTGCTGATAGTCGGACAAAACTCTCCTCATGTCTTTTATTTTTGTTTCTTGCAATTTTTCGTGGGGGCGCGCCTGCGCACCCACTGGGTGTAGCCCCCGAGAATTGGGCCAACTGAGGAGCAGTCGGGCCGGATCTCCCGGCAAAAACTTTGTCTTCTTCCTCGCGGGGGCGCGTCAGCGCACCCGCTGGGTGTAGCCCCCGAGATTCGAGCCGACTGTTGAGCAGTCGGGCCGGATCTCCCAGAAACTACTTCGTCTTCTTTGTTGAAGTTGATGCTTTTTTCTTCTTCTTTTTGTCCGTTTGATGGCAACGGGCAGCCGGACGCTTCTTCTGCACAAGCAGTCAGCTGGGTACTTTCCTTTCTTTCTCGGGCAGCAGGCCTTTTTTTTTTCAGCAGCCGGCGTCTGACTATTTTTTAGCACCGGACCACTTTTCTGCGTGCACCCGGCAACTCTTTTCCACCCGGCCTCATTTTTTTCTTTCGTCCAGATGAGCACACGGGACCATCTCTTTTTCCCAGCCGGCATGTTGACTTTTCCCATACCCGGCTCGACTCTTTTTTGAGCAACCGGACGCTTTTTCTTCTACAAGCAGCCGGCTCCACTTTATCTTTCTCTTTCTCCCGTGGGGCAGCCGACCCCCTTTCTTTCTGCACGGAGCAGCCGGCGTGGCGCCACCCGGCTGGGCGCCGAGCCGGGGCGGGCGACAGGCGGAGGCGGACATGTGGGGAGTTGGCCAAGCACGCGCAAAGCAGGCCGTGCAGACAGCCGGAGGCCCGGCAGGCGGATCCGCGACAAGAGTCGACCGGTGCGGGCATGGCCGAGCAGGCAGCGCAGGAGGAAACTAGCGCGAAGACGGCAGCAGTGGGGCAGGACGGACGCGAGGTGTGTGGGCGAGCCGGCAAGCACGGGAAGCCAGCACGGGGGTCCCAGGCGGCACAGTGAGGCGGGAGCAGCGAGGCACCGAGCGGTGCTAGACGGACACGGGGTAAGGCGGCACAGAGGGTGGCAGCGCAGCCGAGTGGCCAGCCCGGGTGGCTCGGACCAGTGGAGCTCGGGGGCGGAGTAGCGCGTGGAGCGGTGGCGGAGCCGGCAGCTGGCGCGGCGAGCGAGGCGGCAGCATGGGGCCGGTGAGCGGGGCAGGAGAAACCGGCAGGAGGAGGCGCCATGGAGGAGCGGAGGCCGGCAGGAGCCGGCGTGGCCGGGTGCGGCAGGCACGGCGCGGAGGACACGGCGCGCTGGTGATGCTGAGGCGACCACGTGCAGCCGGGCGCGGAGAAGCCGGCTGTGGGAAGGCGGCAGCCAGGCATGAGGAGCAGCCCGCGGCAGATCTTGCACACGCGGGCAAAGCCGGAAGGGAGGCAAGGCGCGGAGCCGGCACGCACGGGGTGCAGCGGCGGCCTGCCTTGGACAGGCCAGCAGGATGGAAGCAGGGCAGCAGCTGGAGAGGCCGCAGACGCACAACCGCGCGGCCGTGCACATGGACGTGGAAAGGCGGTATGAGTCGCTACGAGCACGCATGGGCGCAGCAGACCAGAGGCGAGCCGGGGCGTGTTGCGCACGAGCAGACAAGGGCGGAGGCAAGCTTTGCGTATTGGTAATGTCTGGCCTGCGTCCGACCATCATCTGGGAAGCACACGAGCAGCGTATGACCGTGGGCTGACTTGCCTCTGAGAATTGCATGGGTGATGTATTGTCTGGGTAGTGTACAAACTATGTCGAACTCGTATCTGGCTGTTGTATGGGATGTGGTTTGACCATTTCATAGGTGGTGTTTGGCTAATGGCTTGACCATTGCATGACTTGCATCTAGCTAGCTTGCATAGATGGTATGTGGAGGAGCAAACGCGCGTGCCGGCCGGAGCAAGGCGCAACGCGGAGGAAAGCAGACGCGACCGTCGCGTGACACGGCCGACCGAGGTGAGGCCGACGACGAGGACATGCCGTCCCGCACGGCCGCTCCGGGGGCGGGTCGAAGTCGAGCCCCCGAGCGCTACCGGAGAGACGGCGCGACGCCGCGACGGTTATGAAGATGGTCCCGGCCGGACTGCGAAACCAGTAGCAGCGCGGTAGCATAGTACCGCCCCATGGTGGGCGCCAAATGTCATGGGTTGGGTGTGACATATGCCAATGGATGGCTTATCATGGTGGGCAGGACTGCTGCTGATAGGCCCGGGAGCGGGTATGCGAGTAGCACGCGATAGTTTACCCAGATTCGGAGCTCTCTGGAGAGATAACACCCCTACTCCTGTATGTCTAAGTATATCTAGCATATCTGGTACAAAGTTGCTCCTAGAGCTGTATCTGAGCTCAGTGCCATAGGCCTCTGGCTTTGCATATGTATATGGGTGTATGAGCTAGCTAGCAAGTGGGCATGAGAGTGCTCCACCGTGAGTGGCATGTATGCATGCGTGAGGGAATTCATCCTCCCTGGATTGATGGATGTGAGCCCATATATAGAGTGTGTAGTTAGCATAGAGAGTAAGCTAGGTAGTGGCATGGTGCCTAGCTTGCTAGAGGCATGGTGGGGGTGTCACACTTGTCTCCTAGGTCACTTCATAAATAGTGCCCAGGGACAGGTGACACTGTACATGATGGCGTCGTGGTACAGCCGTCTCGTCCGCGGTATGGCCGTGTTGTCGGTGTCTTGTCTGTGTCGGGTTGCAGTCGGCAGCTGGCTGGTTGGCGCAGTCGGCAGCCGGCTCGGCAGAGCGGTCGGACGGGGAGCCGACAGGAGCGGCCTGAGCAGTCGGACTGAGGGGCTTTGCTAGCCCCGATGTCTTGAAATATCATCTTGCCATCTTCGCGGTATCCGTCGCCAATAACTTCAACACGCTGGGAGGCCGGGGCCTGAGCGCTTCCCAAGATGCAGGCGATGGTGCGCGGCTCCTGGAAGCCCCTAGCCCCTTCGTCCCATTGATGGTCGTCATTCCTTCTTGGCGGCGGCAGCAGAGGGAGACCATGGTTGCCCTGAGGACGATCCTCATGAGACTGGTCCCTCCAGGCGCCCTCACGAAGCTGTTCCTGCCAACGATCCTCGTGAGGTTGGTCGTGCCACTCTTGGCAGGGCCCACGGTCGTCCCAACATCCTCCACCTCGTCCACCTCCTCGGCCGTAGCCCCGGTCGTTGCGCTGGGGGCGTCGACCGAAGCGTCCATCTCGAATGGCCCTGAGCTCTTAACATTCGTTGGTGTTGTGTGTGCGCATGTTGTGGAAGGCGCAGAACGTACGGCCACCCTTGGACGACTCGGGGAGATCTCGGCCATGCTTGGTGTCCGGTTCTGCTGCGAGTACGGCCACTCCTTTGCACTTCACGTCCTTGACCTTGGCCTTCTTCTCCTTTGGATCTGCAATAGGGAGCTCGAGGAGGGAGAGACGCCCCTCCTCAGCCCTTGCACACTTGGTTGCTATGTTGAACAGCTCCAAGGTCGTGCACAGCTCCTCATGGATGGCGAGCTCCTCCTTCATCTTGACGTCGCGGACGCCGTCGGAAAACGATGAGATGATGGCCTCGTCCGTCACCTTGGGGATCTTGATACGCGCGTTGTTAAGGTGTTGGATGTATTTCTGCAGGGTTTCTCCCGGTTGTTGCTTGATGCGGCGCTGGTCACCCGCTATCGGGGGGCGGTCGCGAGTGCCCTGGAAGTTGGCAATGAAGTGGTTGCGCATCACATCCCAGGAGGAAATCGAGCCTGGGGCAGGTTCTGGAGCCATGAGCGGGCATCGTCCTTGAGAGCCATGGGAAACCAATTCGCCATGACCTTTTCGTCGCCGTTGGCCGCTTCGATGCTCAGCTCGTTGAGCTGCAGGAACTCTGTAGGGTCGGGGGTGCCGTCGTAGCGAGGGGGCAGATCCGTCTTGAACTTGCCCGGCTAGACGACACTACGCAGCTCAGGAGTGAAAGCACAGCAGCCCGCCATGGCCAATAGGGCCCGTCGTGGAGGCAGAGCTTGACCTTGGCGTCCCTGCACTGCCATGGCAAGTGGCACATGGCCCTGCCGCAGCAAGCGATCCTGGGGTGGTGGTACTGGAACCGGTGGAGCATATTCTTGCGGACGGGGAACCTCCTGGCAACTTCTTTCTTCGCGCGTAGGCACATGGCGCGGCGGATCACGCCGCTGGGCCATGCATCTTGGAGCGAGGACGCCGTCTTGACGCGGGGGAGGCCGAGGCGCTCCATGAGCCGCACACCTCGGCACGAGGGTGCCATCTTGTTGCTGAGGGGGCGGAGGCGCTCCCTGAGCCACATCGCCCGCAGCCAGGGGCAGGCAAGGCAGCGAGAGGGGTGGTGCAGGAGAGCCCCTCGCGGTGCTGACGAGCTCGGCGATTCGGTCCAACCAGTCCTCGTAGAGGTTGTCGACCGGGCGGTAGCGCAGGAGCTCGCATGCCATGAGCAGCGCGGCTTGCGCATCCGTGGGGGTGCGGTGAGCATGAGACGATGAGACAGTCGGGGTCAGCGACGGGGTGGCGGTGCGACCGTCTCGCCGCACAGAGGGGTGCAGTGAAGAGGCTTGCTGCTCGTTTGACGCCGGGCCGGTAGTGGCGTTGGTGGCGGGTGACGGAGAACGACTGGGAGGTCTGCCGATAGGGGCGGTCTGAGTGACACGGGTGGCGAGAGTGGCCCGACACTCAACGCGGGCCCGTCGAGCGTCGGCCATGAACTTCGCGGAGTGGCGAAGCATGGATCGACGAAGAGGAAAGCTTCGGCGCACCCCTACCTGGTGCGCCAAATGTCAGATTTCGGGTTCCGGCAAAACCCTTGAGGTTCGAACACAGGGGTGCGCACAAAGATCTCTCCCCCTCTCTAGCTCGCACACTCTACGATCTCACGGCCTAGCTCATCGAACCCAAAGAACATGAGACAAAAGATTTATACCCTACTCCAATGTGGTGTGGTGGGTTGCCTCTTAGGCTGAGGATGAACAGTTACAAGGGAAGAACAGCCTTGCGAGGAGAGGTGTTCTTGTGCTTGGTGAACTTGAGTGGTTGGGGTGTTATGGGTTCTATCTAGGTCCGAACCTCTCTCTTACCTATGGTGGTGGCTAGTCCTATTTATAGAGGCCCTGCCCTCTTCCCAAATATTGAGCAGGAAAGGATCCCACAACGACCAAATTCTAAGGGAAACAACTAGTACAAGCTATCCTGACAAAAGTAGTCTTCGCCTGCCAATGGCCCTGGTGGTGACGCCGTCTTGGGCTCCAAACTGACCTCCGTCCTGTCGTCCTACTGGTCTTGGTCTTGTTGCACCGATATGGAAACCTTTGCATGATGCCTCGGGACTCCTCGTCCGTGCTTGCCCCTTTAGCACCAAAGAGGAAATAAGGACTCTGCGCGCGTTGGCGCCCGCCTGGTGCCCGCTTGGCTCAAGTCGTCATGGCTTGTGTCACAGAAACCTCGTGAGGTGCCCCTCGCCTTGATCTCTCTGCCCCTCACGAGACATCCTGGTGAGGCCGCCCCTGAGGAGGTCTTGCATCATCCACCTCGCGACGCTTGTCCCTTCGCGAGTGTCTTCAATGTTTGCTGGTGAAGATGGGCCGTACAGGGTCGCTGGTGGAGCCACGCTGCGGGCCGTAGGTAGGCAAGTCTGGGGACCCCCGTTCCTAGAACGCCGACAGCATCGCCTCCCCGCTTGCTTCATCCAGCTCTATGGCAGACGCCATCCATCTAGTTAGGCCAGCGGGCGCCTGCGGATGAGCCGTGGGTGTCCAGGAATTGACCCACACCTTGCGGCAGGTGCGGTAGCCGCGCAAGTTCAAGCCAGAGATGCCGCCCCGCTATGATCACGTGGCAGATCCTGCGGCTTTCCTGCACGCGTATGAGGAGGCCGTCCTCGAAGTCGAAGGCGACGACCAGGTCATGGCCAACTGGTTCCCCCTGGCCCTAGCCGGCAAGCCACGCGCGTGCCTGCTTAGCCTGCCAGCATCTTCGATGGCCTCCTGGGAGGAGCTGCGTGGTCTCTTCGTCGCGCGCTTCGTGGCACACGCGCCTCTCGCAGTAGTAGCCATCCTCGGCGGCTCGCAAGCGCCGCCCTCGGACCGTCACACCAAGTCGTTTTTTCGCTAGATTGGCGCCGCCTCTGTATGGCAAGGAGCTCCCCCGGGTTGGGCGGCGCCCAAGGCCGACCTCACCTTCAACTCGGGGGATCACGCTGTCACCACCGTTGGCTCGGGCGTGCTCCCAATGCTTTGCATGCCCACCATCTGCGACGTAGCTGTCACCAAGACCCTCATCCACGGTGGCGCCAGTCTGAACGTGCTCTCTGTGGAGGCTTATAGCCTTCTTCACGTACCACTCCAATGGCTCTGCCCCACCAAGCCCTTCTCCGGGGTCGGCAGCGGCTCCACCAGCCACTTGGGGCAGATCCGCCTTCCTGTGACCTTTGGCACCCTCGACAACTACCGCACTGAGCTGATCGAATTCGACATCGCCCGCATCGTCCTCCCATACAATGCCATCCTCGGATACCCGGCTCTGGCTCTATTTAAGGCGGCGACCCATCCGGCTTACAACCTCATGAAGATGCCTGGGAGCAAGGACGTCCTCACCGAAGTTGGAGACACCAAGGAGGCTCTGGCGGCGCGACTGGCTGACGAGGCCACCCCAGGGGTTAAGGAGTCCGCGCCAGCAAAGAAGAAGTAGTTGTTCACCCAAGATAGGGCCGAAACCAAGTAGGTGCCAGTCGAGGAAGATGGGTGCTCAGGAGCCACCTTCACCATAGGCGCCAGCCTCGACCCGGATCAAGAGGAGGCATTGGTGAGGTTCCTACGCGCAAACAAGGATGTATTCGCCTGGGAACCCAAGCAGCTAGTAGGGGTCCCCAGAGGGGTGATCAAGCATCACTTGAGGGTGTGCCCCAATGTGCGCCATGTGAAGCAAAAGGCACGGCGACAGTCCACAGAGAAGCAGTCCCTCATCCTCCAGGAAACCCGCAAGCTGGAGGCAGCATGTGTCATTCGCGAGGTTCAGTACCCCGAGTGGCTGGCGAACCCCGTCGTCATACCAAAGAAAGGCGGGAAGGAGCGCATGTGCGTTGACTTCACCAACCTTAACAAGGCCTGTCCCCAAGACCCGCTCCCGCTCCCACGCATCAACCAGATTGTCGACTCCATCGCCGAATGCGACCTGTTGTGTTTCCTGGACGCGTTTCCAGGCTATCACCAGATCAAGATGGCGGTGGAGGATGTGGAGAAGACGGCCTTTCTAACCCCGTGTGGGGTGTACTGCTACACTTGCATGTTGTTCGGGCTGCGCAACGCATGCCGTTCGGCCTATGTCAACGACATTGTGTTAAAGTCTCGGGAGGCAAGAACTTTAATTCAAGACCTGGAGGAGACCTTCGCAATCCTGCGCCAGGTAGACCTGCGGCTCAACCCATAGAAGTGCGTGTTTGGTGTCCCCTCTGGCAAGCTGCTAGGCTTCCTCGTGTCCCACAAGGGGATCGAGGCTAACCCAGAGAAGGTCAAGGCGATAGAAGACATGAGCCCACCACAAACTCTCAAGGAGATGAAGAAGCTTGCAGTCTGCGTGACCTCACTGGGATGCTTCATCTCCAAGCTAGGAGAGTGTGCCCTGCCGTTCTTCAAGCTGATGAAGAAGAAGGGCCCATTCGAGTGGACCTCGGAGGCTGACCAAGCATTTAAAGACATCAAGAGATACCTGACCAGCCCTCCGGTGATGGTGGCGCCTCGTCCTCTCGAGCCCCTGGTGCTTTACCTTGCCGCCACTCCCTACTCCGATAGCGCAGCTCTTGTGGTGGTTTCGGAAGAGCGCCAGGCCAAGGGTCTGCCGCGTCGTGCCGTGCCCCCAGCCGGGGAGATAAAGGACCCAGAGGGCATCGCAAAACCTACAGCAACACCAATGAGTGACCAGGCCCGGCAAGGCGGCGTCCATGGGCCAGCAGAGGCCGAAGTGGGCGACTAGGCTCTCGGGGTCCCATCACCTTAGGAGACGCCCCAACTTCCAGCAGGCGCAGGCTCCGTCAACACTCCCACCCTCGTCGAGCACCCGATGTACTTTGTCAGCACGGTACTGCGGGATGCAAGGGAGCGGTACCCCATGCCTCAGAAGCTCTTGCTCGTGCTCTTGGTGGCCTCGCGTAAGCTACGGCACCACTTCCAAGGTCACCCATCAAGGTCGTCTCGGCCTACCTGCTGGAGAGGGTACTCAGGAGCCCCAACGCTACTGGAAGTGTCGCCGAATGGAACATCGAGCTGCAAGAATTCCAGCCGGAGTTCAACACAACTAGGGTTATCAAGGGGGCCGCGCTCGCCGACTTTGTGGCAGAATGGACTGATGCCCCGCGGTTTGAAGCAGGCGAAGACCGATCCCTCTAGCCAGGAAGTGAAGCACCAGATGGCTGGGTCATGTATTTCGATGGTGCATTCGCACACCAGGGCGCGGGAGCTGGAGCGGTGCTCATCTCGCCCACTCAGGACAAGCTCTACTACGCCGTGCAGCTCTCCTTCCAGCACGGCGAGAAGGTCTCCAACAACAACGCGGAGTACGAAGGCCTCATCGCTGGCCTCAAGGCCACAGTGGCCCTGGGGGTGAAGCGCCTCACCATCAGGGGCGACTCGCAGCTCCTCGTCAACTTATCCAACAAGCTATACGAGCCGAAGGACAAGCACATGGAGGCATACCTCGCGGAGGTACGCAAAATGGAAAAGCATTTCTTGGGTCTAGAGTTGCAGCACGTGCCCTGTGGCACCAAGAAGGAGGCCGACGACATCGCCAAAAGGGCATCCAAGCGACAACCCCAAGAGCCGGGCGTCTTTGAGGAGCGACTCTTCAAGCCGTCGGTAGCACCTCCGCTTTCGAGGCCGGTGCTGCCTCAGGAGGAGCTCCCCCAACCACCTGCCTCGTGAGCCTCGGCCTATGGCCCAACCTCAGGAGCACGCCTACTCCTGGCGCTCGAGCCTCAGGAGGGGTGCTGGACCAAGGAGTTCAAGGAATACTTGACGCAAGGGACGCTGCCGGAGAAAGAGGAGGACGTGGAGCGCGTGGCCCAACAGGCTACGGCATACTGCATCTAGGACGGTGAGTAATACAGGAAGCAGCCAAATGATGTTTCCTTGCGATGAGTCTCCAGGGAACAGGGGAACGAGTTGCTGGCTGACATACACGGCGGAGACCGCGGGCACCAGTCATCGTCATGAACCCTCATCGGCAAGGCGTTTCGTAGCAGGTTCTACTGGCCTACGGCGCTCAACGACGCAAACGAGCTGGTGAAGTCCTGCGAGGCCTGCCAATTCCACACCAAGCAGATCCATCAGCCAGCTCAGGGTCTCCAGACCATCCCGCTCTCGTGGCTGTTTGCAGTCTGGGGGATAGACATCTTAGGCCCATTCCCTCAAGTGCCTGGGGGCTACCACTACCTCTACGTCGCCATCTACAAGTTAACCAAATGGGCGGAGGTAGAAGCCGTCCACACCATCCCGACCGGATCTACGGTCAAGTTCATCAATGTTCTCGTGAGTCGGTTCGGGGTCCCTAATCGCATCATCACCGACAACGGCTCGTAGTTCACTAGCAACCTCTTCAATACATATTGTGCTAACCTTGGAACGCAGATCTGCTACGCTTCGGTGGCACACCCCAGGAGCAACGGTCAAGCCGAACGCGCCAACGCGGAGGTCCTGAGAGGCCTCAAGACCAGCACCTTCAAGAAGAAGCTTGAGGCCTGCGGCAAGGGCTGGCACGACGAGCTCCAGTCTGTTATGTGGTCCATCCGCACCATCGCCACCAAGCCAACAGGAGAGACCCCATTCTTCCTCGTCTACGGAGCAGAAGCGATTCTCCCTCACGAGGTCAAGCGTCGCACGCACGGGTCCTGGCGTTTGATGAGACACAGCAGGACACCATGCGGGGGATGGACCTTGTCCTGGGAGAGGAACACCAACGTGAAGCCTCGCTCCGAGCAGCAAGATACCAGCAGGCGCTGCGACGGTACCAGTGTCGCAGCGTCTGCTCCAGGACACTCGAGGTGGGTGATCTTGTCCTGAGGCGGGTGCTCTCTAGGGAAGGCTGCACAAGCTCTCGCCCATGTGGGAGGGCCCGTTTAGGATCGCCCGCGTCTCCAGGCCTGGTGTCGCATGCCTGGAGACGCAGGACGGGATCCCCATGCAGAACGCCTGGAACATCTAGCACCTCCGGAAGTTCTACCCATGAAGCAAGGCCCCGTTCCTGTGAAGGTCTCCGCCCGTGACACTCTCACGTAATAATGAGTGGGGCTGTACATGCCCCGGAGTCTTAGGAGTGCTGCCCTCGGGCCTCGGGGGCTCCCTCCCATGTCCTAGTGGCATCACTTAGCTCCGTGCTGGTGAGAAGATTAGACTAGGTGCCGGACGCGTCTTTTCATTTGCTTTTCGTAGTTGTCTTGCCCCCTTTTTAAATGGAAGTTCACATTCTGGTTTTTCTTGTCATCTTGTTTCGATCACCTTTTCCTCTATCCTTCCCTTGGTTCTTTGTTTTGACTTGTACTCTCCCTCACATGCCTCGTGAGGGGGCTGGACACTCGTGAGCGTTTTTCCTGTTCTTCACGAGGCACCCTCACTCGAGCTCGCAAGCTGGCACTCCTCCCTTAATCGTGCCCCTCAGGTACCGCGATGCAGAGCTCTGGGTCATGGCAGGTCGCGCCTACGACCTGGGCTGGAGGAATAAGAGGTTCTTAACAAATTTTTGTAGTTCCTCGACACCTCTCAAGCCAACTCAAGGAGGTCCCACCGGGTACTGGGAGAGGCGTGCCTCACGGGGCGGAATCTACTTCAGACACATCAAGCTAAGTTATCTACGCCCACATAAACAGTGATACTGCAACACGACACAGGAATGATAAACATAACATAGCGACATGGAAATCATGGTTCGTTGCACGCCCCTACAGGGCCCCATACTTGTTTCTTTTTAATGCAGGAAGAAAGGAAAGAACAAAAACAAAGCAGCGCGTGCCCCCTCAGCGGTTCGCGAGGGCGGGCCCTCGATGCCCCGTGGACTCAACCACACCCCTCCTCGCGCTTCACTGGGGCGCGGCGGCGAGACGATCCGCTACCACCTTCTAAGCGGGCACGGCGGCTGGTCTTAGCCTCCGCTGCTAGAGCAGTCACCAAAGGAAGAGCCGTCGTAGCTGGACGAGCCGTGGCCAATGCCGAGGACGATTCTGCCTTCATCCTCGCCACGACCGTTGCCAAGGCCGAACACCTCGCCGCTGTCATTGTCGTACTTGAAGTGGAGGGTACACCTGCCTGGGCCACGCGCGTGGGAAAATGTCTGCCAGCCATGGGCCAGGGCTGTGTTGCCTACAACGGAGACTTCCACCGCGACCCACGAAGCCTTGCTGCTGCAGCCGTCCGCCTGCAGCCAGAGACCGCCTGGACCTGCGTCCGGAACTTTGCCGGTGAAGAACCATGGGAGCTGAAGCTAGGTGTCGGTCGGGTTCTCCGACCACACGACGAACTCCGGCAGCACCTCCGCCGAGTGGAAGCGAGGCCGGGGAGGCCGCGCAACCATGGCGCGGCTCACTTCATCAACGGGACAACCACGACCTGGGCGACTTCCACCGCGTGAGGAGGCGCCGCCGCGACCGCGAGGGGCCACGGTGGGGGTCGCGGCGTGCTTACGTGGGTGGCCACGCCCCCTCTTGGGTGGCGGCGAGCCGGGCCCCTCCTGGCGGGCCTTGCCCTTTTCTGCGGCCGAGAACCTCTTCACCGGCTCCATAGGTGTCACTGCTAGTAGTGAAGCAAGGGAGAAGAAGCAGCAGGAGGCCAACCACCGGCCTCCATGATCTAAGGTAATAATGACCTTTTTTCTGCATGCAACAGGGAATCATCAAGTCGGGCAGTTATCGAGGAAGCGTGGCGAACCGGAGATGCCCAAGCCCCATCAAGCGCCATGCGTCAACCGAGGCGGCAGGCTGTTGGGGCCCGCGGCGCTCCGCACTTGCACCCTGGGTTCGCCTCGACGCCAAGTCCGAGTGCGCCTTGGGCCGGGGGGCTACTATCGGCGTCCTGGGAATGGGGGTCCCCAGAATTGCCTGCCTGCGGCCCACGGTGTGGCTCCACCAGTGGCCCTGTATGGCCCATCTTCATCAGCGAACACTCAAGACCCTCGCGAGGCGGACGATGCAAGACCTCCTTGGGGGCGGCCTCATCAGGCTGGCTCGCGAGGGGCGGAGAGATCAAGGCGGGGGGCACCTCGCGAGGTCCCTGTGACGTAAGCCATGATGACCAAGGCCAGGCAGGTGCCAGGCAGGTGCCAGCGCGCACAATGTACTTGCTTCCTCTTTGGTTCTAAGGAGGCAAGCGCAGGCGAGGAGTCCCGAGGCATCAGGCAAAGGTTTCAATATTAGTGCAACAAGACCAAGACCAACAGGACGACAGGACGGAGGTCACCGTGGAACCCAGGACAGCGTCACCACCAGAGCCTTTGGCAGGCGAAGACCACCTTTTGTCAGGATAACTTGTACTAGTTGTCTCCCTTCGAATTTGGCCGTTGTTGGATCCCTTCCCGCCAATATTTGGGAAGAGGACCAGGGCCTCTATAAATAGGACTAGCCACCACCATAGGGGGGCAGGGGATCTGGAACTGGACCCATCCCACCAAGGCCACCATACAAGCTCACTGAGCTCAAGAACACATCTCCTTAGGAGGGTGTTCATCCCTTGTACGTGTTCATCCTCAGCCTACAAGGCACTCCACCACACCACACTGGAGTAGGTTATTACACCACATCGGTGGCCCGAACCAGTGTAAACCATGTGTCCTTTGTTGTGCAAGTTCGGCGTGTTGGGTTTTGAGATTGTGCTGAGAGCATGCTGGGGGGAGGAGAGATCTTCGTGCGCACCCCAGAGTTCGAACCTCAAGGGTTTTGCCGGAACCCGACATCCGACACAAGCCAAGTCTATTTATCCCTATCTTGTTCATTACATGGGATGTTTGTGAAGATGACCCTTCTTGCAACAAAACCTCTATGCGATTATGCCACTAAGTCGTGCCTTAAGACGTGGGAGCTATAGCCGCATCATGTCGGGGGTTGGGTGCAACATATGCCAAAGGATGGCTTATCATGGTGGGAGAGAGTAGTACGTCGCCGGTGCCTGGAAGCGGGATGAGGCGTAGACACGAACGCCAGCGTTCTTTACCCAGGTTCGGGGCTCTCGTAGGAGATAATACCCCTAGTCCTGCTCTGCGGGGTCTCCGCATGATCACTAGTGTGTAAGTGGTACAATGGTGCTCCTCGAGTTGTTCGCTAGAGGTGGAAGAAGGCAGGCACACTCTCTCCTCCTCTAGGTATGAGTCTAGTCCTAACAGGGCCGAACCCTTTGCATGAGTGCCCTGGTGGGTTTATATAGGCCTAGCCCCCAGGAGTACAATGGTAATCTGGCCGGGCGTAGGGCCCGGTCGTCATTCTCTCTGGTCGCCGGCCTCTTTGCCGACAGTTGGGGCCCGCCACCTAGTCTGGTACAGAGCCGACAAGCCGCTCCCGCCGCTTGCGGGTCTTGCCGGCCGCTGATCACTGTGGCCGTAATGCTAATGACGCAGGCTTGGTTGGGAAAGCGTGGCTACAGTCCCGCCACCTGGTGGGCGATCACTGTTGCCACTCTGTGTCTCATCTGGTTGATGGCGCATGGGGCCTAAGGGAGGGATTGGCCGCCTGCTAGTAGCCGGCTCCTCCGAGGTCCAGCTGCCCCAGCCTCCTCCTCCTTCAGGGCTCTGGCTGCCAGGTAGGGCCCGCCGTCTGCAAGCCGTACCTGACAGGCCTTCGTGGGAACAGGACTCCTCCTGTCAAGTGTGACGTATGGGGGAAGAGGCAACAGTGCCACGTCGTGCGGAGATCTCCGCCTGTACGGGGCACTGTGGCCACGCCCATCCCTGGATACGGGGGGAAGGCATGCACTGTAGCCGTACACCGTCTTGTCTTCTTAATGGGGGCGCAGACTTTGAGGGCACCATGGGCCGACTGCTAGGAGCTGGCCTCTCTGGGGGCCGCCTGCTAGGAGTCGGCCCGTCTTGAAGCCGCCATCATGAGCATGGCCATCTTCCGGCAGTCGGCCATTCAGCCAGTCGACCACCAGAAGGCGGCGCTTCATCTTGCCGTCTTGAGGGGCGTAGCCGCCCCGATGTCTTGAAAGGCTCGGGGGCTCGGGTTAGGCTACCCGTGGCCCATTACTCCGACAGTAGTCCCTGAAGCTGGTGAGGGGCCACGATTGAGGAGATGGGGAGCCTCAACAGTTTCCTCTTCTGGGTGCCCTGAAGGAAGCTTCGTCCGACTCATGAGGAGCCGGCCGGTGGGAATCGGTTGCGTCTAGTTGGATCCTTCGGGGATTTTGAATGTGTTGGTGGGAATCAGGCGGCGTTCTTGATAAGCTTCTCTGCCTGCCGTCTGTTGCGGGCATGCCACGTGGTGCTGGCTGGCCGGGTCGGCCTGCCAGCCGACGCGCATGACAGGACACGATCGCAGGCCGGGCCCGCCACCATCGGGCCTCGGGCAGCGAGTGGATCCGCGGCGGCCGAGGTAGGCGGTTGGGCTTCTCCGGGGAGTTAATGCGCGCGATATTCGCGCGGTAAAGGTGGGGGCATGGGGTCGTGGGCACAGTTAATCCCTCGTTCCCATGCCCACCCCCTTGGCTTCGTCGCCCGTAGGCTATAAGTAGGGGGAGGAGAGGAAGCGGGAACGCATGCGCGCCCCTCCGCCCCACTCTTTCTTCCACTTCTCCTTGCTGCGGCGCCCGAGCCTTGCCGAAGCGCCACCGTAGCTTGTCTCCATCGAGCTTGTCCATCAGCCCAGCGTCCACATGGCCCGCGCCGGAGCCTGGGACGACTCCACAGTTCACGATTACCACATCGACTTCCTCCGCCAGACGGGACGGCTGCCTCGTGATACGTCTCCAACGTATCTATAATTTTTGATTGCTCCATGCTATATTATCCACTGTTTTGGGCAATATTGGGCTTTATTATCCACGTTTATATTATTTTTTGGGACTAACCTATTAACCGGAGGCCCAGCCTAGAATTGTTGTTTTTTGCCTATTTCAGTGTTTCGAAGAAAAGGAATATCAAACGGAGTCGAAACGGAATGAAATCAACTAGAGAAGTTATTTTTGGAAGGAAAGCTACCGGAAAAGCTTGGAGTGCACGTCAGGAAAGAAGGGAGGTGCCCACGAGGGTGGGGGGCATGACCACCCCCCTAGGGTGCGCCCCCTGCCTCGTGGCCCCCCCTTCGGTCCACCGACGTGCTTCTTTCACCCATATATACCTACATATCCTAAAACTTCCAGAACAGACGATAGATCAGGAGCTCCGCCGCCAGAAGCCTCCGTAGCCACCGAAAACCAATCTAGACCCATTCCGGCACCTTGCCGGAGGAGGAATCCTTCTCCGGTGGCCATCTTCATCATCCCGGTGCTCTCCATGACAAGGAGGGAGTAGTTCTCCCTCGGGGCTGAGGGTATGTACCAGTAGCTATGTGTTTGATCTCTCTCTCTCTCTCGTGTTCTTGATTTGGCACGATCTTGATGTATCGCGAGCTTTGCTATTATAGTTGGATCTTATGTTTCTCCTCCCCCTCTACTCTCTTGTAATGAATTGAGTTTCCCCTTTGGAGTTATGTTATCGGATTGAGTCTTTAAAGATTTGAGAACACTTGATGCATGTCTTGCCGTGCGTATCTGTGGTGACAATGGGATACCATGTGATTCACTTGATGTATGTTTTGGTGATCAACTTGCGGGTTCCGCCCATGAACCTATGCATAGGGGTTGGCACACGTTTTCGTTGTGATTCTCCGGTAGGAACTTTGGGGCACTCTTTGAGGTTCTATGTGTTGGTTGAATGGATGAATCTGAGATTGTGTGACGCATATCGTATAATCATAACCACGGATACTTGAGGTGACATTGGAGTATCTAGGTGACATTAGGGTTTTGGTTGATTTGTGTCTTAAGGTGTTATTCTAGTATGAACTCTAGGGCTGTTTGTGACACTTATATGAATAGCCCAACCGATTGATTGGAAAGAATAACTTTGAGGTGGTTTCATACCCTACCATAATCTCTTCGTTCGTTCTCCGCTATTAGTGACTTTGGAGTGACTCTTTGTTGCATGTTGAGGGATAGTTATGTGATCCAATTATGATATTATTGTTGAGAGGACTTGCACTAGTGAAAGTATGAACCCTAGGCCTTATTTCCTATCATTGCAATACCGTTTATGCTCACTTTTATCATTAGTTACCTTGCTGTTTTTATATTTTCAGAATACAAAAACCTTTATCTACTATCCATATACCACTTGTATCACCATCTCTTCGCCGACCTAGTGCACCTATACAATTTACCATTGTATTGGGTGTGTTGGGGACACAAGAGACTCTTTGTTATTTGGTTGCAGGGTTGCTTGAGAGAGACCATCTTCATCCTACGCCTCCTACGGATTGATAAACCTTAGGTCGTCCACTTGAGGGAAATTTGCTACTGTCCTACAAACCTCTGCACTTGGAGGCCCAACAACGTCTACAAGAAGAAGGTTGTGTAGTAGACATCAAGCTCTTTTCTGGCGCCGTTGCCGGGGAGGTTAGCGCTTGAAGCTATATCTTTAGATCTTGCAATCGAGTCTTTTAGTTTCTTGTTTTATCACTGGTTTAGTTTATAAAAGAAAAGTATAAAAAATGGAATTGAGTTTATCTCATACGCTTCACCATTTTAATATCTTTCTTGAGTATGATGGAAAGGATAATTGTGCTCAAGTGCTAGAAGAAGAAATCTATAAAATGTTTGGCACAAAATCTTTGAATGATGAGCATGATTGCAATGTTGTTAGTATGAATTCTTTGAATATCCATGATACTAATGATGATTGCACTAGTGATGATGTCTCCTATAAACATGTCAATTTTTGTGGAGTGCATTGGGTTTGTAAGTACACACCAAATAGGGAAGATAGATATTGCAAGAGGCATAAGTACTTAGAAACTGAATTGTTGCAAGAAAGTC
The DNA here is from genome assembly GCF_002162155.2 of Triticum dicoccoides. Taxonomy (NCBI): domain Eukaryota; kingdom Viridiplantae; phylum Streptophyta; class Magnoliopsida; order Poales; family Poaceae; genus Triticum; species Triticum dicoccoides. The sequence goes on from NC_041380.1 coordinate 217,936,350, forward strand.
TTGATGATTGTGCTGAAAAATTCAATATTTTTCGCGCCCCTTGTGAACTTCGCAATGAACATGGTCATTTAAATCTCCAATGCAAATTGTTTCATGATCGAATTGTATCCAAAAATTGTAATAATTTGATTACCCTTGAGCATCATAAAGAGCTTAGTCTTCTTTTGGGGTATGAGGAAATGAAACGTATAACTGAGGGTATTCCAAAGTTTAATCTTGATAAACTTCTTGGATTTGATTTAGAGGAAATTTATATGTATTGTGCGGTGAATTGTAATGAAAATCCTTATATTGCCAACTAAATAAAGAAAATAAAAGAAATAGAAGATGAAGAGAATACTAATGAAAGGGAAGAGACTTCCCAATATCCTCCTATTATTTCTTATGATGAATCAGGTAACGAGGAGGAGCCTCCTATTCAACCAATCTCATTAATAAGGAGCTCCAAAAAGAGGATTGAACCCACACATGATGTGGTGAAGAAGAAGAAAAGAAAAAGGAAGAGATGTAAAAAGATATCTCTCCCAAATAATAATGCTCCTATTACTATTGTGCCTCATGAAAATATAATTGTGGAAGATAATGATACTTCTTATGACCTTGAAAATCTTTTTGGCACTTGCTTGGAAGAATATGACAATTGCTATACTATTGGTTCTATCCATACTATTAATGATGAGAGTGATTATGCTTATGATATGAAAAGGCCCAAGCTTGGGGATGCTATGTTTGATGAATATGATGTTGTTGAGAATATATTTGCTGCAATTAATGTTGGTCCCAAGCTTGGGGATGCTACGTTTAATGAAGATGATATTTTTAGTCTCCCAAGTTTTGATATGCAAGTTTACAATGATGATAGCATGCCTCCTACTTATGATGATTATTGTGATGATACTTATGCTATAAAAAGTAGTGATTATATTTATAAAAATTGTCATGATTATGATTACCCCTTCTCTGAACATTACTCTTTTAATGTGGAAACAATTTATAGTATTCGAGTCTCTTATGATACTCCCACTATTCCGATTGAGAAGAATTTTGCTTGTGTGGAGAATAATAAAATTTCCATGCTTGTATATCATGAAAAGAATGCTTTAGGTACTGGTTATATTGTTGAATTCATTCATGATGCTACTGAAAATTATTATGAGGGAGGAATTTATGCTTGTAGGAATTGCAATAATATTAAGTTTCCTCTCTATGTGCTTAAAGTCTTGAAGTTATGCTTGTTTTACCTTCCTATGCAAGTTGATTCTTGTTCTCACAAGTTGTTTGCTCACAAAATCCCTATGCATAGGAAGACGGTTAGGCTTAAATATTCTAGTCATATTCGTCATGATGTTGTCTTTATGTTACAATTCTTATCCTTTATGTGAGCATCATTGAAATCATCATGCCTAGCTAGGGGCGTTCAACGATAGTGCTTGTTGGGAGGCAACCCAATTTTATTTTTGTTCCTTGCTTTTTGTTCCTTTTTAGTAATAAATAATTCATCTAGCCTCTGTTTAGATGTGGTTTTATTCTTTTAATTAGTGTTTTTGCCAAGTAGAACCTTTGGGAAGACTTGGGGAAAGTCTTGTTGATCATGCTGTAAAAAACAGAAACTTTAGTGCTCACGAGAATTGCTGCCATTTTTATTTGGAGAGTGATATTTAGTTAATTATTTTTGAAGATGATTAGTAGATAAATTCCTCAGGTCCAGAAATTTATTTGAGAATTTTATGAGTTCCAAAGTATACGTTTGATCCATATTACAACAGACTGTTCTGTTTTTGACAGATTCTGTTTTTCATGTGTTGTTTACTAATTTTGATGAATCTATGGCTAGTAAAATAATTTATAAACCATAGAGAAGTTGGAATACAGTAGGTTTAACACAAATATAAATAAAAAATGAGTTCATTACAGTACCTTGAAGTGGTGATTTATTTTCTTATACTAACGGAGCTTACGAGTTTTCTGTTAAGTTTTGTGTTGTGAAGTTTTCAAGTTTTGGGTAAGGATTCGATGGACTATGGAATAAGGAGTGGCAAGAGCCTAAGCTTGGGGATGCTCGAGGCACCCCAAGGTAATATTCAAGGATATCCAAGAGCCTACGCTTGGGGATGCCCCGGAAGGCATCCCCTCTTTCGTCTTCATTCATCGGAAACTTTACTTGGAGCTATATTTTTATTTACCACATGATATGTGTTTTGCTTGGAGCGTCATTTTATTTTGTTTTTCTTGTTGTTTGATTAAAATATCAAGATATGAAATTATTAAATGTTAGATAGTCTTCACATAGTTGCATAATTATTCAACTACTCATTGATCTTCACTTATATCTTTCGGAGTAGTTTGTTGTTGCTCTAGTGCTTCACTTATATCTTTTAGAGCACGGTGGTGGATTTGTTTTATAGAAACTATTGATCTCTCATGCTTCACTTAGATTATTTTGAGAGTCTTAAATAGCATGGTAATTTGCTTAAAATCCTAATATGCTAGGTAATCCAGATTAGTAAAATCTTCTTACGAGTGTTTTGAATACTAAGAGATGTTTGATGCTTGATGATTGTTTTGAGATATGGATGTAATAATATCAAAGTCATGCTAGTTGAGTAGTTGTGAAATTGAGAAATGCTTGTGTTGAAGTTTGCAAGTCCCGTAGCATGCACATATGGTAAACGTTGTGTAACAAATTTGAAACATGAGGTGTTATTTGATTGTCTTCCTTATGAGTGGCGGTCGGGGACGAGCGATGGTCTTTTCCTACCAATCTATCCCCCTGGGAGCATGCGCGTAGTGCCGAGGTTGTTGATGACTTGTAGATTTTTGCAATAAGTATGTGAGTTCTTTATGACTAATGTTGAGTCCATGGACTATACGCACTCTCACCCTTCCATCCTTGCTAGCCTCTTCGGTACCGTGCATTGCCCTTTCTCACATTGAGAGTTGGTGCAAACTTCGCCGGTGCATCCAAACCCCGTGATATGATACGCTCTGTCACACATAAACCTCCTTATATCTTCCTCAAAACAGCCACCATACCTACCTATTATGGCATTTCCATAGCCATTCCGAGATATATTGCCATGCAACTTTCCATCATTCCGTTCATCATGACACATTCATCATTGTCATATTGCTTAGCATGATCATGTAGTTGACATAGTATTTGTGGCAAAGCCACCGTTCATAATTTTTTATACATGTCAAACTTGATTCATCGCAATCTCGGTACACCGCCGGAGGCATTCATATAGAGTCATCCTTGTTCTAGTATCGAGTTGTAATCATTGAGTTGTAAATAAATAGAAGTGTGATGATCATCATTATTAGAGCATTGTCCCAAGTGAGGAATAAAAAAGAAAAGAAAGAAAGGCCATAAAAAAAGAGAAGGCCCAAAAAAAGGGAAGGCCATAAAAAAAGAAAAGGCCCAAAAAAATGAGAGAAAAAGAGAGAAGGGACAATGTTACTATCCTTTTACCACACTTGTGCTTCAAAGTAGCACCATGATCTTCATAGTAGAGAGTCTCTCATGTTATCACTTTCATATACTAGTGGGAATTTTTCATTATAGAACTTGGCTTGTATATTCCAATTATGGGCCTCCTCAAGTGCCCTAGGTCTTCGTGAGCAAGCAAGTTGGATGCACACCCACTTAGTTTCTTTTGTTGAGCTTTCATAGATTTATAGCTCTAGTGCATCCATTGCATGGCAATCCCTACTCCTCGCATTAACATTAATCGATGGGCATCTCCATAGCCCATTGATTAGCCTCGTTGATGTGAGACTTTCTCCTTTTTTGTCTTCTCCACATAACCCCCTCATTATATTCTATTCCACCCATAGTGCTATGTCCATGGCTCGCGCTCATATATTGCGTGAAAGTTTATACGTTTGAGATTACTAAAGTATGAAACAATTGCTTGGCTTGTCATCGGGGTTGTGCATGATGAGAGCATTCTTGTGTGACGAAAATGAAGCATGACTAAACTATATAATTTTGTAGGGATGAACTTTCTTTGGCCATGTTATTTTGAGAAGACATGGTTGCTTAGTTAGTATGCTTGAAGTATTATTACTTTTATGTCAATATGAACTTTTGCCTTGAATCTTTTGGATCTGAATATTCATGCCACAATTAAGAAGAATTACATTGAAATTATGCCAAGTAGCACTCCGCATCAAAATTTTTATTTTTATCATTTACCTACTCGAGGACGAGCATGAATTAAGCTTGGGGATGCTTGATACATCTCCAACGTATCTATAATCTTTGATTGCTCCATGCTATATTATCTACTGTTTTGGACAATATTGGGCTTTATTATCCACGTTTATATTATTTTTGGGACTAACCTATTAACCGGAGGCCCAGCCCAGAATTGCTGTTTTTGCCTATTTCAGTGTTTCGAAGAAAAGGAATATCAAACGAAGTCGAAATGGAATGAAATAAACTAGAGAAGTTATTTTTGGAAGGAAAGCTACCGGAAAAGCTTGGACTGCACGTCAGGAAAGAAGGGAGGAGCCCACGAGCGTGGGGGGCGTGCCCACCCCCCTAGGGCGCGCCCCCTGCCTCGTGCCCCCCCCTTCGGTCCACCGACGTGCTTCTTTCACCCATATATACCTACGTATCCTAAAACTTCTAGAACAGACGATAGATCGGGAGCTCCGCCGCCAGAAGCCTCCATAGCCACCGAAAACCAATCTAGACCCGTTCCGGCACCCTGCTGGAGGGGGAATCCTTCTACGGTGGCCATCTTCATCATCCAGGTGCTCTCCATGACGAGGAGGGAGTAGTTCTCCCTCGGGGCTAAGGGTATGTACCAGTAGCTATGTGTTTGATTTGGCACGATCTTGATGTATCGCGAGCTTTGCTATTATAGTTGGATCTTATGTTTCTCCTCCCCCTCTACTCTCTTGTAATGAATTGAGTTTCCCCTTTGGAGTTATCTTATCGGATTGAGTCTTCAAAGATTTGAGAACACTTGATGTATGTCTTGCCTGCGTATCTGTGGTGACAATGGGATACCACGTGATTCACTTGATGTATGCTTTGGTGATCATCTTGCGGGTTCTGCCCATGAACCTATGCATAGGGGTTGGCACATGTTTTCTTCTTGATTCTCCGGTAGGAACTTTGGGGCACTCTTTGAGGTTCTATGTGTTGGTTGAATAGATGAATCTGAGATTGTGTGACGCATATCATATAATCATACCCACAGATACTTGAGGTGGCATTGGAGTATCTAGGTGACATTAGGGTTTTGGTTGATTTGTGTATTAAGGTGTTATTCTAGTACGAACTCTAGGGCTGGTTGTGACACTTATAGGAATAGCCCAACAGATGGATTGGAAAGAATAACTTAGAGGTGGTTTCATACCCTACCATAATCTCTTCGTTCGTTCTCCGCTATTAGTGACTTTGGAGTGACTCTTTGTTGCATGTTGAGGGATAGTTATGTGATCCAATTATGATATTATTGTTGAGAGGACTTGCACTAGTGGAAGTATGAACCCTAGGCCTTATTTCCTATCATTGCAATACCCTTTACGCTCACTTTTATCATTAGTTACCTTGCTGTTTTTATATTTTCAGATTACAAAAACCTTTATCTACTATCCATATATCATTTGTATCACCATCTCTTCACCGAATTAGTGCACCTATACAATTTACCATTGTATTGGGTGTGTTGGGGACACAAGAGACTCTTTGTTATTTGGTTGCAGGGTTGCTTGAGAGATACCATCTTCATCCTACACCTCCTACCGATTGATAAACCTTAGGTCATCCACTTGAGGGAAATTTGCTACTGTCCTGCAAACCTCTACACTTGGAGGCCCAACAACGTCTACAAGAAGAAGGTTGTGTAGTAGACATCACCTCGCGCGGAGTACGTGGGGGTTCGTCTCACGCCGAAGGGGGAGATATCGCCGGCGCTGGAGGAGGGCGAGCGGGTCATCTTCCGCTCGCACTGCCTGTGTGGCCTCGGCCTACCGGCGAGCGGCTTTCTCCGAGCCTTCCTCGAATTCCACAATCTCCAGCCGCACCACCTCACCCCGAACACGGTGGTGCTGTTGTCCGCCTTCGTCACCTTGTGTGAAGGCTTCCTTGACGTCCTCCCCACCATCGAGCTCTGGGGGGAGTTCTTCTACACCAAGCTTGCCACCGTCGTCGCGGGGGTGCCGGCTCAGTGCGGCGCCTTCATCGTGGTGCGGAGGCCGGGGGCCGACAATCCATTTCCTCCCATCATGTTGATCCAATCGGTGGAGTTGTGGCAGCAGTCGTACTTTTACGTGCAGAGCATCTTCGCGGAGGGTGACTGGGTCAACCTGCCGGCTTACGTTGCCGGCCAGCCGACTGGGAAGCGGCCTAACTGGTCGTACCGGGGCAAGATGTTGTCGCCTTCTGGAGCCTCTACCGTCGCACGGCTCCGGGTGCTGGTACAGTAGGAGGGCCTGACCGGGTCCGACTTGATGTCCACCTTCGTGGCGCATCGGGTGCTCCCGCTCCAGGGCCGCCCTCACATGATAAGTCAGATGAGCGGTCATCAGGATCCAAGCCGGCTGTGCAGCAAAGAGATGCCTCACGCAGAGGTAGCTCACATGGTGAACTACCTTGCCAAATGCAAGCTCATGGAGGAGTGGCAGTTTGGCAAGGAGTCGTATTCCCGTGCCAACCCCCCGCCTATGGTAACTTTACCTTCCTTCTATTTTTCTTCCTCTTTGTCGGGTTCCATTTGTCTGATCCGACCAGCCGGCTCTTTGGACAGAGCGCCCTCCTCTAGCCGGCAGCTGGCGCCACAGGGCTGAAGCGTCGATTTCTCCCTGACCGAGCGGAGAGCGACGTAGATGACCCTGACTTGGGGGTGGCGGCCTTGGAGGATGATGCCGAAGGTGGAGGTGGCGTCGCAGGCGGCTACGGGCTCAGAGCCAGCCTCGAGGACTGGCCAGATGATGACGCGGGGGAAGTCGTCCCGCTCCACTAGCCGGGCTCCCACCAGCAGGGCGCGAGCTCGTATGGCGTGCCGGTGGCCCGAAGTGGCACGCATAAGCGCAGAGCCACACCGAGCCTATTTGGTAGCCAACCGAAGATATCCAGGGGCTCGGCCGTGGTGACCAAGCGGGACGAAGCGGCCGCTAAAGCCGACCGCTTTCGCAAGGTGGTGAAGACGCTGCCACTGATTTCTGCGTAAGTTCTGACTTCCTTCATACTTTTTCCTTTCTTGTCGATCTCATCTGAGTCTTCTCTACTTTGTTCCTCTTGATTTAGGGCCCTGCTCACTCTTGAGAAGTCGGCCGCCACCTCCATCGTGGGGTTAGTGGAGACCTCCACCACCACCCAACGGATCGATCCGGCCGCCGACCTCCGGGAGGCGACCGAGTGGAACGCGCGGGAGGTGCGTGAGGAGGCTGCCCGCCTGGAGAAGGCGGAGGCAGACAAGGCGGAAGCCGCTGCCCTGAAGAAGCTAGCGGAATCCGAGGCCGCCGATGCAGTGAAGAAGCGGGCTGAGGAAGCCGCACGCCGTCAGTCGGCGACGTTCGTCATCCCCCTGAACTCTGCGCCGCCACCACTGGAGTTCGTGATGCAGACTGGGGAAACCGGCGGCGAGCACCCTGTCATGGAGAGGGAGGGCGGCGACGCCGCCATTCCGGATGTAATCGTGCCCCCGCCACCACCTTCCGAGGAGGCGCGAGATAAGCAGCCGGCCGACCCACCAGTGCCGCCGGCCGGAAATGAGATGGTGACGGGCCCAACTCCCGAGGCCCGCACACCCTTGCGCCGCCGGCCTGCAAAGGCGGCCTCGACGCCACACCCACTGGAGGTCGGCGCCGCGAGCTCCTCCATCCTGGACACCGAGGCGCCCAGCGCCGCGCCCGCTGGATGGGCGCGGGGAGGCGGGACGATCCACCTGAACAGGGCGGTCCTGGAGGTCCAGGCCAAACTCCGCGCCGAGGCTGATGCTCTCAAGCATTGCAACAAGGCGTTCGTGGAGTCGCGAGAGGCCATCCGGGTATACCCCTTGCTCCTTTATTTTCAATTTTTGTATCTCTTCATGGGGGCGCGCCAGCACACCCACTGGGTGTAGTCCCCGAGTTCAGGGCCTGCTGCTGAGCAGGTGGCCCGGAACTCTAACTCGCAAGCTCCCAGTACTAATATATTTGCTGCAGGAATATCATAACCTCCGCGCGGCCGCCTTCAACTCCAGAGTCCAGGAGTTGGATCAACGCGCCGCCGACTTGTCGGAGAGCCGGAGTAAGTCCTCTTCTTTCCGCGGGGGCGCGCTGGCACACCCGCGGGCTGTAGTCCCCGAGATCCAGGCCGACTGCTGAGCAGTCGGGACGGATCTTCCTAGAGCTACATCTTTCTTTGCTGATTGTTGTCATTTCCTTATTTTTCTGATTTTGCAGAGGCCAATGCCATCCTTCAACGGCAACTGGGCGAAGCCAATGCCGCGTTGCATGCCAAGGAGGTGGACTGCAACAAGCTGGCTGAAGAACGTGACCAGCTGGCCACGCAGCTAGCGGAGCAGGCGGGGCTTCTCCAGAAGGCCCAGAAGGAGGCATAGGACAAGGAGGCCGGTCTTCTCACCGAGTTCGAGATCGAACGCTCTGCCTGGACTGACAAGGAGGCGATGCTGACGGCCGGCTTTGACGAAATCGAGGATATGGTTGATGTTAGGCGACTTTCTTTATTTTTCTTTGTAAGTCGCCGGCCTCTAGCCAAGCCGGCTTCTTTCTCTTTTGTTCTGACTCTTTTCTTAGTCCTGGCAGACTTCTTTCCAGGCCACTCTGGTGCCGCCAACTAGGCTATCGAGGCCGACCGTGAAGAATGAAGGGCGGAAGGCGAGTAGATCGCCGCCAATGCTCCTCGCTCCCTTCACGAGGAGCTTCTCAGCATCCAGGCCCATCTTCGGCCGACTCATCGGATGCTGCGCCGCCTTCAGCGTGTCGGCGCCCAGGCGATCGCCGCCTTGTGGCCCAATAGGCCGGCCCCGCACACCCCCAGCCGGACTGGCTGGAGGTGGCGGTTGGCCGCCTTGAGACGTGGAAGGGCTCCTCGGCCCGGGCCGGAGCGCACCGGGCCTTGGAGTTCATCAAGGCGTGGTACCCTGGGCTAGATCTAGCCCAGTTGACCTTGTTTTGATAGTAGGCCCAGGAGGAGCTGGTGGCAGTGGAGGGCGAACTCGTCAAGTGGGCAACGGCCATCGCCGAGTACACCGACACAGGAGTCTTCATCTCGGAGCTAGCTGAGGACGGCACCGAGGCGCCGCCAGAGTGGTTTGAGCTGAACCCGGAGGAGGGCGAGGACTCGGCCGAGGTGATCGACTCAAGTGATGAGGGAGAAGACGAGGAGGCGGAGGAAGGCGAAGAGGAGGCGCCAGAGATCGGAGCGGATGGCCAGCCCCAACTCGACCGCGCCTCCAGCAACGATCCGCACCCGAATGAGCTGGCTGCCACTGGAGGGGACCTAGTGGGGACCGACCAGCTGGCCGCTCGACCAGCTGGCGCCACCGACTCCACCAGTCCGCCGATCCCTAGGTTGCCACTTAACTTTTTATTTCTCCCTGTTTATTAGTCTGAACGATCTTTGTTAGCTTCGCACAATTCCACCCGCGGGGTGTATTTGGAACTTATGTTGAATGTCGGCCAAGGACCTTTGATGTGTTAATATTTTATTCGAGTTCTACCTTTCCTTGCCTTCTACTCTTTGGGCTTTTTTCCTTTGCCGCCTTCCCTTGGTTGCCGTCTTGCCAGCCGAACAGCCGCTCTGCAAACTGTGGCTAGGTCAAGTACTTAACTACTTTTGGGAAGGCAAGTACTTGGCAGGCTAGAGTTTTCTTGGCAAGTTAAGTAGAAACCGCCCGGCCGGTTGCTCGGCAACCGGTTGGTGAGGTGAGAAGCCGGCTTGCACTATGTAAATGCCTTAAGTCCTTAGCCATTTTTCATGGAGGCGCCCTTTTCGCCTTGACTCCTACCGTCCGAACAGCTGCTCTGCAGGCTGCGGCCTCTAGCAGGAGAAAGCTAGGCTGCCGACACACTACTTGTCCGGCTGCAGGAAGCATCTCATAGTACAAGGCGGCAAGTCCCCTGGTCAACTGGTCGAACCCGGTGCCAGACAGATTAATGAAATGACACAAATGATAGGCGTAATACTTATCATATAGATAAAAGAGGGCAGTCCCTGAGCTCTTCTTGGGGAACCCGAAGTCTTCGTACTTAATACAAAAGTTGGCATGGTACATACTGCATCAACTATAAGACCTTCGAAGGAGGTTCGCATTCCATGGTCGCTCCTTCTCCTTGCCGGAGTCATCTTTTTTGCGTGCTCGAGATTTCTGAGCATCGATGAGGTAGTAGGAGTCGTTGCCCAACACCTTGCTGATGATGAAGGGGCCTTCCCAAGGTGCCGAGAGATTGTGTTGGCCGGCTGTTCGCTGGATCAGTCGGAGCACAAGGTCTCCTTCTTGGAAGGATCTTGGCTTGACCTTTCGGTTGTAGTATCGGCACAGGCTCTGCTGGTAGATGGTGGACCGGCTGAGTGCCAACAGCCGGCCCTCTTCCAGCAGATCGACACCGTCTTGTCGTGCTTATTCCGCCTCCTCTTTGGTGTACATGGTGACTCGAGGGGAGTCGAATTCTATGTCCGTCGGGATGACGGCTTCGGCACCATAGATGAGAAAGAAAGGCGTGAAGCCGGTTGACTTGTTCGGAGTTGTGTGCAGGCTATAGAGGACGGCCAGAAGCTCATCGAGCCAGCAGCCGACCGACCGCTCTAAAGGCTCGACCAGTCGGGGCTTGATGCCGAATAAAATGAGGCCGTTTGCTCGCTCCACCTGGCCATTGGACTGCGGATGGGCAACAGACGCTACGTCCAGTCGGATGCCCTGCGTCGCGCTGAAACGGGCCAAGGCACCTTTGGCGAAGTTCGTGCCATTGTTGGTGATGATGCTGTGTGGTATGCCATACCGGATGGTGATGTCGGAGATGAAAGTCACAGCAGTCGGACCATTCAACTTCTTGATTGGTTTTGCTTCTATCCACTTGGTGAACTTGTCCACCGCGACAAGCAGATGAGTCAAGCCACCTCTTGCTGTCTTGAATGGTCCCACCATATCCAGGCCCCAGATGGCAAAGGGCCAGGCGATGGGAATACTCTTGAGTGTAGAAGCCGGTTGGTGATGCTTTGAGCGAAACTTCTGGCACCCTTTGCATTTCTGGACCAAGTCCTTGGCGTCTTCTAGGGCAGTCGACCAGAAAAAACCATGGCGGAAAGCCTTGGCACTAGAACCCTTGAGGCTGCATGGTGACCACACTCGCCCTGATGGATATCTTTGAGGATTACCTGGCCTAGCTCTGGCTCGATGCAGTGCTGGTAAACACCAGTGACACTGCGCCTCACAAGCTCTCCATTGACTATGGTGTATGCTGCCGCCCGGCGTTGCACTTGCTGGGCCGAGATATCGTCGGTTGGCAGCTCTTTTTTCACCAAAAATTGAGGATGGGCTAGGCCCATGAAGGTGCTGCGATTTCTTCGACTGCCAGGACTGCCACTTGTACGAGGGCGGCTGGGTTGGGAGGCGGTGGGTTGGAGTCGGTCGCCGTTTGCTGAGTTGATGAAGTCCCAGGGCTGACTGCTGCAGTCCATGGGTTGTCCGCCGAAGTTCCCGTGTCGGCTGGTGGGGCTCTCAAGTCGGATCCGACTGCTTTAGGAGGAGCCGGCACAAATATGGAATCTGACTCTGGTGATGGCTTGACGGACGGCTTGAGGAGTCGTTGCAAGGCAACGCCGGTTGGTATTGCTTGCCGGGTGGAGCCAATTCGTGCCAAGGCGTCGGCTTGCTCATTGTCATTTCTTGGCACATGAAGGAACTCGCACCCTTCGAAGTATCCACTGAGTTGATGTACGAGAAAGCGGTAGCTGGCCATATTTGCATCCTTGGCGTCCCAGTCGCCTGATGATTGCTGGACCACCAAATCGGAGTCTCCGTAACACAGGATCGGGCGAATGCCGAGTTCTTTGGCAAGCCGGAGCCCGTGAATGAGTGCTTCGTATTCAGCAACATTGTTGGAGGCGGCAAAGTGAATTTGCAGCACATATTTGAGCTTGTCGCCCTTGGGGGAGGTGAGAACGACGTGGGCTCCCAAACCAGTGCGCATTTTTGAACTGTAAAAATGCATCCGCCAATGGGTGGAATCTAGCATTGGCGGCAAGTACTGGGTCTCGGCCTAGTCGATGAGGAAGTCGGCCAGTGCTTGTGACTTAATGGCGGTGCGAGGCTGGTAGTAGATGGTGTAGGGGGCCAAATCTATGTCCCACTTGGCCACTCGGCCCGAGGCATCTCGACTTCCAATAATCTTAGCAAGCGGAGCTATGCAGACCACAATGATTGGGTGCTCTTGGAAGTATGGCTTCAGTCTCTTGGCAGCAAAGTGTACACCATAACACATCTTCTGATAGTGGGGGTAGTTCTGCTGGGAGGCGGACAGTACTTCACTTAGGTAATACACCGGCCTCTGGATTGGTAGGGCTTTGCCTTCTTCTTTCCGTTCCACCACTATGACTGTGCTAACCACCCGACTGGTAGCGGCAATGTAGAGGAGCATTGGTTCCTTAGGAGTCGGGGCCGCCAAGACAGGCGGGGTGGTCAACATCTTCTTGAGCTGGAGAAAAGCTTCATCCGCCTTGTCATTCCACTCGAAAAAGGTGGTCTTCTTCATGAGCTGGTACATGGGAAGAGCCTTCTTGCCTAGCCGACTGATGAAACGGCTAATAGATGCCAAGCAGCCGGTAAATTTTCGCACATCCAGAAGTCGGGTGGGTACTTCCATCCTTTCGATGGCCTTGATCTTCACGGGGTTGCACTCTATGCCGCGCTCTAAGACCAGAAAGCCAACAAGCTGGCCGGCTGGTACCCCAAAGACACACTTCTCCGGGTTGAGCTTGATCTGAAATCGGTGCAGGTTCTTGAAAGTCTCCCTGTGATCCTCCAGTAATGTCCCACGCTTCTCTGTCTTCACCACAACAGTACTTCACGGCAACGCGCTTGTTGCCGTTGCGATGCTGACGGCTGTGGAGTAGTCGACGAGCCAGTCCTCCGGCTTCACAGAGCCGGTGTACTTGGGGGTATCTCTTTGGAGAGTGAACCCTTTGGGAAAGGGCTTATCTCGGATGCGGGGGCCAAAACAAGGCCGACCCAGCTCGTCTTTGTCTTCCAGCGCTAGGGACCAATTAAGGTGGTCGATCCGGTGGAGGGCATTGTTTTCTCTGATTCCTTCTCGGCGGCCAAGACAGTCGCCGAGTGATGGGTGGTCAACAGGCGGCGGGCAGCCGTCTCGCCGTCGCACTGCTCTTGGGCGGCCGTCTTGGTCGCGCTCAATGGTGACATGAGCCCAGCTGCGGCTGGCAGCCGGCTCATTGTCTCTTATATCATGGACGCCACTAGTCGGTGTCCGGGACATTGCGCCTTGGTTTCGGCGAGGTGGTGGGTCGTCATTTTTCCGGTTGGGCGCTTCAGTGCGGCACCCGGCATCTTGCTGCTCAGCAGCCGCGTCAAGGAGTTGCTGAACTTGCTTTGTCATGTAGTGACGCTCGTCGCCCTGGAGCTTGTCTAGCTCGTCTGCTGCCGCCTGGGCAGCTCATATGTTCTCTGCAGGCGTGGCATAGACAGGGCGGTCTGTCCCGAACATGCTGGCGATGGCCGCGCCACGCTGCCTGATCGGGCCAACGCGGCTAGGCCCACCAAGAGCCGGAGTGCCACCTACAGCATGGTCCATCTCCCGCTGGTAGGCCTCCGAAAGGCGTCTCATGCTGGCCAGCCGGCTGGCGCTCTCGACGAGCTGGACGCGGCGTGCTTCCAGCGTCTCAGCGTCGGCATCTTCTGGGATTGGCGCAACCAAGTCTTGCATTGCCGTCTGCAACGGGTCCTGACCGCCCCTGCCAGAGTGCTCGCCATGGCTGATCAAGAGCACCTCCATGACGGTGCTGCCACCGCTGTTCGCGCGAGGAAACGGCTCATCGTAGACCACCACATTGGAGGGGAACATGTCGAGCAAAGCCGTGTTGGAGTCGACCAACATCGGGTCGATGGAGCCAACCGACTCCAAGTCAGCAACAGGCTCGCTGGCGACGTGGAGCTGATCGAGGAGTCCCACGAGGCGGCCTTCGGGGCCATTGGTGCCCGCATCGGACGCGGGCTCGTCGGAGAGGCGAATCTCGCCAACAAGATGGGCGAGGCAGCTTGCTGCGCAGGCGATCTCCGCACCGTGCAGCGCCTCGGCGCAGATGCTATCTGGCGTGCCGGGCTGGCTGCGCTCGCCAGGAAGGAACAGGGTTCCCGTCCAGAATAGTTCTACGGGAGATGGTGCACCTTGCCCCACGGTGGGCGCTAATGTCGGGGGTTGGGTGCGACATATGGCAAAGGATGGCTTATCATGGTGGGAGGGAGTAGAACGTCGCCGGTGCCTGGAAGCTGGATGAGGCGTAGAAACAAACGCTGGCGTACTTTACCCAGGTTCGGGCTCTCCTAGGAGATAACACCCCTAGTCCTGCTCTGCGGGGTCTCCGCATGATCACTAGTGTGTAAGTGGTACAATGGTGCTCCTCGAGCTGTTTGCTAGAGGTGGAAGAAGGCAGGCACGCTCTCTCCTCCTCTAGGTATGAGTCTAGTCCTAACAGGGCCGAACCCTTTGCATGGGTGCCCTGGGGGTTTTATATAGGCCTACCCCCCAGGGGTACAATGGTAATCTGGCCGGGCGTAGGGCCCGGTCGTCATTCTCTCTAGTCGCCGACCTCTTTGCCGACAGTTGGGGCCCGCCGCTTGGTGGGCCCCACCGCCTAGTCTGGTACGGAGCCGACAAGCCGCTCCCGCCTCTTGCGGGTCTTGCCGGCTGCTGATCACTGTGGCTGTAACACTAATGACGCAGGCTTGGTTGGGAAAGCGTGGCTACAGTCCCGCCGCCTGTTGGGCGATCATTGTTGCCACTGCGTGTGTCATCTGGTTGATGGCGCATGGGGCCCAAGGGAGGGATTGGCCACCTGCTAATAGCCGGCTCCTTCAAGGTCCGGCTGCCCCAGCCTCCTCCGTCTTCAGGGCTCTGGCTGCCAGGTAGGGCCCGCCGTCTGCAAGCCGTACCTGACAGGCCTTCGTGGGAATAGGACTCCGCCTGTCAGGTGTGACGTACGGGGGGAGAGGCAACAGTGCCGCGTCGTGCGGAGATCTCCGCCTGAATGAGGCACTATGGCCACGCCCATCCCTGGATCCGGGGGGGAGGCTTGCACTGTAGCCGTACCCCGTCTTGTCTTCTTAATGGGGGCGCAAACTTTGAGGGCGCCATGGGCCGACTGCTAGGAGCCGGCCTCTCTAGGGGGCGCCTGCTAAGAGTAGGCCCGTCTTGAAGCCGCCATCATGAGCATGGCCGTCTTTCGGCAGTCGGCCATTCAGCCAACCGGCCACCAGAAGGCGGCGCTTCATCTTGTCGTCTTGAGGGGCGCAGCCGCCCCCGATGTCTTGAAAGGCTCTGGGGCTCGGGTTAGGCTACCCGTGGCCCATTACTCCGACACATCATGGGCATTAAAAGTTGGTAATTAGAGCCATCCCCGACTTAGGAGCCCCCTGCTTGATTGAATCACTAACATTGTTGAGTCTAGAACAAAAATGTTCTGAGTCTTAGGATTATATATATCGGAGAGTAGGATTCTTTTTACTCCTCAGTCCCTTCGTTGCTCTGGTGAGGCCTCCTGACATAGATGTTTTGACTTTCCTCTCCTCAAATTTCACGAAAAATAATTTAGGACCACGCGGGTACCTTGGAAACTTTCTGATATTTTGTGATGAGAACATTGTTCTTGGTGCCTCCTGACATTTAGGGGTTGTGGCAGTGTCCCGGGGAGTTGAGCTCCGAGGTGTTGTCATCACAATTTATTAGTGTAGTTCTAGAATACCTGAGTTCGCCGACATCGAAAATATCTTTTATGCAGTTATTGGTGAGATAACCTCGATGCCACCTAGTACTGGGGCGGGAGTTAGGGAGTATTGCCATAACTCGTATAATGGAAGTTTTTCGAAGGTTGATGTACATGATTTCTGGAGTTTTCTTGGTTATGTGTTGACGGATGGATACAATCGGAGAGTAGGGCTTGTTAGTTGTGTAATATATATTGTGCCTCCCTATATCCCCAACACCATATTGCATAACCAGAAAGTTTCAGGAGTTTATAGGTGGGAATTCAAGTATCTCATAGGATATCTTCCCAATAGACACATGATACGATATGGGGTCTATCATATGTTTGTTCTGCCTTATTCTGCAAGCCAAATCCTTTGTTTTTGTTTTGATTGTGGTATTCGAGTTGCTTCGAAGTCAAGTGTTGATTCCATACCTTTCCGAAGCGGTGTTCTCAGACTTCGATGTGAATGCAAATCCTTTCGATCATCAAGTTCGCCATCTCAATTTCTTCTCAACCGGCGCGCTTCTCTTCAAGTTAAGCCGATCCCTTCAACATTTGCAACATCAATTATCACTTCTTTTCAACGGTGTTTGTTTCATCCGTCCCAAAGTTGTCCTTGTTTTTTCCCACCCTCCCTCCCTTTTCTTCAAGGAATCAGACTTCTTAATCAAGTATCCTTTTATTGATGTGAAGTCTTTTCATTCTTTTCCTTCAAAATTCTTAACCGGTGATCTCTCGTGAAGAGACGCAACAGTTTCAAGTTCATCATTCTTCGTTCTTTTTCTTCTCTAGTGGATTCAATTCAAGCATCGATGTTGATCATATCCTTTCCTCATTTCAAATGTTTTCCCATGTCGGTGCACCTCTTAATCATCCACTTCTCGCCATTCATTTGTTCTGGAGTACTGAAGATATCTCCAGAGATTCGTGTTTTCATCCTAAATCCGTTCAAGCTATCTCGAGGCTGTTATCTCTTTTGAGCCATTTAATTCAACCGGCGAAATCTCTCTTTTAAATCGTTCAACGCTGTTTCTCTTGAGTGGGCCCTAACCCATAGGTCTTTTCCCAGGATCTTACGCGACTCTTCTAATTCTTTCTAGAGTGATTCTCAAATTCATTTCAAAGTTTGACGTAAGAATGAATTATCATCAGTCTTATGTCTTTCTCCAAGATCTTTCAAATTCTTTTCATCGTTGGTTCAACCTTTCCAATTTTCATTCCGGAGTGCCCCAATAATTCATGGTGGTGTTTCTCATCGTCATTCTTGAATTTTGAAGACCGAAGAAGAGTTTCTCTTGAACCTTATCCATTCTCTCAAAGATTCATGGTTCTAGCTTCATGACATCCTCATAATTGCTCCGTTCATCAAGGATTATTTTCACCCATTCGGAGCAATTAAGGAGTCTTTTCATTTTGATTCTCCAGAGCCCATCATCTCAGAGTTATTCATTCCAGCTTTCAACTCTCGTTCTCCAAATCTTACTGGTGCATCGTGCAAATATCCTCTAATCAGTTCATGATCTCTTCGTTCTCAAGTATCTAAATCCCCTCAAGTATCTTCATTCGCTTTCAAATTCTTACAGTGATTCGTTCTGTTTTCTCCATTCGTTTTGAAGTCTTACGATGGTCCATTCAAGATTACTCTTCTCCTGGTATCATATCAATTCATTCGTTCTTTCCTAAAGCCTACCGGTGGATCGTTGAAGACCTTCCTCAACTTTGTGCTATATCTATCTTAATTCTTTCTACGAGAATAAGTAGTATGCCAAATCTGTTGCTTTTCATCGATTTAAATTGGTGAAGGATACACATAACGTAATTCTTATTATTGTTTCATCCAAGTGATCTAATTTCTTCTTTCCAGAGTTGTTCATCATGTCACATTCTCGGTTCAAGATGCTTCATCTTTTCTTTTCCGGAGTTCCAAGTTTTCCGCACCCCAGTGTTCGAACCTGAAGGGTTCGCCGGAACCCTAGATCCGACATTTGGCATGCTAGGTAGGGGGTGAGCCGAAGCTTTCCTGCGACGGTCCACGCTCCACCGATTTCATGGCTGATGCTCGTCGAGCCCGCGCCGAGGCCGAGCCACTCTCAACGCTCGCATCGCACAAACGGCGCCGGCCGGCGGGCTTCACCGTCGCTCCCCATCACCCGCTGCCAACGCCGCCACTGGCCCGGTGGCGAACGAGCAGCAGGCTTCGTCGCTGCACCCCTTTGTGCAGTCAGATGGACGCACCGCCACCTGGCCATTGACTCCGGCTGGCTCGTCGTTCCATGCTCGTCGCGCGCCCACGGACGTGCAGGCTGCGCTACTCAAGGCGCGTGAGCTCCTGCGCTACTACCCTGTCAACGACCTCTACGACGACTGGCTGGACCGCATTGCCGAGCTCGTCAGCGCCCCTGGGGGCTATCCTGCCCCATCTGTCGGATTTCGGGTTCCGGCAAAACCCTTGAGGTTCGAACACTGGAGAGCGCACAAAGATCTCCCCCCCTCTCTACCTCACACACTCCACGATCTCATGGCCTAGCTCGACGAACCCAAAGAACGAGAGACACAATATTTATACTAGTTCGGGCCACCGTTGTGGTGTAATACCCTACTCTAGTGTGGTGTGGTGGATTTCCTCTTGGGCTGAGGATGGACAGTTACAAGGGAAGAACAGCCTCCTGAGGAGAGGTGTTCTTGTGTTTGGTGAACTTGTGTGGTTCGGTATGATCCGGGTCTCATCCCTTCCTTATGGTGGTGGCTAGTCCTATTTATAGAGGACCTGGCCCTCTTCCCAAATATTGAGTGGGAAGGGATCCCACAACGGCCAAATTCGAAGGGAGACAACTAGTACAAGTTATCCTGACAAAAGTCATCTTCGCCTGCCAAAGGCTCTCGTGGTGACGCCGTCTTGGGATCCACGGTGACCTCCTTCCTGCTGTCCTATTGGTCTTGGTCTTGTTGCACCGATATGGAAACCTTTGCTTGATGCCTCGGGACTCCTTGCCTGCACTTGCCTCTTTAGCACCAAAGAGGAAACAAGGACACTTCGCGCGCTGGTGCCTGCCTGGCGGCCACCTGGCTCCAGTCGTCATGGCTTGCATCACAGGAACCTCGCGAGGTGTCCCTTGCCTTGATCTCTCCGCCCCTCGCGAGCCAGCCTGGTGAGGCAGCCCCTGAGGAGGTCTTGCATCGTCCGCCTCGTGAGGCTTGGCCCCTCACGAGGGTCTTGAGTGTTTGCTGGTGAAGATGGGCCGTACGGGGCCGCTAGTGGAGCCAAGCTGCGGGCCGCAGGGAGGCAAGTCTGGGGACCCCCGTTCCCAGAATGCCGACAGTAGCCCCCGGCCCCAAGGCATGCTCGGGCTTGGCTTCGAGGCGAAGCCAAAGGGCAAGTGCGGAGCACCACGGGCCCCAACATCCTGCGGCACCGGCTGACGCAGGGCGATCGATTGGACATGGGCGTCTCTGCTTCCCCTCGCCGCCTCGACAACTGCCTGATTTTACGAGTCCTTGTTGCATGCAGAAAAAGATCATCATTAACTTAGATCGTGGTGGCTAGCAGTTGGCCTCCCCTTGGCTAGAAATGGGAGGGGGGCGGAGCCCCCGTCACCCATCTCTTCCTTTGCTTCACCCGCTTCTTCTTCTTCCTTGCTCCACTGCCAGCAGCGACACCCATGGTGCCTGCGAAGAGGCTCTCGGCTATGGAGAAAGGGAAGGCTCGCCAGGGTGGGCCCGGCTCACCGCTGCCCAATAGGGGCGCAGCCGTCCCTGCAAGCATGCCGCGACCCCGGCCGCAGCCCCTCGTGGCCGCGGTGGCGCCTCTTCACGTGGTGGCAGCCGCGTAGGTCGTGGCACTCCCGTTGATGAGGTGAGGCATGCCATGGTTGCGCGACCTCCTCGGCCGCTGGGGCGTGCAACAATTATGATTTCTAAGTGGTAGTGCTATGTTTATCATTCCTGTGTTGTGTTGCAGTGTCATGCTTTATGTATGCCCGTAGGAATACCTTAGCTCGATGCACCTGAAGTAGATTCCGCCTCGCGAGACGCATGTTCCCTAATGCCTGATGAGGCCTCCTTTGCTCGGAAGGCGCGTGAAAACTGCAAAAATTCGCTAGGAAATTCTTATCCTTCTGAATCCTGGTCGTAGGCACTGCCGGTCATGACGCAGTGCTTCATATCGCAGTACCCGGGGGCACAGATTGAGAGGGGTGCGCCAGCTTGCGTACCCGAGCGAGGGTGCCTTGCGAAAGACTGGAAAACTAAAACGCTAAAACAAAAACGCTCACGAGGGCACCTGTCCAGCCCCCTCGCGAGGCATGCGAGGGAGAGTACATGTCAAGAATGAGGAACCAAGGGCAGAGAAGGAGGCAACAAGGGCAATGGAACCAGGCCAGCAAGGAACACCAAAAAGAAAATTCTCACTAAAAGAGGGGGAAAACCAACTGCGAAAAGCAAATGAAAAGCCGCGTCCGGCACCTAGTCTAGTCTTCTTGTCTTCTCACCTGCGCGGAGCTAAATGCTGCCACTAAGACGTGGGAGGGAGCCCCCGAGGCCTGAGGGCGGCACTCCTAAGAATCCGGGGCGTGTACAACCCCACTCATTATTATGTGAGAGTGTCACGAGCGGAGATTGTTCACAGGCACTAGGCCTTGCTTCATGGCTAGAACCTCCGAAGGTGCTGGATGTTCCAGGCGTTCTGGATGGGGATCCCGTCCTGCATCTCCAGGTGCGCGGCGCCAGGCCTGGAGACGTGGGCTAACCGAAACGGTCCCTCCCACATGGGTGAGAGCTTGTGCAGCCCTTTCCTAGAGAGCACCCGCCTTAGGACAAGATCACCCACCTCGAGCGTCTCGGAGCGGACGCGGCGGCAGTGGTACCACCGCAGCGCCTGCTGGCACCTCGCAGCTCGGAGTGAGGCTTCACGGCGGCGTTCCTCCCCCAGCACGAGATCCATCCCCCGCATGGCGTCCTGCTGCGTTTCATCAAACGCCAAGACCCGCGCGGAGTGATGCTTGACCTCGTGAGGGAGAACTGCTTCTGCTCCGTAGACGAGGAAGAACGGGGTCTCGCCTATGGGCCTAGTGGCGGTGGTGCGGATGGAGCACAGCACGGACTGGAGCTCGTTGTGCCAGCCCCTGCCACAGACCTCGAGCTTCTTCTTGAAGGTCCTGGTCTTGAGACCCCTCAGGACCTCCGCATTGGCGCGTTCGGCCTGGCCATTGCTCCTGGGGTGCGCCACGGAGGCGTAGCAGATCTGCATTCCAAGGTTAGCACAACATGTTTTGAAGAGATTGCTAATGAACCGTGAGCCGTTGTCGGTGATGATGCAATTAGGGACCCCAAATCATCTTACGAGGCCCTTGATGAACTTGACTGCTGACCCAGCTGGGATGGTGCAGACGACTTCCACTTCCACCCATTTGGTAAATTTGTCGATGGCGATGTAGAGTAGGGGTAGCCTCCAGGTGCTCGAGGGAATGGGCCCAGGATATCCAGTCCCCAGACCATGAACGGCCATGATAGTGGGATAGTCTGGAGGCCCTGAGCCGGCTGGTGGATCTACTTGGCGCGGAACTGGCAGGCCTCGCAGGATGTCACCAGCTCGGACGCGTCGTTGAGTGCCGTGGGCCAGTAGAACCCGCTGCTGAAAGCCTTGCCGACTAAGGTGCGTGACGACGAGTGGTGCCCGCAGTCTCCACCATGTATGTCAGCCAGCAACTCATTCCCCTGTTCCCTGGAAATGCATCATAGAGAAATGTCATTTGGCTGCTTGCTATATGGCTCACCGTCCTTAATGCAGTATGCCATAGCCTGTCGGGCCACGCGCTCCGCGTCTTCCTCCACGAACTCCTCGATCTAGCACCCCTCCTGAGGCTCGAGCGCTAAGAGGAGGCGCGCTCCTGAGGTCGGGCCACAGGCGGGGGCTCCTGAGGCTGGTGGGTGGGGGAGTTCCTCCTGAGATGGCGTCGGCTTCGCTGGCGGAGGTGCTACCGAAGACTTGAAGAGCCGCTCCTCGAAGACGCCACGAGGCACATGCTGTAGCTCCAGGCCCAGAAACTGCTTCTCCATTTTGCGCACCTCCACGAGGTATGCCTCCATGTGTTCATCCTTTGGCTCATACACCTTGTTGGAGAAGTTGCCGAGGAGCTGCGAGTCTCCCTTGATGGTGAGTCATTTCACCCCCAGGGCCACTACAGCCTTGAGGCCGGCGATGAGACCCTCGTACTCTGTGATGTTGTTGGAGACCTTCTCGCCCCACTGGAAGCAGAGCTGCATGACGTAGTAAAGCTTGTCCTGAGTGGGCGAGATGAGCACGGCTCCAGCCCCCGCGCCCTGACATGCAAACGCGCCATTGATG
Source organism: Triticum dicoccoides (assembly GCF_002162155.2). NCBI lineage: Eukaryota > Viridiplantae > Streptophyta > Magnoliopsida > Poales > Poaceae > Triticum > Triticum dicoccoides. The sequence goes on from NC_041380.1 coordinate 217,958,636, forward strand.
TACCTGACCCAACCATCTGGCGCTTCACTCCCTGGCGAGAGGGATCGGTTCTCGCCTGCTTCGAGCTCCGGGGTATCGGTCCATTCTGCCACAAAGTCGGCGAGTGCATCCCCTTTGATGACTCTGGTTGTGCTGAACTCTAGGTCAAACACTTGTAGCTCGATGTTCCATTTGCCGACCCTCCCCACAACATTGGGGCTTTTGAGCACTCTCTCCAACGGGTACGCTGAAACGACCTTGATGGGGTGACCTTGGAAGTAATGGCGCAGCTTGCGCGAGGCCATCAAGAGCGCGAGCAAGAGCTTCTGAGGCATGCGGTATGCACCCTCGCATCTCGCAACACTGTGCTGATGAAGTACACTGGGTACTCGACAAGGGTGGGAGAGCTGATGGAGTTTTTGGCTCCCGGGAACTGAGGTGTTTCCTGTGGATCTCCAGCTTCTGGAGCTTGATGACTAGCCGGATCAGCCACTATCTCAGGGGCATCGTCTTGGTGTTGTGCAGCCTTATCCGACTTGGCGGCTCCATTTGGCGGGCCCTTGAATCGGGGCTCCTCTCTGAGGGCCACCAGCGCCGTGCTGGCGAAGTGAGGTGTGGTGGACAGGTAGAGTACTAAGGGCTCGCAAGGACGAGGTGACACCATCACTGGCGGGCTGGTCAAGTATCTCTTGAGGTCTTGAAATGCCAGGTCGGCCTCGGGGGTCCACTCGAGCAGACCCTTCTTCTTCATCAGCTTGAAGAAGGGCAAGGCGCGCTCCCCCAACTTGGAGATGAAGTGCCCCAGCGAAGTCACGCAGCCTACAAGCTTTTGCATCTCCTTGAGGTTTTGTGGTGAGCTCATGTCTTCGATTGCCTTGACCTTCTCTGGGTTAGCCTCAATCCCTTTGTGGGACACGAGGAAACCCAGCAGCTTACCGGAAGGGACACCAAACACGCACTTCTCCGGATTGAGCCGCAAGTCCACCTAGCGCAGGCTCGCAAAGGTCTCCTCCAGGTCCTGAATCAAGGTTCTCGCCTCCCGAGACTTCACCACAATGTCTGTCGGATCTCGGATTCCAGCAAAACCCTCAAGGTTCGAACACTAGGGTACGCACAAAGATCTCCCCCTACCAATCACGCCCTCAACTTCGCCATGATCTCAAAGCTCAGATCACTAACTCGCAACACAAGAGACGCAATATTTATACTGGTTTGGGCCACTGTTGTGGTGTAATAGCCTACTCCAGTGTGGTGTGGTGGATTGCCTCTCGGGCTAAGGATGAACAGCCTCCTGAGGTGAGGTGTTCTTGTTCTTGGTGGGTGTGTGGATGGGTTGGATCTAGTCCAGGATGAGATGGCTGAGGCTCTGCCCCCATCCTACCGTGGTGGCTAATCCTATTTATAGAGGCCCTGGCCCTCTTCCCAAATATTGAGCGGGAATGGAACCAACAGCGGCCAATTTGTAAGGGGATGGCTAGTACAAGTTATCCTGACAAAAGCAGTTTTCGCCTGCCAAAGGCCCTGGTGGTGATGCCGCCTTGGGCTCCATGGTGACCTCCGTCTTGCCGTCCTGCTGGTCTTGGTCTCGTCGCACCAATGTGGAAACCTTTGCTTGATGCCTCGGTGCTCCTCGCCTGCGCTTGCCTCCTTAGGACCAAAGAGGAAACAAGGACACTGGGCGCGCTGGCGCCCACCTCGCGCCCGTCTGGACTCGGTCGTCATGGTTCACGTCATTGGAACCTTGTGAGGTTTGCCTGGCCTTGATCTCTCTGCCCCTCGCTTGCCAGCCTGGTGAGGCCACTCCCGAGGAGGTCTTGTGTGGTCCGCCTACCGAGGCTTGGCCCCTTGCGAGGGTCTTGAATGCTTGTTGGTGAAGATGGGCCGTACGAGCCCGCTTGCAGAGCCACACCGTGGGCCGCAGGCAGTAAAGTTTGGGGACCCCCATTCCCAGAATGCCGACAATAGCCCCCGGGCCCAAGGTGCGCTCGGGCTTGGCTTCGAGGTGAAGCCAAACGGCAAGTGCGGAGCGCCGCGGGCCCCAATAGACTGTGACCTTGGTTGGCGTGTGGCGGTTGATTGGACGTGGGCATCTCCGCTTCCCCATGCTGCCTCGGCAACCGCCTGACTTGACAAGTCCCTGCTGCATGAAAGGAAAAACCATCATTACTTGTGATCATGGGGGCGCTGGTTGGCCTTCTTCTTCTATAAATGGGGAGGGGGGAGAGCCCCCGTCGCCCATCTCTTGCCATTCCGCTTTCTTCTCTCCCTTTGCTCCATCGCCAGTGGCGACACCAATGGCGCCGTCGAAGAGGTTCTCCGCCGTGGAGAAGGGGAAGGCCCCTCGCGAGGGGCCCGACTCTCCGGTGCCCTAGCGTGGACGCGGCCGTCCCCGCAAGCACACCGTGACCCCCGGCATGGCCCCCCGCAGCCGCAGTGGTGCCGCTTCACGTGGCAGGGGTCGCTCTGCTCGTGGCAGCCTTGTTGACGAAGGGAGACGTGCCGTGGTCACGCGGCCTCCCCGGCCGTGCTTCCACTCATTGGAGGTGTTGCCAGAGTTCGTCGTCTGGTCGGAGAACCCGGCCGGCAACTGGCTTTAGCTCCCGCGCTTCTTCGTCGATGAACTACCGGCCTTAGGTCCAGGCGGGCTCTGGCTACAGGTGAACGGCTGCTGGAGCAGGGCTTCCTAGGTCACGGTTGAGGTGTCCGTCGCGGGCAACATAGCCCTGGCCCGCGGCTGGCAGACGTTTTCCCACGCGCGTGGCCTGGGAAGGCGGTGCACCCTCCATTTCAAGTATGACGGTGACGCGACCCTCTACGTGAGGGTGTTTGGGGAAGATGGTCGCCGCGCCGGGTGCTGCCCCGAGGTCAACACCGGCGAAAAGGTGCTCGGCCTTGGCGGTGGTCGTGATGAGGGTGACAGCGAACCCGCCCTTGGTGTCGACCATGTCTTGTCCAGCTACTGCGGCTCTTCCTCCGGCGACAGCTCCAGCAGCGGTAGTTACGACCAGCCGCCATGCCGCCGTGTCCGCTTCGAAGGCGGCAGTGGGTCGTCTCGTCGCTGCGCCTCCGTGAAGCATGAGGAGGGGTCTGGCTGAGCTCGGGACGGCGCCAAGAGCCCGCCCTCGTGGACCGCTGTAGGGGCACGTGTCGCTTTTATTTCGTTCTTCCTTTCCTTCCTGTATTAAAAAAGAAGCCAGTATGGCCCCCCGAGGGGCGTGCAACAAACTGCGATTTCTCAAGTATTATGCTATGTTTATCGTTCCTGTGTTGTGTCGCAACATCATCGTTTTATGTAGAGATAACTTAGCTTGACTTGCTCGGAGTAGTCTCCTCCTCATGAGGCGCTTGCTTCCTGGTGCCTGTCGAGGCCTCCTTGGCCTGGTAGGCGCTTAGGAACTGCAAAAAATACGTTAAGAGGCTTATCGTTCACCTGAGCCTTGGTCACAGGCGCCACTAGCCTTGACCCAGCGCTTCATATCGCAGTACCCGAGGGGCACGGATTAGCAGAGGTGCGCCCGCTTGTGGGCTCGAACAAGGGTGCCTCACGAAAACCAGACGGAAGACAGAAAAGTAAAAACACTCACGAGGGCACCCGTCCAGCCCCCTCACAAGGAATGCGAGAGAGAGTGCAGGCTAAACTGAAAATAGAAATAGAGGCAGAAGGCGACAGAACCAAATCAGCGAAGAACACCAGAAGCAAACTTCAATTAAAAGAGGGCGAGACAACTATGGAAAGCAAATGAAAAGCTGCGTCCGGCACCTAGTCTAGTCTTCATGTCTTCTCACCAGCGCGGAGCTAAATGCTGCCACTAGGACGTGGGAGGGAGCCCCCGAGGCCCGAGGGTGGCACTCCTGAGACTCCGGGGTGTGTACAGCCCCACTCATTATTACGTGAGAGTGTCACAAGCAGAAACCTTCATAGGCACTTGGCCTTCTTCATAGGCACTAGGCCTTTCTTCACATGCGCTAGGCCTTTCTTCATCGGTAGAACTTCGGGAGGTGCTGGATGTTCCGGGAGTTCTGGATGGGTACCCCGTCCTGTGTCTCCAAGCGTGCGGCGCTAGGCCTAGAGACATGGGCGACCTTGAACGGGCCCTCCCACATGGGTGAGAGCTTATGCAACCCTTCCTTGGAGAGCACCTACCTTAGCACAAGGCCACCCACCTCGAGCGTCCTGGAGCGGACGCCACGACGGTGGTACCACCGCAACGCCTGCTGGTACCTTGCCGCCCGTAGTGCAGCTTCACGGTGGTGTTCCTCCCCCAACACGAGGTCCATCCCCTGCGTGGCGTCCTGCTACGTCTCATCATATGCCAGGACCCGTGCGGAGTGATGCTTGACCCCGTGAGGGAGGACTGCTTCTGCTCCTTAGACAAGGAAGAACGGGGTCTCGCCCGTGGGCTTGGTGGAGGTGGTGCGGATGGACCACAGCATGGACTGTAGCTCATCGTGCCAGCCCCTGCCACAGGCTTCGAGCTTCTTCTTGAAGGTCCTAGTCTTGAGGCCTCTCAGGACCTCTGTGTTGGCACGTTCAGCTTGGCCATTGCTCCGGGGGTGCGCCACTGAAGTGTAGCAAATCTACGTTCCAATGTTAGTGTAGTACGTTTTGAAGAGATTACTGGTGAACTACAAGCCATTATCGGTGATGATGCGGTTGGGGACCCCAAAACGGCTCACAAGGCCCTTCATGAACTTGACCGCAGAGCCAGCTGGGATGGTGCAGACGACTTCCACCTCCGCCCACTTGGTGAACTTGTTGATGACAACATAGAGGTACCGGTAGCCCCCAGGCGCTCGAGAGAACGGGCCCAGGATGTCTAGTCCCCAGACTATGAACGACCACAAGAGTGGAATGGTCTGGAGGCCCTGAGCTGGCTGATGGATTTGCTTGGCGTGGAATTGGCAGGCCTCACAGGAACTTGCCAGCTCTGCTGCGTCGTTGAGCGCTGTAGGCCAGTAGAATCCGCTGTAGAATGCCTTGCCGATGAGGGTTTGTGACAACGAGTGGTGCCCGCAGTCCCCGCCGTGTATGTCGGCTAGCAGCTCCTTCCCCTGTTCCCTGGAGATGCAACGTAGTGGAACGTCATTTGGCCGCTTCCTGTATAACTCACCGTCCTGGATGCAGTATGTCGTGGCTTCCCGGGCCACATGCTCCGCGTCCTCCTCCTTATTCAGTAGCATCCCTTGCATCAGGTATTCCTTGAATTCCTTGGTCCAGCACCCCTCCTGGGGCTCGAGCGCCAAGAGTAGACGCGCTCCCGAAGTCGGTCCACAGGCTGGGGCTCCCGTGGCTGGTGGTTGCGGGAGCTCCTCCCGAGGTTGTGCTGTCCTTGAAAGCGGTGGTGTCGCCGATGGCTTGAAGAGCCGCTCCTCGAATACGCTAGGCTCTTGGAGCTGTCGCTTGGATGCCCTTCTCGCGATGTTGTGGGCTTCCTTGTTGGTTCCCCGAGGCACGTGCTGCAACTCCAAGTCCAGGAACTGCTTCTCCATCTTACGCACTTCCGTGAGGTATGCCTCCATGTGTTAATCCTTCGGCTTGTATACCTTGTTGGAGAAGTTGACGAGGAGCTGCGAGTCGCCCCTGATGGTCAGACGCTTCACACCTAGTGCCGCCGCAGCCTTCAGGCCGGCTATGAGGCCTTCGTACTCTGCAATGTTGCTGGAGACCTTCTCGCCCTGCTGGAAGCAGAGCTGCACGGCGTAGTAGAGCTTGTCTTGAGTGGGGAGATGAGCACTCCTCCAGCCCCCACGCCCTGGTGCGCGAAGGCACCATCGAAATACATGACCTAGCCATGGGGTGCCTCACTTCCCGACGAGAGGGAATGGTCCTCGCCTATTTCAAGCATCGGGGCGTCCGTCCATTCCGCCACGAAATCGGCGAGCGTGGCTCCCTTGATGACCCTGGTGGTGCTGAACTCCAACTGGAATGCCTGCAGCTCAATGTTCCACTCGGCGACCCTCCCGGAGGAGTTGGGGCTCCTGAGCACCCTCTCCAGTGGGTAAGCCGAGACGAGCATGATGGGGTGGCATTGAAAGTAGTGCCACAGCTTACGTGAGGCCACCAGGAGCACGAGTAGGAGCTTCTGGTGCATGGGGTACCGTGCTCTTGCATCCCGCAACACCGTGCTGACGAAGTATACCGGGTCCTCGATGAGGGTAGGTGCGCTGATGAGGCTTGCGCCTTCCGGGAGTTGGGGTGCCTCCTGAGGTGGTGGAGCCCCCAACTCTTGATCGCTTGTCCGGGCCTTTGCGGGTTCGGGGGCGTCGTCCTGCGGAGCTTGGTCCTCTGCTATCACTGCTGCGGCCCTTGCGGCGCCCTCTTGGTCTTGCATCATCTCTGATGGGGGCGTAGCTTGGCGTGATGCGCCCTTGGCTTGGTGTTCTTCCTGAACTGCCACTAGAGTCACGCTGGCGGAGTGGGGAGTGGCGGCGAGATAAAGCACTAGGGGCTCGAGAGGTCGCGGCGCCACCATCACTGGAGGGCTGGTCAGGTATCTCTTGAGGTCTTGAAATGCTTGGTCGGCCTCCGGGGTCCACTCGAATGGGCCCTTCTTCTTCATCAGCTTGATGAAGGGTAGGGCGCGCTCTCCCAGCTTGGAAATGAAACGTCCCAACGCAGTCACCCGCCCTGCAAGCTTATGCATTTCCTTGAGGGTCTGATGTGGACTCATGTCTTCAATGGCCTTGACCTTCTCAGGGTTGGCCTCGATCCCCCTATGGGACCCAAGGAAGCCCAGCAGCTTACCGGAAGGGATGCCAAACATGCACTTATCCGGGTTGAGTCACAAGTCCACCTGGCGGAGGCTTTCAAAGGTCTCCTCCAAGAGTTCACCACGATGTCGTCGACGTGCGCTTCAGCGTTTCTCCCGAGCTGCCAATCCAAGGCGATGTGCATGAGCCGCTGGAAGGTTGCGCCTGCGTTGTGCAGCCCGAAGGGCATGCAAGTGTAGTAGTACACCCCGCACGGGGTCAGGAAGGCTGTCTTCTCCACATCTTCTACTGCCATCTTGATCTGGTGATATCCTGAGAACGCCTCTAGGAAGCATAGCAAGTCGCACTCGGCAGTGGAGTCGACGATCTGGTTGATGCGTGGAAGATGGAACGGATCTTGAGGGCAGGCCTTGTTGAGGTTGGTGAATTCTACACACATTCGCTCCTTCCCGCCTTTCTTGGGCACGACGATGGGGTTTGCTAGCCACTCGGGGTAACGAACCTCGTGAATGACGCCCGCAGCCTCCAACTTGTGGGTCTCTTGGACGATGAAGGCTTGCTTTTCCGTGGATTTCCACCTCGCCTTCTGCTTTACGGGGCGTACGTTGGGGCACACCTTTAGGTGGTGATCTATCACCCCTCTTGGGACCCATACCAGCAGATCGGGCTCCCAAGCGAACAGTTCCTTGTTTGCATGCAAGAACTTCACCAGCGCCTCCTCCTGATCAGGCTCAAGGTTGGCATCTATGGCAAAGGTTGCCCCCGAGTACCCGTCCTCCTCGACTGACACTTGCTTAGTTTCTGCCTTGTCTTGAGTGAAAAACTGCTTCTTCTTGGTTGGTGTGGCTCCCTTGGCCTTGGAGGTATCCGTGTCGGCGGGCTGCGCTGTTGCGGCGGTCTTAAAGGCGAGCTTGATCATCATCAAGGCTTCCTTGGTGTCCCCAACTATTATGAGGACACCCTTGCTCCCGGGCATCTTCATGAGGTTGTAGGCCGGATGGGTCGCCGCCATGAACTGAGCCAGGGCCGGATACCGGAGGATGGCATTGTACGGGAGGCCGATGTGGGCGATGTCGAAGTCGACCAGCTCGGTGCGATAGTTGCCGCGCGTGCCGAAGGTCACGGGGAGGCGGATCCGCCCCAGGGAGTGGGCGGAGCCTCCACCGACTCCTGAGAAAGGCTTGCTAGGGCGGAGCCGCTCGAGCTATACATGAAGAAGGCTGAAGGCCTCGACGGAGAGCACGTTGAGGCCGGCGCTGCCGTCGATGAGCGTCTTGGTGATGGACAAGTGGCAGATGGTAGGCGAGCAAAGCATTGGGAGCACACCCGAGCCGACGGTGGAGACGAGATGATCCCCTGAGTAGAAGGTGTGGTCGGCCTCAGGCGCGGCCCAGCCCGGCGGAGCCCCCGGGTGCATGGAAGTGGCGCCGATCTGGCGAAAGAACGGCTTGACGTGATGATCCGAGGGTGGTGCTTGCGAGCCACCGAGGAGGGCCACAACTCCGTGGTGCACCGGCGCCGCGTAGCGCGCAATGAAGAGGCCGTGCAACTCCTCCCAAGATGCCATCATGGATCCGGGGAGGTTGAGCAGCCAGGTGCACGGTGCGCCAGTGAGGGCCATGGGAAGCTAGTTGGCCATGACCTTGTCGTCGCCCCTGACCTTAAGGATGGCCTTCTCATACACCAGCAGGAAACCCAATGGGTCCGCCGCATCATCGTAGCGCGGCGGCATCTCCGGCTTGAACTTGGGTGGCCACTGCACCTGCCGCAAGGCAGGAGAAAGGGCTTGGAGCCCCCAAGCATCATTGTGGGAACCCATGGATCCAGCCGGAAGGGCGGCGCCAGCCATGGAGAATGGGTGTGAAGATGGTGGAGCGCGAATCGACGGAAGGAAAACACCGACGCACCCCCTACCTGGCGTGCCAAATGTTGAATCTTGGGTTCCGACAAAACCCTCAAGGTTCGAACACTGGGTGCGCACAAAGATCTCCCCCTACCAACTCATGCCATCAACTTCACCATGATCTCAAAGCTCATCTCGACTAACTCGCAACACAAGAGACGCAAGAATTTACTGGTTCGGACCACCCTTGTGGTGTAATAACCTACTCCAGTGTGGTGTGGTGGATTGCCTCTCAGGCTGAGGATGAACAGTACAAGGGGAAGAAGAACCTCCTGAGGCGAGGTGTTCTTGTGCTTGGTGGGTGTGTGGATGGGTTGGATCTAGTCCAGGATGAGATGGCTGAGGCTCCGCCCCCCGTCCTACCGCGGTGGCTAATCCTATTTATAGAGGCCCTGGTCTTCTCCCCAAATATTGAGCGGGAAGGGAGCCAACAACGGCCAATTTTTAAGGGGACAATGTAACACCCCGGATGTAACTTTCCCAATTTGTACTCCAACTCTTGCCGTTTCCGGCGTTAAGTTATTTTATTTTCTCGGGTTCGGGTCTTTGTCTCCATGTGTTGTTGTTGTCATGCATCTCATATCATGTCATCATGTGCATTGCATTTGCATACGTGGTCATCTCATGCATTCGAGCTTTTTCCCTGTTGTCCGTTTCTCATTCCGGCGCTTCGTTCTTCTCCAGTGGTCATTTCTACCTTTCTTTCGTGTGTGGGGATAAAACATTTCCGGATTGGACCGAGACTTGCCAAGCGGCCTTGGTTTACTACCGGTAGACCGCCTGTCAAGTTTCGTATCATTTGGACTTCGTTTGATACTCCAACGGTTAATCGAGGGACCGAAAAGGCCTCGTGTGTGTTGCAGCCCAACACCCCTCCAATTTGGCCCAAAAACCCACCTAAACCCCTTCTATCATCTAGAGCGTTTGATCACGATCGCGTGGCTGCAAACCGCACCTCATTTGGACTCTCCTAGCTCCCTCTACCTCTATTTATAGTCCCCTCCCGAAATTCCGGATCAAACCCTACCCTAACCTTCCCCTCACGCCGCCGGACATTTCCCCTCCACCGGACGGACATGTCCGCCACCCTCGCCGCCGCCACATGGCGCCTCCTGGTTCGCTGAGGCGCCGAGCCCCACATTGCCGCGCCTCCCGGCCGCCCGGCCCGCCGAGGCCCGTAGTGGGCCCCCACGGGCCCAGTCGCCGCCACCCGCACCCGGCGTGCCCGCGCCGCCCCGCTCCGCCTTCGTCGCCGCGCCGCTCGACCGCCGCCTCGCCGCCTCGCCATCATCGCCGGCCGCTGCGCCACCGCGTCGTCCCGTCGTCCGCGGCCGCCTCTCCCCGCCGACCGGTCGCCGCTCCACCGGCGCCGCCTCCGCGCCAACCCCGCGTCAAGTCCGGCCACCGTTTCCCTCTTCTCTGACAAGTCCGTCAAGAACTCCAGCGAGGACAGCATCGAACCTCGATCCGCGTGCCCCCGATCCAGATCTGAAAATAGTAGGGTTGACCCCGTTTTTTCCCCAAGTCCTTAATTTTTTTGCTCATGTTCATAGCCTTGTAACTTTGCATCCGTAACTCCGTTTTTGGCATATAGCATATCAAAATGTTCATCTCAGAGAGTACATCATTTCATTCCATTGCATCATTTTCATTTGAGTTCCTCTTGATGCCCGAAATGCTGTTAGAAGAGTGCTACTCGAGATATATGTCAGATCTGCTGCTCCGTTTAGATATTTGTCATTTTTGCCATGATTATTGTGTGCATGATATGCCCATTAGTTCTACATATGTTGTGTTAAGGGTTTTGTCATCTTTCCAGAGGTGCAACCCATGTATTTTTGTGATGTGTGGTGACTAGCACGAGCTTGCAGAATGAGGCACTTGGTAATTCTGATTTCAGGGACTTAGCATTTCCACTAAGTCCTTGAGCTGTTTATCTCATATGGCCATATGTTCATGTTGTTTTCTAGTGATCCGTGCCTCTTTTGAGGATGATCAGTAAGGATGTTTTATTAATCTTGTAGAGCTCTATCCATCCATGTCTTTGTTTGCAATTATGGAGCAACCTAGCTTGAGTCAATCGAGCTCTACTTTTGCTACTTTGTGAATCTGGGCAGATTGTCTACTTGTTAGCGATTTTGCCGATGATGTTGTAGTTGATCCGTGCATGCTATGCTATTGTTCTCGCCATGTCTAGCTTGCATTTTGTCTATTCTTGATGGGTGTATTCTTAGCTTATCATGACTTGCTCCATATTGAGTGCATCGAGCTCGTAAACATGCCTACTTGAGATATGTTTCAGCATGTGCCAGTTTTCACTGAGTCTGAAAACTGATTATGCTTTTGCTATGTTCACATCCTTGCAATTGTATTTTCTGATCCCTTTTGGCTCAAGGTCACTAAGAGACTTTTGTTAAGCTCTTTGAGTAGCTCCATGCCATATTTTACTTTGCCATGTTCAGGTCCTGTAGCATGTAGTTTTGTTGCTCCGAAGAGTGCTACCTGATCTGAAATTCCAGACAAGTGTTAATTTCACCAAGTCTGAGATCTGTTTGCCATATGCATTTTTGCCATGCTTGTTTGAACCTGTTAATGGATGAATTGGCCATAGATCAGTGCTACACCCTTGTTAAACATCATGAATGCATCCCTACCATGTATTGTGTTGTCATGTTTGGGTGCTGTAGCATGCTCATCTCATTGCATTTAGGTGGCTACTTGCTGTAAATCGCAGAACGTGGCCATATTTGAATCGCTTGCCATTTCCAAACCGTAACTCCGATTCCGGTGTTCTTTATATCATTTTCAAGCGATTTCATCTCATCTTTCTAGTGGCACACTTGGATTCCCATGTTGAGGCCAGGATCATGCGTTCCTTGTCAATCTTGCATATTGCATCCCGCATTGCATCCTGCATAGCATACCATCTTTGCATCATATTGTTTGATCCTTGCACGTGGTTGATTATGTCCTTGTTGCTTGTTTGTCTTGTTTGGGTAGAGCCGGGAGACGAGTTCGCTAACAAGGAGCCCGTTGAGTTTGCTTTCGAGGATCCAGTCAACTCTGACAACTTTGCAGGCAAGATGATCATACCCTCGAAATCACTACTATCTTTGCTATGCTAGATTGTTCGCTCTTTTGCTATGCCAATGCTACGATGCCTACCAATTGCTTTCAAGCCTCCCAAATTGCCATGTCAAACCTCTAACCCACCATGTCCCAGCAAACCGTTGATTGGCTATGTTACCGCTTTGCGCAGCCCCTCTTATAGCATTGCTAGTTGCAGGTGAAGATTGGAGGCCGTTCCTTGTTGGAACATTTATTTACTTGTTGGGATATCATTATATTATCTTGTTATCTTAAATGCACCTATACACTTGGTGAAGGGTGGAAGGCTCGGCCTCTCGCCTAGTGTTTTGTTCCACTCTTGCCGCCCTAGTTTCCGTCATATCGGTGTTATGTTCCCGGATTTTGCGTTCCTTACGCGGTTGGGTTATAATGGGAACTCCTTGATAGTTCACCTTGATTAAAGCTTTTCCAGCAATGCCCAACCTTGGTTTTACCATTTGCCACCTAGCCTTTTTTCCCTTGGGTTTCCGGAGCCCGAGGGTCATCTTATTTAAACCCCCCCGGCCAGTGCTCCTCTGAGTGTTGGTCCGAACTGAGCTGCCTGCGGGGCCACCTTGGGGAAACTTGAGGGTTGGTTTTACTCGTAGCTAGTCTCAGCTGAGTGTGCCCTAAGAATGAGATATGTGCAGCTCCTATCGGGATTTGTCGGCACATTCGGGCAGTGTTGCTGGTCTTGTTTTAACCTGTCGAAGTGTCTTGAAGAACCGAGGTACCGAGTCTGATCAGAACGTCTCGGGAGGAGGTCTATTCCTTCGTTGACCGTGAGAGCTTGTCATGGGCTAAGTTGGGACTCCCTTGCAGGGATTTGAACTTTCGAAAGCCATGCCCGCGGTTATGGGCAGATGGGAAGTTTTTAATGTCCGGTTGTAGATAACTTGAACCTTAATTTAATTAAAATGAATCAACTGAGTGTGTTACCGTGATGGCCTCTTCTCGGCGGAGCCTGGGAAGTGGACACGGTGTTGGAGTAATGTTTGCGCAGGTTGCTCTCTAGTTTCCTGCTCGCGCTTTGCCTCCTCTTCTCGCTCTCTTTTGCGAACAGGATAGTCACCATATTTGCTAGTCGCTTGCTGCAGCTCCACACTTTTACCTTGCCTTACCTATAAGCTTAAATAGTCTTGATCGCGAGGGTGCGAGATTGCTGAGTCCCTGTGGCTCACAGATTACTATTACACTAGATGCAGGGCCTGATGATTCCGCTCCTGGTGGCGTGCTTGAGCTCAAGTGGGAGTTCGACGAGGACTCTCAACGTTACTATGTTTCCTTTCCTGATGATCAGTAGTGGTGCCCAGTTGGGGGTGATCGGGACCGTGTCGCATGTTGGGTTATCTTTTATTTTGGCTCCATAGTCGGGCCATGAGTGTTTGGATGATGTAATGTTATTTATGTACCTTGATTGACATGGCGAGTGTAAGCCAACTATGTTATCTCCCCTTTTATTATCTATATTACATGGGATGTTGTGAAGATTGCCTAACTTGCGACATATGCCTTCAATGCGATTATGTCTCTAAGTCGTGCCTCGACACGTGGGAGCTATAGTTGCATCGAGGGTGTTACAGACAACTAGTACAAGTTATCCTGACAAAAGCAGTCTTCGCCTGCCAAAGGCTCTTGTGGTGATGCCGCCTTGGGCTCCAGGGTGACCTTCGTCTTGCCGTCCTACTGGTCTTGGTCTTGGTCGGTGCTCCTCGCCTGTGCTTGCCTCCTTAGAACCAAAGAGGAAACAAGGACACTGTGCGCGTTGGCGCCCGCCTAGCCTCGGTCATCATGGCTCACTTGATTGGAACCTCTCGAGGTTTGCCTGGCGTTGATCTCTCCGCCCCTCGCGAGCCAGCCTGGTGAGGCCGCTCCCGAGGAGGTCTTGTGTGGTCTGCCTCGTGAGGCCTGGCCCCTCGCGAGGGTCTTAAATGCTTGTTGGTGAAGATGGGCCGTACGGGCCCGCTTGCAGAGCTACGCCGTGGGCTGCAGGCAGGCAAGTCTGGGGACCCCCATTCCTAGAACACCCACAATGTCGTCGACGTAGGCCTCAGCATTTCTCCTGAGCTGCCACCCCAAGGCAATGTGCTTTAGTCGCTGAAGGTTGCTCCTGCGTTGCGCAGTCCGAATGGAATGCAAGTGTAGCAGTATACCCCGCATGGGGTCAAGAAAGCCGTTTTCTCCACATCTTCCACTGCCATCTTGATCTGGTGGTAGCTTGAGAACACATCCAGGAAACATAGAAGATCACACTCTATGGTGGAATCGACAATCTGGTCAACACGCGGCAGCAAGAACGGGTCTTGAGGGCATGCCTTGTTGAGGTTGGTGAAGTCGACACACATGCATTCCTTCCCTCCTTTCTTTGGCATGAAGACTGGGTTTGCCAGCGACTGTGGGTACCGGACCTCGCGAATGACGCCTGCTACCTCCAGTTTGTGGGTTTCCTGAAAGATGAAAGACTGCTTCTCCGTGGATTGTCGCCTCGCCTTTTGCTTCACAGGGCACACATTGGGGCACACCTTCATATTATGCTCAATCACTCCTCTCGGGACCCCAACTAGCTGCTTAGGGTCCCAGGCGAATACTTCCTTGTTCGCTCTCATGAAGTCTGTCGGATTTCGTGTTCCGGCAGACCCTTGAGGTTCCAACACTGGGGTGCGCACGGAGATTTCGCCTTCTACCTACCTGCACCCCTCCGCCTCGCTAAGATCTAGGCTAAGGAAAGAACAGCACAAGAAACATAGGGTTTATACTGGTTCGGGCCACTGATGTGGTGTAATACCCTACTCCAGTGTGTGGTGTGGTGGATTGCCTCTTGGGCTGATGATGATGGGCAATACAAGGAAGAACATCCTCGCGAGGGTCTGTTCTTGGCTGGGGCGATGAACTGCTGGGAGGAGTTCAATCACCCTTCTCTCTCTCTCTCTTCTCGATTCTCCCGTTGATTCGATCTCCTCTCCCCTACCCTGTGGGTGGCTGGTCCTATTTATAGGCAAAGGCCCTGGGCCTCTTCCCAAATATTGAGCGGGAAGGGCGCCAACAATTGGCCATTCCGAAGGGGAACATCTGGTACACTTATCCTAACTAAAGTTGGTCCTCCCCTGCCAAAGACTCTGGTGGTGACGCTGGCTTGGGCTCCACAATGACTTCCTCCCTGCCGTTGGACTAGTCTTGGTCTCATTGCACCGAAACGGGTGCCTTTGCTTGATGCTCCCGCCTGCGCTTGCTCCCTTTGCACCAAAGAGGAAAGGAGGACACTCCGCGGGCTAGCACCCACCTGGCGCCCGCCTGGCGCCCTTGGTCATCATGGCTTGCATCACGGGCACCTCGTGAGGTACCCTGCCTTGATCTCTCCGCCTCCTCGCGGGCCAGCCTGATGAAGCCGTGCCTGAGGAAGCTCCGTGTCGTCCGCCCCGTGAGGCTTGGCCGTCGCGAGGGTCTTGAGTCTGTGTTGATGAAGACGGGCCATGCTGGGCCCCCTTTTGAGCCACGCCGCAGGCCGCAGGCAGGCAAGTCTGGGGACCCCCATTCCCAGAACGCCGACAGTAGCCCCCGGACCCAAGGCGTGCCCGGGCTTGGCCGTGCAGGGAGGCGAAAGGGCAAGAGCGAAGCGCCGCGGGCCCTAACAGCCTACGCTCTTGGGCGCCGCGTGGCGGTTGATTGGACGTGGGCGTCTCCACTTCCCCATGGTGCCTCGGCAACTGCACGGATTGGACAAGTCCCTGCATGCGAAGCGGGTCATGATTACCTGCGATCATGGGGGCCGACGGTTGGCCCTCGCCGGCTATAAGTACGGATCGGTGCGCGCCCTTCCAGTTCATCCCCCCTTGCTTCTCCTTCTTCTTCATGGCCCCGTCGAGGAGGTTCTCGGCCGCAGAGAAGGGGAAGGCTCGCCAGGTTGAGCATGCCTCTACCCAGCCCAAGCGCGGCCGAGGGCGCCCTCGCAAACATCCTGTGGCCACCACGGCAGCTCCCCGCGGCCTCGGAGACGATTTCCAGCATGGTGACGGGCAGACTGCTGCGGCCGGGGGGCGTGCTTCGGTCGCGCGTCCCCCTAGGCCGCGCTTTCGCGTAGCAGAGGTGCTGCCGGAGTTCATTGTGTGGTCGGCGGAGCCGGCTAGCACCCGGCTTCCACTTCCTCGCTTCCTCCTCGGCGAGCTCCCGGCCGGCGCCCCGGGCAGCCTCTAGCTCCAGGCTGACGGCTGCTGCAGCCGGGCCTCTTGGGCTTCACTGGAGGTCTCCGCAGCCGGCAGCCTGGCCTTGGCCCGTGGTTGGCAGGCGTTTGCCCGCGCGCGTGGCCTGAGCCGTCGGTGCACCCTGCACTTCAAGTTTGATGGCGATGCCACCCTCTACGTTAGGGTGTTTGGGGAAGATGGTCGCCGCGCAGGGTGCTGCCCCGAGGGCGACGACCGCGGCCGGGAACCCAGCTCCGGCGATGATGGAGAGGACAGCGCTCGCGTGACTGGCGGCGCTCAGGGTGACAGCCTCCACGCCGTCGTACCTGCTTGGGAGGTGGTAGCGTGTATGCCCGCCGTCGCGCCTCGGTGAAGCGTGAGAGGAAGTCCGCCTGAGCCCCGGAGGCAGCTCGAGTCTTCCCTGCAGGCCGGTGTGAGGCGAGCTTCGCCTAATTTGTTCTTTCTTTTCCTTTTTCCTGCGTAAAAGGACAGTAGCGTGAAGCCCCGCGGGGGCGTGTTTGGGTTATTGCTGTTAATCATCGCTTTGCTTCCGTTATCTTGCCTTCCGGCTACGTGCCCGTGCATGGATAGTTCCCGCCCCAGCCGTGGGGGGGCGACCGACCCAGGCCCTGTGTTCGTGTCGCGGTGCCCGTGGGGCACGGACTCGAGGGGTGCTCCTGTAATGGACCCAGGTCGCGAAACCTTTGAATGACTAGGACAGGAACACTCGCGAGGGCACTCGGCTGCCCCCCCCTCGCGAGGCCTTGCATAAGAGAAATCAAGGCAGGAGAGTGAAAAGTCGAAGAACCACAAGCCAAAGACGGCAACAGCTTCAATAAAACTTCAAATGAGAATGAACAAGCCAACTGCGGAAAGCAAATGAAAAAGCCGCGTCCGGCACCTAATCTAGTCTTCGACGTCTTCTCACCAGCGCGGAGCTAAGTGCTGCCACTGGGCGTGGGAGGGAGCCCCAGGGCCTGAGGCCGGTGTTCCTGAGACTCCGGGGCATGTACAGCCCCAACTCATTATTACGTGAGTGTGTCACGGGCGGCGAGCTTCACAGGCGTTGGCCTTCTTCACGGGCTTCGGGCCTTTTCCAAAACACGACGGCTTCACAGGCATTCGCCTTCTTCACAGGCTCTAGGCCTTTTTCCAAAATGCGACAGCTTCACAGGCATTTGCCTTCTTCACAGGCTCTGGGCCTTTTCCAAAACGCGACAGCTTCACAGGCATTCGCCTTCTTCACAGGCTCTGGGCCTTTTCCAAAACGCGACAGCTTCATAGGCATTTGCCTTCTTCACAGGCTCTGGGCATTTTCAAAAACGCGACAGCTTCACAGGCATTCGCCTTCTTCACAGGCTCTGGGCCTTTTCAAAACGCGACAACTTCACAGGCATTTGCCTTCTTCACAGGCTCTAGGCCTTTTTAGGGGTAGAACCTTCGGAGGTGCTGGATGTTCCATGCGTTCTGGACCGGCACCCCCTCCTAAGTCTCCAAGCGCGTGGAGCCGGGCCTGGAAACATGAACAACCTTGAACGGGACCTCCCACATGGGAGAGAGCTTGTGCAGTCCCTCCCTAGAGAGAACCCGCCTGAGCACGAGGTCTCCTACCTCGAGAGTTCTGGGGCGGATGTTGCGGCAGTGATATCATCGCAGTGCTTGTTGGTACGTTGCCGCTTGCAGTGCGACTTCTCGGTGACGTTCCTCCCCCAGCACGAGGTCCATCCCCCACATGGCGTCCTGCTGCGCCTCGTTGAACGCCAGGACACGCACGGAGCGACGTCTGACCTCGTGAGGGAGGACCGCTTTGGCTCCGTAGACCAGGAAGAACGGGGTCTCCCCAGTCGGCTTGGTCGCGGTTGTGCGGATGGACCACAACACGGACTGAAGCTCGTCGTACCAACCTCTGCCGCAGGCCTCCAGCTTCTTCTTGAACGTCCTGGTCTTGAGGCCCCTCAGGACCTCTACGTTGGCTCGCTCGGCCTGGCCGTTGCTTCAGGGGTGCACCACCGAAGCGTAGCATATCTGCGTTCCAAGGTTAGCATAGTATGTTTTGAAGAGGTTACTGGTGAACTGCGAACCGTTGTCCGTGATGATGCGGTTCGGCACCCCGAACCGGCTCACGATGCCCCTAATGAACTTGACCGTGGAACCCGCGGGGATGGTGCGGACGGCCTCTACTTCAGCCCACTTGGTGAACTTGTCCACGGCGACGTAGAGGTAGCGGTAGCCCCCTGGCGCCCGAGGAAACAGGCCCAGGATGTCCAGCCCCCAGACTGCGAATGGCCACGAAAGGGGTATAGTCTGCAGGCCTCCTACCGGCTGATGGATCTGCTTGGCGTGGAACTGGCAGGCCTCACAAGCTTTGACTAGTTCGACGGCGTCATTGAGTGCGGTGGGCCAATAAAACCCACTGTGGAACGCCTTGCCGACGAGGGTCCGTGATGATGAATGATGTCCACAGTCTGCGCCGTGTATATCTTCCATGTCACATCCCTAGTTCTGGTATGACCTAGGCTAGCCTTCATGTTTGCATCATGTCTAAATTCCCTTTAAATTTGAAATGGGGATTTGTGAAACCCTCAGAAATCATTTTTGGAAATGACCCAGATAAAAATTTCTCCAAAAAGGTCCAAGAAAATGTTCATGTTGCTCTCTTAAAATATTGGATAGAGATAAAAATCAAACCAATATCTTTAGAAGCTCATAAGTATTTATTTTGGGCATTTGGAATTAATCCAGTAATTATTTGCGTTGGATAAATATTTTATTATATATAAAATATTGTCCAATAATTCTGAATTTTGGTGAGGGGCTTTGGAGTGGTCCAACTAGTCCCTACTAAAATTTACAGAATAAAATAAAATGATTTAGTATTTTTATTAAATCAAAACAAATGTCAGAAAAATAGAAAAGAAATCAAATAAAGGAAAAACCCTTACCTGGGACTCCTACCTGGCAGCCCAGCGGCCCAGCAGGCCAGCCCAGCCAGCTGGCCGACGCCAGTCGTCACCTACCTCCTGCCAGGAGGACGGCGCGCGTGTGCCCGACGCACGCGAGCACACGCCAGCCACCTCCTGCTTCTCCGCTCGCTGCTGGAAGCCCCCGATGACGCCACGCACTCCCCCTCGGCCCTCTCTCACTTCCCCAGCTCTCTCCTCTCCTCTCCCTCGCTTTCTCGCTCACGACCGAGCGCTACCGTCGCCACCGGTCACCGTAGCCGCAGCTATCGCCTTCCCCCTTGCCTCTCTCCGTGTCCGCGAGCTCCGCCACCTCGCCCTGAAGCTCTCCGTCGAGCCACGCGCCTCGGGAGGCACTGGAGCGCCTCCATCGCCGCTGTCTTCATCTCCGGCCGCCGTGGATCCCCATCGCCGCCCCGCCGTCTTCAGTGCATCCCCGAGCTCGCCGTCAAGGCCACAGAGACCGCTGTGAGCTGTTGCTTCTCCTCCCCCTCTCCGTTTGCTCGCTGGCATGCCGTAGCCGCTGCCTCGCCGATGACCGTGACCGTCGCCGCCCGAGCTCGTCGCCGACGCAGCTCCGGTGACCAAATGGTCGCCCCGGCGAGTCCAAACCTCTCCCCGCACCTCGTAGAGCCTCGCTAGTGCATCCGCTCGCCCGCTAGCACGCCGCAGTAGCAAGACCACCGATGGCCGAACTCCGGCGGCCGCAAAAGAGCTCGCCGCCGTCCGCTCAGGCCACCCCAGCTCCTCCCGTTTGCTTCATTAGATGCGCCGCATTGCTAGCTAGCCGTAGCAGCAAATCACGAGTAAAAACATGCCCTGTGGGCGTTTTCCGAGTCGCGCCGTCGTCTCGGGCTCACCGGCGTCAAGCCGCCGGTGGCTTTGACCCCGCTGACGTTGACTGGGTGGGCCCAGTTTGACCTCCCCCTTGTGTCACTGACGTGTGGGCCACCCCCCCGACATTTAGTTAGTATTAGATTAACACTAATTAACCTAGGTTGTTAAGTAGTTAGTCACTGACGAGTGGGCCCGGCGCCCACTAATCCTAATTAGGCTAAATAAACCCCCGTTAACTAACTGAGTCACTGACGTGTGGATCCCACATGTCAGGTTTGACTCGGTCAGCTCCTTTGACCTGCTGACGCAATGCTGCTGTCATGCTGACGCAATATATCATTTTCTGGTATTACAATAAATCAGGAAATTCTAGAAAATGATATAAACTTCAAAAATTCATAGAAATTCAACCGTGGCTCAGATTGAAATAATTTATATATGAAAAATTATCAGACAAATTCAATCTATCCATCTGTACCATTTTCATGCATGACAAACCATCTATACATGCTGTATATTTGAAAACACACTTATGGCATATTTAAGAACTTAATTTGGAGTTGTATTTGAACCCTTGGTTCAAATGGACCTCAACTAAATAAATGCTAGATGCATTAACTCAAACAACATCACATACTCATGCCATGTTCATGCATCATAATGTTGCATATGCTTGTGTTTGATTTTCGACACCGTTCCTTCTCGATAGGTCCTGCTCCGGAAAGTGTTCGGGAGCACCTATCAGTGGAGCAGTGCCCCCCTATTGATCTACCAGGCAAGCAACCCCCCTTGTTCATTCCGATACAATCCTACTCTCTCGCTCCTGCTCTCATTTATTGCATTAGGAAAACAACGATTCAACCGCTACTTTATGTTGCGGTAGTTGAACCCATTCCTCTGCATGACCTATCATTGCCACAGTAAATAGTTAAAACCCACTAGCATGTGTAGGAGTTGTTTGAGCCATGTTGTGTTCCTACCATGCCATGCCTGCTATTGCTAAGAGTTGTGTCAGGTGTGATTCATCGGGAATGAATTGGAGTGTTATGATATGTTCTGGTGCTGAGAGTTAAGCGTCTGAATACGATTTGGTAATGGTAGCGGTGAGGGGCCATGTAGGAGTACATGGTGGGTTGTCTCATTGGGACCGTCCTTAAGAACTGAGTTCTGTGTAAGTTGTCCAATGACCAGCTACTACCACACATTGGGCTCCGGGCGCTCCAAGCTCTCTCGACTTATTAACCGCCCTGATCTTGTCCAGGAGTTGCAAATAGTTTCTAGTGTTTGTAGGTAGTGCTATTTTTCTACCGAGTGGCACCCGGCAGGTTGGGCTCGGGACAGACTAGGCACAGGTGGCACGGTGTACCAAGTGGCACCCGGATGGTGGGCTTGGGAACCCTGCTCACATCGTTTGGGGCCGTGAGCGACACCCCGGCCAGATCTCCTTGCGGATGGAACCCAAATAGGTGATAAACCTGGACTAGAGTCTTGCGTGGTTAGTCAGGTCGTGGCCGACACCCTCGCCAGGCTTCCGCTTGAAGGTTGCCGAGATACATGACGTGTATATGGTGATAAGTGGTGAGAGCGTGTGTGAAGAAGTACACCCCTGCAGGGTTATCATGATCTATTCGAATAGTCGTGTCCTCGGTTATGGACTTCTTGGATGCTTACGTGGTACATAGACAACTTAAAGTGGATACTCTAAAATGCTCAAGATAAGTGTGAGTGCTATGGATGGCCTTCTCGTAGGAGAGACGGGGATGAATCCATAGTAGTGTATTGATGTGGTGATTAGTGGACTCGTGTGCGCTGCCTCACCTCAAAGAAGTTTCTCATTGTCATAGAACAGGATAGCCACTGAGTCAAAGCTGGCTTGCTGCAGCTAAACCCCACATTACCTTCTTGATACAAATGCATGTATGATAGGATCTGACGTAAGTCTTGCTGAGTACCTTTGTACTCACGTTTGCTTTATTTATGTTTTGCAGATGAGACATCTGTCTCACTAGTAGTACCGCTTGCACTTCGACGAGTAGCTTGTTACCTCAGCTACGATCTTGTACCTTGGAGGGACTTTTAGATAGTCAGGCTTCTCGGCCTTTTTCTTTTGTAGTTGTCTATACTCAGACATGTAATGCTTCCGTTGCTTGTATGCTCTGAATGATGGGTCATGTGACCCCTGTTTGTATTGATGCTATGTGGCTCTTCTGAGCCTTTATCTATATGAGTTGCGTTATGTTGTGATGCCATGTTGTACATCACATACTTGCATGTTATGCGTACGTGTGACGTGTATTGCTATGTGTGGGATCCGACAATCTAGTTGTTTATCCTTGGCAGCCTCTCTTATGGGGAAATGTAGTCTGGTGCTTCCTTGAGCCATAGTAGTCCGCTACAGCCCGGTTCACCGGAGTCCTGCTAGCCCAGCACTACTGCTCAGAACACTTGACTGGCCGGCATGTGTTCCACTTCGTTCCTATGTCTGTTCCTTTGGGGAAATGTCACGCGGTGACTTCCGGAGTCCTGTTAGCCCAGTGCTACAGCCCGGATTCATAAGCTGTTGACCGACATGCTCGATGTGATTCATGTATGCCTGTCTCCATAGGTCTGTGCCGCTTTGGGTTCACGACTAGCCATGTCGGCCCGGGTTCTCTGTCATATGGATGCTAGCGACACTATCATATACGTGAGCCAAAAGGCGCAAACGGTCCCGGGCCATGGTAAGGCGACACCTGTGGGGATACCGTGCGTGAGGCCGCAAAGTGATATGAGGTGTTACATGCTAGATCGGTGTGACTTAGAATCGGGGTCCCGACATTCCAGCAGTTCCTTTCCTTGCTCCCTGGAGATGCAGCGCAGGGATACATTGTTTGGTCGCTTTCGGTAGAGTTCTCCATCCTTGATGCAGTATGCCGTGGCCTGTTGTGCCACACGCTCCGCTTCCTCCTCCTTCTCTGGCAGGGTCCCTTGTGTTAAGTAACTCCGGAGCTCCATGATCCAGCACCCCTCCTGAGGTTCCATCATCAGGAGTAGGCGTGCTCTTGAGGCCGGGCCACAGGCCAGAGCTCCTGAGGCATGTGGCTGGGGGAGCTCCTCCCGAGGTTGAGCCATGTTTGACAATGACGGCAGGGCTGAGGGCTTGAAGAGCCGCTCCTCGAAAACGCCAGGCTCCTGAGGTAACCACCTGGACGCCCGTTTGGCGATGTCGTCGGCCTCCTGATTGGTGCCACGGGGCACGTGCTGCAACTCCAACCCCCAGAACTGCTTCTCCATCCTGCGGACCTCCGCAAGGTAGGCTTCCATGTGCTCATCTTTCGGCTCGTACACCTTGTTGGAGAAATTGACAAGGAGCTGCGAATCGCCCTTGATGGTGAGGCGTTTCACCCCCAGGGCAGCTGCGGCCTTCAAGCCCGCTATTAAACCTTCATACTCCGCTATGTTGTTGGAGACCTTTTCACCTTGCTGGAAACAGAGCTGCACAGTGTAGTAGAGCTTGTCCTGAGTGGGCGATATAAGCACCGCCCCAGCCCCATCGCCATGCCTGGAGAACGCCCCATCGAAGTACATGACGCAGCCTTCTGGCGCCTCGCTTCCCGGGGAGAGGGACCGATCCTCGTCGGCCTTGAGGCCTGGTGCCTCCGTCCATTCTGCCACAAAATCCGCCAATGCTGCTCCCTTGATGACTCTGGTCGTGCTGAATTCGAGCTGAAATGCTTGCAGTTCTATGTTCCACTTAGCGACCCTTCCAGCTGAGTTAGGGCTCCTGAGCACTCTCTCTAAGGGGTATGACGAGACGAACTTGATGGGGTGACCCTGAAAATAGTGCCGCAGCTTGCGCGAGGCCACCAGTAGCACGAGGAGGAGTTTCTGAGGCATGGGGTACCGTGCCCTCGCGTCCCGCAACACCGTGCTGACGAAGTACACTGGGTGCTCAACGAGGTTGGGTGCGTCAGTGTTGGTGGCTCCCTTCGGAGACCATGGCGCCTCCTGAGGCGATGAGGCCTCCTGAGGCTGGCCATCTGGGAGAGGGGCCTCTTCCGCCTCCGGTGCACTCCTCTATGGCGGCTGATCCTCCCCAGCAGCGGTGGCGGTTTCTGTGGGCCTTCCTTGTTCCTATTTTGCCTTGTCCCGGGCTGTTGTTGTGGTTTTGATTCGAAGCTCCTCTCTAACCGCCACCAGGGCTGCGCTGGCGGAGTAGGGAGTGGCGGTGAGGTAAAGCACAAGGGGCTCTTGAGGGCGCGGAGCCACCATGACCGGTGGGCTGGTCAGGTATCTCTTGAGATCCTGGAACGCCTTGTCGGCCTCTTCAGTCCACTCAAACGGCCCCTTTTTCTTCATTAGCTAGAAGAAAGGCAGCGCTCGCTCCCCCAACTTGGAGATGAAGCGCCCTAGCGCGGTCAGTGAGCTTCTGCATTTCTCTGAGGGTCTTTGGCGGGCTCATGTCCTCCACCACCTTGACCTTTTCCGGGTTAGCCTCGATGCCTCGGTGGGACTCGAGGAAACCCAAGAGCTTGCTCGAGGGGACTCCGAACACACACTTCTCTGGGTTGAGCCGCAGGTTCACTGTGTTGAGGCTCGCGAAGGTTTCCTCCAGCTCTTGTATCAGGGTCCTGGCCTCCCGAGACTTTACCACAATGTCATCGACGTAAGCTTCAACATTCTTCCCAAGCTGCAGGCCCAAGGTGATGTGCATCAGCCGCTGAAAGGTCGCCCCTGTGTTACGCAGCCTGAATGGCATGCATGTGTAGCAGTACACCCCACACAGGGTTAGGAAGGCTGTCTTTTCGACGTCTTCTACCGTCATCTTGATCTGGTGATACCCAGAGAAGGCATCCAAGAAGCATAGCAGGTCGCATTCCGCGGTGGAATCGACGATCTGGTCGATGCGGGGGAGCGGGAACGGGTCTTGCGGGCATGCCTTGTTGAGGTTGGTGAAGTCGACACACATGCGCTCCTTCCCGCCCTTCTTTGGCACAACGATAGGGTTGGCCAACCAATCCGAGTATCGGACCTCGTGAATGACCCCAGCGGCTTCTAGTTTGCGGGTCTCTTGGACGATGAAGGCCTACTTTTCTGTGGACTGCCGCCTTGCCTTCTGCTTCACAGGGCACACGTTGGGGCACACGTTGAGGTGATGCTCGATTACACTCCTAGGGATCCCCGCCAACTGGTCAGGCTCCCAAGCGAATACCTTCTTGTTTGCGCGCAGGAACCCGACCAGGGCCTCCTCCTGCTCGGGTCCGAGGTTGGCGCCTATGGTGAAAGTGGCGTTGGTGGACCCGTCCTCATCGACGGGTATCTGCTTGGTTTCTGCCTTGTCTTGGGTGAACAACTGTTTCTTCTTGGCGGGTGCAGCCCCCTTGGGCTCGGGGGTCTCCGAGTCGGCGGGCTGCGCCGACGCCACCGTCTTGAAGGCGAGCTTGAGCACCCGCAGCGCATCTCCGGTGTCCCCGTGCATGGTGAGGACACCGCTGCTCCCGGGCATCTTCATGAGGTTGTACGCCGGGTGCGTCGCGGCCATGAACTGGGCCAGCGCTGGGTAGCCGAGGATGGCGTTGTAGGGGAGGCCGATGGGGGCGATGTCGAAGTCGACCAGCTCCGTGCGGAAGTTGTTGTAGGTGCCGAAGGTTACTGGGAGCCGGATCTGTCCCAAGGAGCTGGATGATCTGCCCCCAACGCCTGAGAAGGGCCGGCTGGGTTGCAGCCGTTCCAGGGGTATGTAGAGGAGGTTGAAGGCCTCGACCGAGAGCACGCTGAGGCCCGCACTGCCATCGATGAGAGTTCTGGTGACGGCCACCTGGCAGATGGTGGGGGTGCACAGCATGGGGAGCACACCCGAGCAGGCCGAGTTGGAGGGGTGGTCCTCCGAGCTGAAGGTCAGGCCGGCCTTGGGCGCCGCCCGGTCCGGGAGAGCCCCCTGCCGCGTGGAAGCGGCGCTGACCCGACGGATGAACGGCTTGATGTGGTGACTTGTAGGCGGCGCCTGCGAGCCGCCCAGGAGGGCCGCGACGACAGGGGGTGTTGGTGTAGTGTGCTGGGCGGGGAAGAGGCTGCGGGGCTCTTCCCAAGAGGCCACGGAGGCTGCCGGTAGGTGGAGCAGCCTTGCGCATGGAGCGCCGGTGAGGGCCATGGGGAGCCAGTTGGCCATGATCCTATCGTCATCTCCAGCTTCGAGGATGGCTTCCTCGTACACCAGCAAGAAGGCCAGCGGATCAGTCGCTCCGCCGTAGCGCGGCGGCGTCGTTGGCTTGAACTTGCCCGGCCACCGTACCCATTGCAGGGCTGGGGCCAGGGCTCGGAGCCCCTGGCCCCCGTGCTGGCGCCGGCGGCCGGAGCGGGTGACGCTCTACTCATTGTGAGGCAGGTCGTGGCGGTGGCAGAAGGGAAAACTCCGGTGCACCCCTACCTGGCGCGCCAAATGTCGGATTTCGGGTTCCGGCAGACCCTTGAGGTTCGAACACTGGGGTGCGCGCGGAGATTTCGCCTTCTACCTACCTGCACCCCTCTGCCTCGCTAAGATCTAGGCTAAGGAAAGAACCGCACAAGAAACACAGGGTTTATACTGGTTCGGGCCACCGATGTGGTGTAATACCCTACTCCAGTGTTTGGTGTGGTGGATTGCCTCTTGGGCTGATGATGATGGGCAATACAAGGAAGAACAGCCTCGCGAGGGTCTGTTCTTGGCTGGGGCGATGAACTGCTGGGAGGAGTTCAATCACCCTTCTCTCTCTCTCTCTCTCTCTCTCTCTCTCTCTCTCTCTCTTCTCGATTCTCCCTCTGATTCGATCTCCTCTCCCCTACCCTGTGGGTGGCTGGTCCTATTTATAGGCAAAGGCCCTGGGCCTCTTCCCAAATATTGAGCGGGAAGGGCGCCAACAATTGGACATTCCGAAGGCGAACACCTGGTACACTTATCCTGACTAAAGTTGGTCCTCGCCTGCCAAAGACTCTGGTGGTGACGCTGGCTTGGGCTCCACAGTGACTTCCTCCCTGCCGTTGGACTGGTCTTGGTCTCGTTGCATTGAAACGGGTGCCTTTGCTTGATGCTCCCACCTGCACTTGCTCCCTTTGCACCAAAGAGGAAAGGAGGACACTGCACGGGCTGGCGCCAACCTGGCGCCCTTGGTCGTCATGGCTTGCGTCACGGGCACCTCGTGAGGTACCCTGCCTTGATCTCTCCGCCTCCTCGCGGGCCAGCCTGATGAGGCCATGCCTGAGGAAGCTCCGTGTCATCCGCCCTGCGAGGCTTGGCCTCTCGCGAGGGTCTTGAGTCTGTGTTGATGAAGACGGGCCGTGCTGGGCCCCCTTTTGAGCCACGCCGCAGGCCGCAGGCAGGCAAGTCTGGGGACCCCCGTTCCCAGAACACCGACAAAGTCCACCAACTCCTTCTCTTGATCTGGGGCGAGGTTGACGCCTATGGTAAAGGTAGCGCCAGAGGCCCTGTCCGCGTCTACTGGTATCTGCTTCGTCTTGGCTTGACCTTGAATGAATAGCTGCTTCTTCTTGGTCGGCGCAGCCCCCTTGGTTCTGGACACTGCCTCGTCGGCTGGGCAAGCTACCGTCGTGGCCCTGAAGGTGAGCTTGAGGGCTGCCATGGCTTCCTTGGTGCCTCCTGCCACGGTGAGGACGCCGTAGCTCCCCGACATCTTCATGAGATTGTAAGCAGGATGGGCAGCCGCCATGAATTGGGCCAGCGCCGGGTACCCGAGGATGGCGTTGTACGGCAAGCTGATGCGGGTGATGTCGAAGTGGATTAGCTCGGTGCGGTAGTTGTCGCGTGTGCCGAAGGTCATGGTTAGACGGATCTGTCCCAGGGGGTTGGAGGAGCCGCCGCTGACCCCGAAGAAAGGTTTCCTGGGGCGGAGCCGCTCAAGTGGTACGTGAAGGAGGCTAAAAGCCTCCACGGAGAGCACGTTGAGGCCGGTGCCGCCGTTGATGAGGGTCTTGGTGACGGCTACGCTGCAGATGGTGGGCGTGCAAAGCATCGGAAGCATGCCCGAGCTGATGGTGGTGACTGGGTGATCCCTTGAGTCGAAGATCAGGTTAGCCTTGGGCGCCGCCCAATCCGGGGGAGCCCCCTGCCGCGTGGAGGCGGCGCCGATCTGGTGAAAGAACGGCTTGGTGTGACGGTCTGGGGGCGGCGCCTGTGAGCCACCGAGGAGAGCCGCGACGATGGGAGTGCTGGTCCTCCGACGCGCACGATGAAGAGGTCGCGCAGCTCCTCCCAGGAGGCCATAGAAGATTCCGGCAGATGGAGGAGCCACGTGCGCGGCATGCGAGCGAGGGCCATTGGGAGCCAGTTGGCCATTACTTTATCGTCGCCCCCGGGCTCTAGGACGACCCCCTTGTACGCTAGTAGAAAGGCCGCCGGATCCGCCGCACCATCGTAACAGGGCGGCATCTCTGGCTTGAACTTGTGCGGCCACTGCACCCGCCGCAAGGCGGGGGCGAAGGCCCGGAGCCCCTCGGTGCCGCGGAGGGCGTCCGTCGATCCAGTCGGAGAAGAGGTGGCGTCCATGAGAGTCGGTCAGAGGAGCGAGGCCGTCGGGGGGCAAGGCTTCGGCGCACCCGTACCTGGCACGCCAAATGTCGGATTTCGGGTTCCGACAAAACCCTTGAGGCTCGAACACTGGGGTGCGCACAAAGATCTCTCCCCCTCTCTAGCTCGCACACTCCACGATATCACGGCCTAGCTCGACGAACCCAAAGAACGAGAGACACAAGATTTATACTGGTTCGGGCCACCGTTGTGGTGTAATACCCTACTCCAGTGTGGTGTGGTGGATTGCCTCTTGGGCTGAGGATGAACAGTTACAAGGGAAGAACAACCTCCCGAGGAGAGGTGTTCTTGTGTTTGGTGAACTTGTGTGGTTTGGGATGATCCGGGTCTCATCCCCTCCCTATGGTCGTGGCTAGTCCTATTTATAAAGGCCCTCCTCCTCTTCCCAAATATTGAGCGGGAAGGGATCCCACAATGGCCAAATTCGAAGGGAGACAACTTGTACAAGTTATGCTGACAAAAGTAGTCTTCGACTACCAAAAGCTCTGGTGGTGACGCCGTCTTGGGCTCCACGGTGACCTCCTTCCTGCTGTCCTGCTAGTCTTGGTCTTGTTGCACCGATATGGAAAACTTTGCCTGATGCATCGGGACTCCTTGTCAGCACTTGCCTCTTTAGCACCAAAGAGGAAACGACGACACTGCACGTTGGCGCCCGCCTGGCTCCAATCATCATGCCTTGCGTCACAGGAACCTTGCGAGGTGTCCCTTGCCTTGATCCCTCCTCCCCTCGCGAGCCAGCCTGGTGAGGCCACCCCTGAGGAGGTCTTGCATCATCCGCCTCACGAGGCTTGGCCCCTCGCAAGAGTCTTGAGTGTTTGCTGGTGATGATGGGCCGTACAGGGGCCACTGGTGGAGCCACGCCGTGGGCCGCAGGCAGGCAAGTCTGGGGACCCTCGTTCCCAGAACACCGACACCATCCCTCTTCCTGCCTCGCCCACCTCCTGCTGCGGGCAACGTGGCCCACGGAGCGCCTCCACCACCCCCGCATCAAGACGTCGCCCTCGCACCAAGATGCACGGCCCCACGGCACGACCCGCCGCGCAGGGCGACTGCGCATAAAGAAAGAAGCTACCAAGAAGTCCCTCATCTGTAACAAGACAACCCCCCCGCGCTACCAGCACCACCGCATCAATACCATGCACCGCCCGAGATGGCGGCGTATGGATACCAAGACTAGGCTCCGCCCCCACGACAGGCTCTAGTGACTACGGCAGGCTGTCGCGCCTTCACTCCTGAGCTTCCTATCGTCATCTGGCCCGACAAGTTCAAGCCAGACCTACCTCCGCGCTACGACGGCACCCCCGACCCTGCCGAGTTCTTGCAGATGTACGAGCTAAGCATCGAGGCGGCCAGCGGCGACGAAAAGGTCATGGCGAACTGGTTTCCCATGGCCCTCAAGGATGGCGCGTGCTCGTGGCTCCTGAACCTGCCCACGAGATCGATCTCCTCCTGCGGCGAGATGCGCGACCGCATCATCACCAACTTCCAGGGCACTCGCGACCGCCCCCAGCCGTGGGTGACCTGCGGCGCGTCAAGCCGCAGCCAAGGCAAACCCTATAGATATACATCCAGTGCTTCAACAATGTTCGCCTCAAGATCCCCAAGGTGACGGATGAGGCCATCATCTCCGCGTTGTCTGACATCGTCTGCGACATCAAGATGAGGGAGGAGCTTGCCATCCATGAAGACCTATGCACGGCTCTGGAGATGTTCAACATGGCAACCAAGTGAGCAAGAACTGAGGAGGGGCGTCTCTCCCTCCTCGAACTCCCTGCTACCGACCCAGAAGACAAGAAGGCCAAAGCCAAGGATGTGAAGCGTAAGGGAGCGGCCGTGCTTGCGGCCGAGCCAGAGATGAAGCACGGTCGCGACCACCGGGAGTCTTCGAAGGGCAGCCGTCCGTTCCGCATATTCCACAACATGCACAGCCACAACCCAATGACTGTCAAGAGCTCGGGGCCATCCGCGACGGCGTTTCGGTTGACAACCCGAGCGCAACAACCGAGGCTACGGTCGAGGAGGAGGATGAAGTAGAGGACGCTGGGACGACCGAGGCCCTCGCCAGGAGTGGCGTGACCAACCCCGCTAGCAGGACCAGCCTCGCGAGGGCACCTGGAGGGACCAACCTCGTGAGGACCGACCTCAGGGCACGGCTGGCCTCCCTCCGTTGCCGCCACAACCAAGGAGGAACGACGACCATCATCAAGACGAGGGGGCTGGGGGCTTCCAAGAGCTGCACACCATTGCCTGCATCCTGGGTGGCGCCCAGGCCCCGGCCTCCCAGCATCTTCAAGCAGTTCGCCCGCGAGGTGAACGCGGCTCTCCCTAGGCTCGAGGCCATGCGCCCGCTCAGGTGGTCCAAGTGTGCCATTACCTTCAGCTCGTCATACCAGCTCAAGTGCGTAGAAACTACTGGCGCCCTTCCGATGCTTTGCTCACCCATCATCAGCAATGTCCAAGTCACCAAGACCCTCATCGACGGTGATGCAGGGCTCAACATCATGTCTGTCGAGACATTCGACCGCCTCCAAGTGCCATATGATCAGCTGTAGCCCACTAAGCCCTTCTCTAGAGTGACCGGTGGCTCCACCACCCTGATAGGGCATGTCTACCTCCCAGTCACCTTCGGCACCCACGACAACTACCGCACCGAGCTTATCGACTTCGACGTTGCCCACATCCGCCTGCCGTACAACGCCATCCTTGGATGTCCAGCCTTGGCCAAGTTTATGTCAGTGACCCACCAGGCTACAACGTCCTCAAGATGCCAGGGAACGGCGGTGTCATCTCAGTCGCCTACGAACTAAAGGATGCGGTGTGCTCCCTCGAGCGTGCTTTCCAGGCTGCGGTGGCCGAAGACCCAGACAACGAAGGCGATGTATCCCCTCCTGAGGCCATTCCCAGGAAGAAGAAGAAGAAGCTGCTCCACCAGGGACCTCAGGAGAGCGGTGTCTCTAGCGGCACCACCTCAGGACCTGCGCCCATAGATGGGGTGCCTCTCTTCCCTGCATAGGAAGGCGTGCCCGGTGCCCTTCTCTGGCTGGGCTCGGGGGCTCACTTCTGGAGGGCCTCAGACCTAGCTAGCATCACGTGGGAGGCGCTCGGGCACCACATGGAGGCGTGCTTTTCTGCACACTTCCCACCAAAGGGCACAAGGCGCGGAACGCCAAGTGCTCAGGAGTTCATCACCAAAGCGACCGAGGAGCTTCAAGAGGCAAGAGCCATATGTGGCGACCGCCGCCCACCACCTGGCGCAGCTCCGCATGCTGGCGAGGGCGACGAGTTGGGCGTCTGCATCGACATTCCAGGGCTCAACAGGGCCGCATCTCAGGGGCGCTTCTGGCCATCGAGCATTGGTCGGTGCGAGGGTCCCCCTCACAGCTATGTTCGCATGCCTTATGGCCTGCCGAACGCGGTTGTCACCTTCTAGTGCCACTTGCGGAGTATTCTAGCGGCTCAGGAGGCCAGGCATCACGCTGCCCTAGCGGAGGCGGTGACAGTTCTTCAGGAGCCACTTGGGCCCCCTGGGTCTCATGAGGCTCAGGGCCCTGGTGGCTCATGAGGAGGAGCCTCTTCAGCGCGCATCTTCAGCTACTCCAACACCTCGTTGGCAATGGTACCAGGTCACACTTTCTAGTTTATTTCAGTTGGGGCGCCCCTCGGGCTGCATCATCCACAGGTCGCATGGGCCTGTCCCTGCGACGTGTATCCCTTTGCAACTTTAGCTTACTCAGTTACGGGCGCCCCTCGGGCTGCATCATCCCCAGGCCACTTGGGTCTGTCCCAGGGGCATGTATCGTTCTTGCATCTATCTAAGCTAGCTTGCCTCTTGCATGATTTACCTTATGATTGTTACCTGCCTGTCTGGTACCTCGATACCATGAATGTTGTGCGCCCTTGCAAGCCCACCCACGACCGCCTCATGATTAAGGACTGGCACGGTGTCTGTGCTCGGGTCCATCCCCGTAGCGTCGCTAAACACAAGAGGCTGAGCTCTGGCTCACGGGCCAGCTCCCATGTACGTCACCTCCCATGGCCCTTGGTGCCTTGTTCTCGCATGAGCTAATCGCAGACGGTCAAGCCAGCGCACATGACCCGGTGCCTCGCCACCACGAGAGCCACGCGATGGTCGTCTTTCTCCAGGATCTTTCGCATGAGAAGACTAGGCACGACGTCTGTGCTCGGGTCCGTCCATGCAGCATCGATAAATCCAACGACTGAGCTCTGTCTGGCGCGTCACAGTGCCATCACAGGGTCATTGGTGTTTGGCCTTCTCACAGGGCCATCACAGCTATCAGGAACTAGGACCAGGTGCAACCCTCCTTGAGGTAGGGCCTCGTGAGTCCCGTGCTGGCTCACGATTTCCCACAGACACCTTGTCTAGACCTGTCGTGCAAGCCACGTGTCAGGGCGGGGCTGTACACGCCCCGGGGGCTCCACTCAGAGGGAGCCCTCACCCACGCACTAGTGGAAGCACCATGCTCCATGCTGGCAGTCAACACGGTCGAGGAGCAGCTATGCCCGTGCAAGTGTAGAAGTGTTATGCTCCGTGCTGGTGATAAACAACTAAGGGCGGCCCCGTGGCCGCATCAGTCGGCGTCCTAGGAAGGGGGCTACCCAGACTTGCCTGCCTGCGGCCCAGGGCGTGGCTCATCCAGCGGTCTGGTACGGCCCATCTTCATCAACAACCACTCAAGACCATCACGAGGGGCCAAGCCTCGTGAGGTGGATGACACAGGACCTCCTCCGGGGCGGTCTCGCTAGGCTGGCTCCTGAGGAGCGGAGATATCTATGCAAGGGGCACATCGCGAGATCTGCGTGACATGAGCCGTGACGACCAAGGCCAGGCGGGCGCCAGCGGGCGCAGGGTGCCAGTTTCATCTTTAGTGCTAATGAAGCAGGCGCAGGCAAGGAGTCCTGAGGCATCAAGCGAAGGTTTCCATATCGGTGCAACAAGATCAAGGCCAGCAGGACGGCAGGATGAGGGTCACCGCGGAGCCCATGGCGGAGTCACCACCAAAGCCTTTGGTAGGCGGAGACCACCTTTTCTTAGGATAGCTTGTACTAGTTGTCCCCCTTCAAAATTGGCCGTTGTAGGATCCCTGCCCGCCTAAACATTTGGGAACAGGACTAGGGCCTCTATAAATAGGACTAGCCACCATTGTAGCGGAGGATCGGCTCATCTTGGATCAGATCCATCCCACCAAGTCCATCTCACCAGCCCATCAAGCTCAAGAACACCTCTCCTCAGGAGGTTGTTCGTCCATTGTACTAGTTCATCCTCAGCCTACAAGGCACTCCACCACACCACACTGGAGTAGGGTATTACACCACAACGGTGGCCCGAACCAATATAACTCTCGTGTCTCTTGTACCTTGGGTTTTGCGAGCTAGGCCTAGAAATCATTGCGAGAGTGAGAGAGAGAGAGAGAGAGATCTTCGTGTGCACCCCAGTGTTCAAACCTCAAGTGTTTGCCGGAACCCATGATCCGACATTTGGCGCGCCAGGTAGGGGTGCGCTGAAACTATCCCTCCGTCGATTCGTGCTCCACTGCTCCATCGCATCCATGTCTAATGCTCGCCGGGCCCGTGATGAGCGCCGGGCCGCCTTCACCACCCGCGACGCTCAGACGGCACGCGTTGGCGGACCTCCCCGCCGTTCTCCGTCACCCGGTGCCAACGCCGCCACCGGCCCAGCGGCGAATGAGCAGCAGGCCTCCTCATTGCACCCCTCCGTGCGGTGGGACGGATGCACCGCCACCCCGTCACTGACTCCGGCCGGCTCATCGTCCCACGCTCGTCGCGCGCCCACGCCCGCAGGGGGCTCTCCTGAACCGTCCCTCTCGCCACCTCGCCCACCTCCAGCCGCGGGCGACGTAGCCCATGGAGCACCTCCTCCACCTCTGCCTCAAGCTGGTGCTCCACCACCAAGACGAGCTCCGGTGACTACTGTAGGCTGTTATGGCTTCACTCCCGAGCTGCGCAACATCGTCTGGCCTAGCAAGTTCAAGCCAGACCTGCCTCCGCGCTACAACGGCACCCCCGACCCTGCGGAGTTCTTGCAGCGCTACCAGCTAAGCATCGAGGCAGCCAACGGAGACGAGAAGGTCATGGTGAACTAGTTTCCCATGGCCCTCAAGGATGGCGCGCGCTCATGGCTCCTGAACATGCCCGCGGGATCGATCTCCTACTGGCGCGAGATGCGCGAGCATTTCATCGCCAACTTCCAGCGCACTCGCGACCGCCCACCTACTGCTGGCGACCTGCAGCACATCAAGCAACAACTAGGGGAGACCTTGCAGAAGTATGGCCAGCATTTCAACAGCGTCCGCCTCAAGATTCCCAAGGTGACACACGAGGCCATCATTTCTGCGTTATCCGCAGACCTGGTCATCGCGCGCCCCTCATGAGCGGGACCTCGACGAGGACAGGTATGAAGGTCCGTTTGCATGTCAAGGGGGACTCCTGAGCATCGTGACTCAGGACCCTAACTGGCCACATAGCCCCTCACCCCTTGGTCCCGTCCTGGTGATCCGAACGGTCCAACGGCGGCTGAGTATGCACGTGGTCGGGCCGTGCCGACGTAGAACCCTAAGGCCTATTTCTGCATCTCCTTCCAGCAGGCCATTTGCGCGTCAAGGGGGACTCCTGAGCATCACGACTTAGGAGCCTAACTGACCATGTAGCCCCTCACCCCTTGGTTCCATCCTGGTGATCCGGACGGCCCAATGGCGGCTGAGGTATGCGCAGGGTCGGGTCGTGCCGACGTAGAACATCAAGCAAACGGGAAGGAAATCGCGGAACCTAAATAAATTATTACACAGCATAATATTCCTTAAACACAAAAAAGAAGTTTTTACGCATCCACGAGGCACGTCTCATGTCGCAGGAAAGTTTGCAGGAAAGTAAAACGAGAAGGAGCACCATTCTTTACAAGCAAGCCTTTCGTTCAGCCTTGGGCGCCATCGTTAGGGAGCACCTTCACATCGGCAGTGTCGCCGTCGGCCGTGTCATTGGCCTTGGTTGCAGGGTCGGCGACACCACCGGTTGGAGGTGCAGGGTTGATGGCGAGGAACTTCTTCAATAGGGTCTCCACTTGGCCCTTCATGACTGCGGCAGCACCTGCACAGCGCTCCTCCTCCATGGGCTCAAGTAGCTCACCGAGATCAGCGGCGGGGTTGCGAAGATGGAGATGGCTGAAGACGTGTGTCAGAGATGAAGAAGAAACTGTGGGGGCTTTCCCCCTCCACCATGGGGCCGATCCCGTCGACGACACCCTCGAGCGCCACAACAAGATGAGCGAGCAGCTGGGCGGGGCCTTCCTCGTCGGTCACCAGCGGCTTCTCCAAGCCCTTCTCGTGGAGTGCATGCAGCGCCTCGCGGGATCTCTCCTCAAGAGACTTGAAGGCCATGCTGTCGGATTTCGGGTTCCAGCAAAACCCCTGAGGTTCAAACATTGGGGTGCGCACGAAGATCTCTCCCCCATCTCTAGCTCGCGCACATCATCATCTCACGGCCTAGCTCGATGAACCCAAAGAACAAGAGACACAGAGTTTATGCTGGTCCAGGCCACCGATGTGGTGTAATTCCCTACTCCAGTGTGGTGTGGTGGATTGCCTCTTGGTGTAACGCCCCGAGACCGATGTGCCAGGTGTCTTCCAGTTATTCGTTGGTGTTGCCATGTCTTTTGCTTGCGTGTTGCATTTCATCATGTCATCATCCGCATTGCATCATCATGTGTTTCAAAACTTGCATTAGTCCCGGTCTCCTCGTTCCATCCATTGTCCATTCTGAGCCCAGCCACACTTGCACGTGCCTGCGACATGTTCGAAATATTATATTATAAGTGGCTGGAAAATGTTCTCGGAATGGGATGAAAGTTGGCGTGTGGTCTTATTATAGTGTAGATAGACCGCCTGTCAAGTTTCATCGCATTCGGAGTTCATCTGATAGCCCAACCGTTAAACTATAGCGGCAATATAGCCGGTCAAACGTCAGATGTTTTCGGTCTCCGGAAACAGTTGCCGGGCTGCACTCCTCCCCTCTCATCTCAGTCCAACCCATTTTTCACAACCCACCTGCAGCCCACCTAGTCCATCCTCCTTCCCCTCTTCGCTTCCGGAGTTGTCCAATGCGACCGCTCGGTCCGAAACCATCTCTGCACAGTGCATCGAACCCTTCACGCGCGTCCGGAAGTTGTCCCGAACCCGACCCGGACTATCGCCACCGTTGTGTCCGCATCATCCCCAAACATCTACAAAACATCACCCTTTTCTTATTTGGTATGCCTAGCTATTTTTTTTCGCGACCGTCCGATTAAGATCGGAGGGACCAAATGCCTCTATCCAAAAATCCTTTTACTATATATATCAGACAAAACCCTAAAAACTAGGTCGCTTGTCCCCCTCAGCCGCCAAATTCCCCCTAGGGATCCATCCCGCCGCCGCCACTCACTCACTTCCTCGGTTTCCATGCCGAACCAACCCCTGCATCCCTCTTGATCCAAACCTCCACCCAACCAGATCCACCCCTCCTTCCCTGAAACCCCTCCTCGCTTTCACCACCACACCAACCCGAGCCCCCCTGCTCCCTGCCTCCTCCTCGTCGCAATTGAGTACGAGCACGCCATCGAGCTCCCGTGCCGACCCCTCTCCATCCTGCCGCTCGTCGGAGTAGGCTACCAGCGACCACCTCCAGCAGGACCGCGCCCCCCCTCTCTGTCTTCTTCTCCTCCCTCTCCCGATTTCTTTCTCTCTCACGCACCTTGCTCTCTCTCAGGTACGCCATGAGCAGCACCAGGGATGTGCTCCTCCAGCCGACGCCTAGACCCGCCGCGGCCCTGCTCCGTTCATCGCTTTCTCCATCAGATCTGGTGATTCCTCTGCACCCCGGTCTCGTCCCTGCCTTCAGGTCGTCGCGCGGCACGCCAAGACCCTGCCTCGCTGCAAGACCTCGCCGGAGCCCCTCGATGTCTGCAGCCGCAGTCCCTTGCTCCTCCGCAACCCCGAGCTCGGTGCCGTCCTCTGCTCGTTCCCGGCCTTCGTCATCTTGTCCCGTCGACGTCCTCGCCGGACCACCGCCGCCGCTGCTCGTCTTCCGTCGAGAAGAGGAGGAGAACGCCTCTGCCTCCAGTCGATCGATGCGACCGCGTTGACCCTTCCCCGAGCGCCAAGGCCCAGCGCGCCAGCCGACACTGCGTCCCGATCGAGTGCCTGGGCCGGCCTCGACTTGTGCTTCTTCGCGGCCCAGCAAGACGTTGAGGCCCAGCCTCTCCACCAGCCGGTCTCCTCTCCGAACGGGCCGAGGCCCAATGTGACCAGCTCCCCAGCTCTGTTCCAGATCTGGCCCTCTATGTTTTTTCCTGTCCAGTGATTTTAGTTTTTATCCAGATGCTGCCTGTTTTGCAGAAAAGTCCCCCTAGATCATGCATATAATTACTCATAAACCGTGCATCGGATTAAAATGTTTTAAATATGTAAAATGTCTAGAATTTTGTCTAGTTTAATAATATCCGACTTTCATCTATGTTTAAAATGCTTAAAATGTTGTTTGTTTAACTTTGCTCCTATGCCATGTTAAAATGCTTTAACTCATCACAAAATAACCGTAGCTCGGATTTTAATAAACTTTATACGTAAATGGGGTAGAATTTTGCCTAGTTTATCATGGTGGCATCACTTTGCATGTTTAACAACTCTAAAATTGTGTTTAGGGCAGATCAGTACCAAATCCTTAAATTGCACATGGGGATTTTTCCGGACTTGTTGTTTGTTGTTCCGGCCTCATTTAAACTTGCCTAGATAGGTAGTTTTCTTTTGGCTTCACCTCTTGCCATGCTAACCAACATTTAATATTGTTGAGTACCTAAACGAGAGAGAACTAAATAAGTCATGTGGTGTTTTCTTCAATATGCAACTCCGTTGCATAATGAGCTCCACTTAATTTGTAGGATTGTTTGTGCACTTTGCCATGCCATGCCCTCTTTAAACCGGACATGCATCATACTTGTTTGCGCATCATGCCATGTCTATGTGGTGGTTGTTTACTAGGTTATTTGCTCTTTTCCGGTGTTGCTTCTTCGGGTTGGTTCCGATAACGTCGCGTTTGTGAGGAACCGTTCGACTACGTCCGTTTGTCTTCTTCATGGACTCATTCTTCTTCCTTGCGGGATTTCAGGCAAGATGACCATACCTTCAAAATCACTTCTATCTTTGCTTGCTAGTTGCTCGCTCTTTTGCTATGCCTATGTTGCGATACCTACCACTTGCTGATCATGCCTCCCATATTGTTGAACTAAGCCTCTA
Source organism: Triticum dicoccoides (assembly GCF_002162155.2). NCBI lineage: Eukaryota > Viridiplantae > Streptophyta > Magnoliopsida > Poales > Poaceae > Triticum > Triticum dicoccoides. Next base: position 217,997,176 of record NC_041380.1, read on the forward strand.
ACCCACCTTGTCCTAGCAAACCGTTGTTTGGCTATGTTACCGCTTTGCTCAGCCCCTCTTATAGCGTTGTTAGTTGCAGGTGAAGATTGAAGTTTGTTCCTTGTTGGAACATGGAGATGTTGTTCCTTGTTGGAACATGTTTACTTGTTGGGATATCACAATATCTCTTATTTAATTAATGCATCTATATACTTGGTAAAGGGTGGAAGGCTCGGCCTTATGCCTGGTGTTTTGTTCCACTCTTGCCGCCCTAGTTTCCATCATATCGGTGTTATGTTCCCGGATTTTGCGTTCCTTACGCGGTTGGGTAATAATGGGAACCCCTTGACAGTTCGCCTTGAATAAAACTCTTCCAGCAATGCCCAACATTGGTTTTACCATTCGCCACCTAGCCTTTTCTTTTCCCTTGGGAGTCGCGTTCCTGAGGGTCATCATTATTTTAACCCCCCTGGGCCAGTGCTCCTCTGAGTGTTGGTCCAAACTAGAGTCATGTGCAGCGCCCCCTCGGCGAAACTCGAGGTTTAGTTTTAGTTGTATGGAGCGCTCATCTGAGTGTGCCCTGAGAACGAGATATGTGCAGCTCCTATCGGGATTTGTCGGCACATTCGGGCGGTGTTGCTGGTTTAGTTTTACCATTGTCGAAATGTCTTGTAACGGGGATTCCGAGTCTGATCGGTTCTTCCCGCTAGAAGGAATATCCTTCATTGACCGTGAGAGCTTGTGATGGGCTAAGTTGGGACACCCCTGCAGGGATTATAACTTTCAAAAGCCGTGCCTGCGGTTATGGGCAGATGGGAATTTGTTAATGTCCGGTTGTAGAAAACCTAAAGTTGACCTTAATTGAAATGCATCAACCGCGTGTGTAGCCGTGATGGTCTCTTCTCGGCGGGGTCCGGGAAGTGAACACGGCGTTGGAGTAATGCTTGACGTAGGTTGTTCTAGGATCACTTCTTGATCATAGTTGTTCAACCGTGCTTTGCCTTCTCTTCTCGCTCTCATTTGCGTATGTTAGCCACCATATATGCTAGTCGCTTGCTGCAGCTCCACCTCATACCTTTTACCTTACCCATAAGCTTAAATAGTCTTGATCGCGAGGGTGTGAGATTGCTGAGTCCCCGTGGCTCACAGATACTTCCAAAACCAGCTTGCAGGTGCCGATGAGACCGTGCAGATGACGCAACCAAGTTCAGGAGGAGCTCGATGAAGATCTTGTCCTTTGTGTTGTTTCGTTCTAGTTGATCAGTAGTGGAGCCCAATTGGGGTCGATCGGGGACCTTGCTGCATTTGGGGTTCTTCTTTTATTTTGGTCCCATAGTCGGACCTTGTTTGTATCTGGATGATGTAATGCTTTATTCATGTAATTGTGTGAAGTGGCGATTGTAAGCCAACTATGTATCTTTTCCCCTATTGTATTACATGGGTTGTGTGAAGATTACCTCACTTGCGGCATTCCTTTCAATGCGGTTATGCCTCTAAGTCGTGCTTCGACACGTGAGAGATATAGCCGCATCGAGGGCGTTTCAAGTTGGTATCAGAGCCTTCCCCGACCTTAGGAGCCCCCATTGCTTGATCGTTTTTAGCAGCCGAGTTTGAGTCTAGAAAAAATGTTTTGAGTCATTTAGGAATTATATATCGGAGAGTTTAGGAATTCTGTTTACTCCCCAGTCTCTTCATTGCTCTGGTGAGGCATCCTGACGTAGAGTTTTGACTCTTCTCTTCTCAAATTTCACAAAAAAAATAGGATCACGTGGGTATCTTGGAATTGTTCCGATGGTTTTGTGACGAGAACATTGTTCTTGGTGCCTCCTGTCTTTAGGGGTTGTGGCAGTGTCCCGGGGAGTTGAGCTCCGAGGTGTTGTCGTCACAATTTTATCGTTGCAGTTCTGGAATACCTGAGTTTAGTACGCCGACATCGAAAATCTCTTTTATGCAGTTCGTTGGTGAGATAACCTCGACGCCACCCAGTACTGGGGCGGGAGTTCGGGAGTATTGCCATAACTCGTATAACAGATGCTTTTCGAAGGTTGAGGTAGACGATTTCCGAAGGTTTCTTGGTTATGTGTTGAAGGATGGATACAACTGGATGTAGGATTTGTTAGTTTTGGGTGAGATATTATGCTTCCCCTGTATCCCCAACATATATGCTAGTCGCTTGCTGCAGCTCCACCTCATACCTTTTACCTTACCCATAAGCTTAAATAGTCTTAATCGCGAGGGTGTGAGATTGCTGAGTCCCCGTGGCTCACAGATACTTCCAAAACCAGCTTGCAGGTGCCGATGAGACCGTGCAGATGACGCAACCAAGTTCAGGAGGAGCTCGATGAAGATCTTGTCCTTTGTGTTGTTTCGTTCTAGTTGATCAGTAGTGGAGCCCAATTGGGGTCGATCGGGGACCTTGCTGCATTTGGGGTTCTTCTTTTATTTTGGTTCTATAGTCGAACCTTGTTTGTATCTGGATGATATAATACTTTATTCATGTAATTGTGTGAAGTGGCGATTGTAAGCCAACTATGTATCTTTTCCCCTATTGTATTACATGGGTTGTGTGAAGATTACCTCACTTGCGACATTGCTTTCAATGCGTTTATGCATCTAAGTCGTGCTTCGACACGTGGGAGATATAGCCGCATCGAGGGCGTTTCACTTGGGCTGAGGATGAACAGTTACAAGGGAAGAACAGCCTCTTGAGGAGAGGTGTTCTTGTGCTTGGCGAACTTGTGTGGTTGAGGATGAACTGAATCTCATGTCCTCTTCCTACTATGGTGGCTTGTCCTATTTATAGAGGCTCTGGTCCTCTCCCCAAATATTGAGCGGGAAGGGTGTGACGGCTTGGTTTTTGCCCTCCTTTATTTGCCTGATTTTCGGTTGGATTGATTTTGAATTTGGAGTTTTTGAATCCTTTCATATGGACTTAAACACTTGGGTACCCCTTGGCTTTAACCCAAGTGTCCCATTTCCCCCTCTAACCATCATTCTCCCTCTGGTTCATCTCAAAATAATTAGTGGAATATTTTTCTTTGATGAAAAATATTCATTTCCGTCTCTTAAACCCTAGCTAGATCAATGTGCTCCAAAGCAACCCCAATTTTCCTTGCCCACAAAAATCTGAGAAAATTCACAAATATTCTCTGAACCCTAGGGCACCTTCCTAAGAAAAAATATTGTACCACTTTTTGGAATGTTTTTGCTACAGAAAATATTTTCTGTTCTAGACAGAAATGGTGGTTTCTACAGCAACTACCACATTACTTGATCCATTGTGCCTGATTTTTCTTGTGCATCATCACCTTAGTAGATGATTGCTAACCTCCAAAGCACAGCCTCCAACTCCCATCCATTTAACCTTAGTAACCTCTCAAAGCTACTGGTCAGAAACTTACCAAACATGTGAAATCTTTTCTACTGCATCTGGAGCGAAACCAAAGTGTGGTAATCTTCAAAACTACCACGAACAACAAGCCAGACATGATCTTTGGACATTGGTCGGCCTGAGGGCAGAGTTCACGCGGTGACCACGCGTGTCCATGATGCCAGCCTACGTGTCGACGCGCTCTGAGTGCCGCCAAGCGCTCTTTTTCGCGCGTGCTCGCTTCCCCGACTGCCTAAGCGTGCCAAACCGCGCCACCATCTTCGTCTCAACTCCCTTAACTCCCCCCTGGCACTCGATGACACCGGAGCTCGCCGTAGTGAGCATGGGCGCGGTCCAGCCAACCTAACAGTGCGGTGCGCACTGTGCTCGTCGCCTTCTCTTGATCATGTGCTCATCTCCATTCGCCCATAGTCCCCACGTGAGCTGCATCGCCTTCTCCCTCTCTCACTGACGCCGCTCATCGCTGGGCGCAGTGTCCAGGTGTCACCGGCGGAGCCCGATCCACCCCTCGCCGCTCGCCTATAAATGGAGCTACCCCTAGGCTCCTCGAGCACCATCCTCCACTCCCACACACTCCACGAACATGTAGATAGCCGTAGCATGGCCGGGCCGGCCACTGGCCGCTGTCCCCAAGCTCGAGCTTGCCGGCAATCCCCTCGTGTCGTCGTGGTAGCTCCAGCCCCTCCCTGGCCTGGGCGACCCTTCCAGATCCTCCGCCGCTCTTCGGTGAAGCCGTTCCGTCCTCTTGGAGCCCCTGGAGTCGCCGCAGTTCATCGTCGTCTTCGTCTCCGACGACCCCCGCTCTCTGCCTCCGCTTGCGAGGTCGATTCCGACGCTGTCCGACCACCCCTAGCTACACTACGGGTACGGGCAGGTGCGCCTCCATCCCCTCTCTTGATCCCTCCCTCTAGTTTCGGCCAAGGAGCCCACGTCACCGGCGTGAGCTCCGGTGAAGCCGCGCCCCCTCTGTTTTCCTCTCCCTCTTCCCCCACCTGACTAGGAGGGCCCGCTAGTTAGCCACCCAGTACGAGTGCGAAGCGGTACGAGTGGTGGCGCCCCGAGGCTTTACGCCTTCGACGTCACCCCCCCTATCTGTTTTATTTAAATTCAAATTTCCAGAGAGATCCAAACATAAGTCCAAATGAATTGATTCTTTTTGCATTGTGTTCTTTGCAAGGAAATCTAACAGCTCACCAAAAATGGGATTTTTCCCTGCTGTCTAGATTTTCTGGTGAATTTCAGAAGGGTTCTTGATATTTTCTTTTTGTGTTTAAATTTATTTTCAGAGAGCGAAGCCTGTTTTGCGGAACACCAGGGGGCTTGTGAGCCTCATCTGCACTAAGGCAAGCCACAACAACATTTTCATGATGCCACTTCAATATTTGTGATATTTTTCTACTTGAATAAATGATTTAACCCATGCATTTAAATCATCATCATTAGGTTATTTATATTTTGTTAGTACTTGTCTAAGATTACATGATTATGTTATCAGAAAGTTGTAGCTACTAAGTGGTTAAATAAACTAGAATTAATCTTTGCTATGATAGAAAAATAATATGGCTATGGATATAAGTAGTTTATTAGAAACAAATTCTTGCATGAGAAAGATGGTAAAATTTGTTAGAAAAGAATCTATTTAATGTGAGTTTATATCCTAACTAGAGAAGTATGAGGTGTTGTTGATGTTCATGCTTAGTATGGATTCAGCTGACTCAGTCATTTCCGTTGATTTTGTGAAGCATATGTTAGTGGTTGCATTTCATGGCTTACTATGGCACCAGTTATTTTCAATTTAAGTTGAACCTGATAATAATACAACTTGAATTTATCGTTGACCGAGTCATGGTGCCACTGAATCAAGTTTTCCAAGTGCAACCACATTTGCCTGTATGGGAAGGCCTTTATTCGGTCCGTTGTCATGCCTCTGGTCGGTGCCTCCAACTAGGGAAGGTTATGGGCGTGCGATACCCTGGCCCGGTAAGCAGACATAACCTTGTGAGCCCATTGTTGAGATTTTGGTACCGGTCCCCGTGAGGGACGTTGGCCACGACGGTGGTCGTTGTGTCTTTGGTAGACACGGGGCCACCCAGGACTAGCCCAGTTGGGAAGTAGGTCGGAGTGGCCGAGAGAGTGTCATGGCAATGGAGGGATTTCGTCGGAATGCCATTGGTCCACCCGAATGGGAGTATGAGGCCATGGGTTCCATGGTGTGGGTACAGTGCGCTACCTCTGCAGAGTGTATTAATCTATCGATAGATGAGTCCACAGTTATGGAAACCTCGAAAGTAGGTCACACCATGGGTCACCATTTAATTAATCTTGCACACTAGGTCATGAACTTTAGACTGTTGAGGATGGCGGGAAGGTCATCCTATCGTTTGAGACCAAGTGTTGGTCGTGGTTGTGATCGCCTGAAGGATCACCATTTGAGACCAAATAGCGGTCGTGGTTGTGGTCGCCGGAATGATCACGAGGTATCCCGAGTTAAGATCATGTGGTTGGTACATTTGTGATCCAGAAGCGATCGCCGTGGTAAGCTAGTCCGAGGGACTGGGCTCATAAGAGCATGATCACATCATGTTGGTTACATTATTGCATTACTAATAGCTGGTTAATTATCATCATATTGTTTGTCATTATGTTTATGCTTGTTGTGAGCTTGCAAGTACATTCAATGTACTGACCTGGCGTGTCATGCCAGATTTCAGGAAAGTCCCGTGGAAAGGATTGATGCTCGAGTCTAGATCATGTCCTCGTCATTGTCTTTGTGCTATGGAGTTCTGCTATGACGTTTTCCGCTGCCGCGTAGTTGTTATGATCGAGGCCCTTTTATGTTCACTAAATAATGTACATATTGTTCAGCCGCACCAGGTGTGCTGCTTGGCCTCGTTACCTGTTATAATGTACACTTTGAGCTACTAATATCAATAAAGCAGTTGTTTTCTATACCAAGATGTTGTATGTTGCCAGAAGACATGGTCTCTGGGCTGGCAATGCAAGATAAACCGGTCGCTCTGAGCCGGGGTGCCACAACGCTTGGTATCAGAGCCGTGTTGACTGTAGGCCACGCTAGACTACGACGTGTTGACTGGATGGTAGATACGAGTTTTCGTTGAGTGTCGGTAGCATTGGTAGCTGGTTGTTGCATTGCATTTACTTGTCTTATTCTTATGCTAACCAACTAATGGTTGTGAGTGTAGATCGCTCTGGTGCCGTATCCATGCCAGTCGCAGCTGATGCCATACACGTCGCCGCATCTTCTTTGTAACGTGTGGCGTCAGCTGTACCCCCTCGGTGATGACCCATTTTATCATGTGTACCGAGAGCGTCTAGTTGACTCAGTGTATGAGTATCACGCAGTGGTTACTCTGCACACCTATTCCGATTCCAGCACTTACACTCATACCTCTCGGAGCGGTTTCGCTTCTACCGCTTCTCAGGCTGTCCAGTTTGCTGCATTCGAGGTCCTTGTCGAGCTTCGTTACCACGAGGTCCGGATGCAGAACCACCCAGGTTTCTACTACTATCCTTCTCTGCACGACAATGGTCGTGTCCGTTTCTCTACCATTGATCCGGAGCTTGATAGTGTTGCTAGTCATCTTACTCGTTACATCACTGCTAGCTATCTTATGATCCACGAGCTGGCAAGAGAGCTGACTCGCGCTCATACTACTTTAGCCACTGCTTTAGTCACTACTAGATCTGCCACTACTCCATCCTCTCTGGGATTTACCCCTTATATTCCAGTCAGTTCTAGTTCCCCTGTTTCACCGGTTACTCCTCCGAGTAGCTCGGGCACCTCGACCGTGAATCCTCTCAGTGCTCCTGCTGAGTGGGTTTCACTTCTCACTACTCCTGCGGCCCTGATGATTCATCCTACACCTGCTCCTGAGGGAAAGCCCTCTAGACAGCGTCATCGTGTTACCTTTAACCCGGAGGTCTCAGTTAACCTCGTCAGTTCCGGATTCGAGTCCGCTTCATGAGAGGACCCCGCAGCACCAGCAGAGCAGTAGGGCCCTTGAGTATCTGCAGTCATCGAGATGATATCCGGATGTAGTAGTACGAGTCATGATGTTTCGTTTTCTGTATAAGAGTAGTTGAACCTGGCATGATGGTTATATTTTATGTATGAGTCTATGTATAATTATGTTGGAACTCTATTCGCCGTGTTTTCTTCTTCATTCCGGTTTTTTTCTCAGGCTTTGTTGCTAGCTTTTCCCCAATTTATTTTGAATGTTTCTCATCTCGATTGTGTTGCCTTGGGAAAAATCATAATAGGATGCCGCGGGGAGGCAGCTGTAGCAATGTTCGCGAGGGTACCCCTGTTCATCGTTCCGCACGACAGGCAGGACACTCACCCGAGCCATACGTTCCACCACTGCCTCCACCACCAAATCTGCCCTCCACCGAGAAAATTCTACGAGTGATGGAATAATGATCTGATTGAAATATTAAGAAGTGTGCAAGCTATGGTTGGTCAGAATGGAAATCAAAATGGTCACCACTCCAAGCTGTCTGATTTTCAGAGGACCAAGCCTCCTAGTTTCAGTCAGGTCCTTGATCCCTTGGATGCAGACGATTGGTTACGAACCATTGAAAGAAAGCTTGAGATTGCTCGTAAGGATGAGGATGATAAAATTCCATTCGCAACTCATTATCTTGAAGGCGCTGCTGCCATATGGTGGGCAAATGCAAAAACCATGTGTCCCGCTGATGAAGAGATTACATGGACAAAATTCAAAGATCAGTTCCCGAAATATCATATCCCTACTGAAATTATGAAGACTAAGCAGCGCAAATTTCTCTCGCTCCTCCAAGGAAATCAGTCTGTGGGTGAATATCTGCAAAAGTTCAATCACCTGGCCCATTACTCCCTTCATGACGTGGCCACCGAAGAAAGAAAGATTGACAGGTTTCTTGGTGGATTAAACCCGCAACTCCGGTGTACTCTCAGCATGTTTGACTTCCCAGATTTCCAAACGTTGGTGAACAAAGCTTTCATTGCTAAAAGGGAGCACAAGCTCGTATCAGATAATAGGCCTGTCAACAACGATCACAAGCGCAAGTTCAAGCCAAAGAAGGATGGGCAACCCGTGCAAAAGGCCCGTACCTGGCAGCAGACTCAGGTGGAGTACAAGCCCAATTGGGAGCAAAGTGTTAACAAGACCACCACTCAAGTCAAGAATGTTGTCTCCAACCCTGTGCATGAGGAGCGCCAGCACATCAATGCTTGCTTCAGTTGTGGGCAAACCGGACATTATGCCATACAGTGCCCCAAGAACAGCAAGGCAAATGCTCTATACAGACCACAAGTCAACTATATGGAGTCATCCCCGACCCAGCAAAACATCCTGGGGCACGTTCATCACCTCTCTGCCGATGAATCCCAAGAGAACCCCGAAGTCATCGTTGGTATGTTCCCTGTTAATAACATACCCGCAGTAATTTTATTTGACTCTAGGCTTCCCACTCTTTTATTTCTCGGAGTTTTGTTGCCCAAAACAAATTTCCTTGTTCTCTTTTGGGAAAGAAAATGCTGGTACAAACCCCGGGATCATTAATCAGGAGCAATCTGGTCTGCCGTAACCTGGAAATCAATATCAATAGAGTCTGTTTTCCATCTTCTTTGATAATCATTGAGTCGGATAAGTTTGGATGTTATCTTGGGTATGAATTGGCTGACCCAATATCAAGTCTGCGTAAATTGCGCGACCCGAGAAGTTACTTTGACCAGTCTGGAGGGGCAAACTACCAAATTCTATGCTCGCAGAAGCATACCCAAGAAAGAAATGTCCTTCACCATTGTGGCTGAATTGGAATTAATTCATGTGGTCAGTGAGTTTTCGGATGTATTTCCCGAAGAATTGTCAGGCATGCCACCCGACCACGAGCTTGAGTTTGCAATAGATCTTGTGCCTGGAACCGCACCGTTATACAAGAAGTATTACCGGATGCCCTCATCAGAATTAGTGGAGCTAAAGAAACAGCTGGATGAATGCTCCAGAAAGGATATATCCGTCCCAGCTCTTCACCATGGTGATATTTTTCTAAGTTTACATGCCACTTCAATATTTGTGATATTTTTCTACTTGAATGAATGATTTAAACCCTGCATTTAAATCATCATCATTAGGTTATTTATATTAGGTTAGTACTTGTCTAAGTTTACATGCTAATGTTATCAAAAAGTTGTAGCTACTAAGTGGTTAAATAAACTAGAATTAATCTTTGCTATGATAGAAAAATAATATGTCTATGGATATAAGTAGTTTATTAGAACCATTTTCTAGCTTGAGAAAGATGGTAAAATTTGTTAGAAAAGAATCTATTTAATGTGAGTTTATATCCTAACTAGAGAAGTATGAGGTGTTGTTGATGTTCATGCTTAGTGTGGATTCAGTTGACTCAGTCATTTCCGTTGATTATGTGAACATATGTTAGTGGTTGCATTTTATGGCATACTATGACACCAGTTATTTTCAATTTAAGTTGAACCTGATAATAATACAACTTGAGTTTATCATTGACCGAATCATGGTGCCACTGAATCGAGTTTTCCCAGTGCAACCACATTTTCCTGTACGGGAAGGCCTTTATTCGGTCCATTATCATGCCTCTGGTCGGTGCCTCCAACTAGGGAAGGTTATGGGCGTGTGGTACCCTGGCCCAATAAGCAGACATAACCTTGTGAGCCCGTTGTTGAGATTTTGGTATCGGTCCCTGTGAGGGATGGTCTCCGTGAGGGACGTTGGCCACGACGGTGGTCGTTGTGTCTTTGGTAGACACGGGGCCACCCAGGACTAGCCCAGTTGGGAAGTGGGTCGGAGTGGCCGAGAGAGTGTCATGGCAATGGAGGGGTTTCGTCGGAATGCCGTTGGTTCACCCGAATGGGAGTATGAGTCCATGGGTTTTGTGGTGTGGGTAGAGTGCACTACCTCTGCATAGTGTATGAATCTATCAATAGCCGAGTCCACAGTTACGGACACCTCGAAATTAGGTCACACCATGGATCAACATTTAATTAATCTTGCACACTAAGTCATGAACTTTGCACTGTTGAGGATGGCGGGAAAGTCATCCTGTCATTTGAGACCAAGTGGTGGTCGTGGTTGTGATTGCCGGAAGGATCACCTTTTGAGACCAAATAGCGGTCGTGGTTGTGGTCGCCGGAATGATCATGAGGTATCCCGAGTTAAGATCATGTGGTTGGTACATTTGTGATCCAGAAGCGATCACCGTGGTATGCTAGTCCGAGGGACTGGGCTCATAAGAGCGTGATCACAACATGTTGGTTACATTGTTGCATTACTAATAGATGGTTAATTATCATGATATTGTTTTTCATTATGTCTATGCTTGTTGTGAGCTTGCAAGTACATTCAATGTACTGACCTGGCGAGTCATGCCAGATCTCAGGAAAGTCCCGTGGAAAGGAGTGCTGCTCGAGTCTAGATCGTGTCCTCATCGGTGTCCTTGTGCTATGGAGTTCCGCTACGACATTGTTCCGCTGCTGCGTAGTTGTTATGATCGAGTCCCTTTTATGTTCACTAAATAATGTACATATTCTTTAGCCGCAGCGGGTGTGCCGCTTGGCCTCGCTACCTATTGTAATGTAAACTTTGAGCTACTAGTATCAATAAAGCGGTTGTTTTCTATACCAAGATGTTGTGTGTTGCCAGAATACATGGTCTCTGGGCTGGCAATGCAAGGTAAACCGGTCGCTCTGAGCAGAGGTGCCACAAAGGGATGCCACAACGGCCAAATTCGGAGGGAGACAACTAGTACAAGTTATCCTGACAAAAGTAGTCTTCGCCTGCCACTGGCTCTGGTGGTGACGCCATCTTGGGCTCCACGGTGATCTCCGTCCTGCCGTCCTGCTGGTCTTGGTCTTGTTGCACTGATATGGAAACCTTTGCCTGATGCCTCGGGACTCCTCGCCTGCACTTGCCTCTTTAGCACAAAAGATGAAATGAGGACACTGCGCTCGCTGGCGCCCGCCGGCGCCCGCCTGGCCTTGATCTTCATGGCTTACGTCAGAGAAACCTTGCGAGGTGTCCCTTGCCTTGATCTCTCCGCCCCTCGCGAGCCAGCCTCGTGAAGCCGCCCCCAAGGAGGTCTTGTGTCATCCGCCTCGCAAGGCTTGGCCCCTCGCGAGGTTCTTGAGTGTTTGCTCGTGAAGATGGGCTATACAGGGCCGCTGGTGGAGCCACGCTGTGGGCCACAGGCAGGCAAGTCTGGGGACCCCCGTTCCCAGGACACTGACACACGTGATCCTCAACCAGAACCATCGCCTTGGCTTCCAGCCGGGTCTTCTCCGCCTCCACCCTCTCCTCTAGCTCCTCCAGCCGGCTGCGCTCTGCGGTCTACGCCATCGCCAACTGCTCCAACTCGGCATCACTACCGATGACGGTGCCATCTCGGGCCTTCATCTTCTCCTCCTCCTCCTTGCGACTAAGGGCCTCTACCGCGCGTTCTTTGCTCATGGTCTCCAGCTTGGTCTCCATCGACCGGCAGCGCTCCTTGGCGGCTTTGGCATCCTTCAGCGCCGCCTCGCGGGCGGCCGCGGACTGGTTGACATCCTGCTTACCCTCCTCAGAAGCTGCCATGGCCTGACCCCAGGCCGCCCTAACCGACGCGTCGGATCGCAGCCACCCTGAGATCAACTCCAGGCGCCCTGGTGGCAAACGACGGCTAGGACCTTGGAGTTCGTCCAGGAGCTGGGTCAGCACAGAAAGAGCCTCCCCCAGCACATCAGTGCAGCAAATATGCCCTAGAGGCAATAATAAAGTTGTTATTTATATTTCCTTATATCATGATAAATGTTTATCATTCATGCTAGAATTGATTTAACCGGAAACTTAGTACATGTGTGGATACATAAACAAACAATGTATCACTAGTATGCCTCTACTTGACTAGCTCGTTTTATCAAAGATGGTTAAGTTTCCTAACCATAGACATGAGTTGTCATTTGATTAACGGGATCACATCATTAGAGAATGATGTGATTGACTTGACGCATTCCGTTAGCTTATCATTTGATCGTTTAGTATATTGCTATTGCTTTCTTCATGACTTATACATGTTCTTAAGACTATGAGATTATGCAACTCCTGAATACCGGAGGAACACTTTGTTTGCTACCAAACGTCACAATGTAACTGGGTGATTATAAAGGTGCTCTACAGGTGTCTCCGATGGTACTTGTTGAGTGGGCATAGATCGAGATTAGGATTTGTCACTCCGATTGTCGGAGAGGTATCTCTGGGCCCTCTCGGTAATGCTCATCACTATAAGCCTTGCAAGTAATGCAACTAATAAGTTAGTTGCGGGATGATACATTACGGAACGAATAAAGAGACTTGCCTGTAACGAGATTGAACTAGGTATTGAGGTACCGATGATCGAATCTCGGGCAAGTAACATACCGATGACAAAGGGAACAACGAGATTGTTATGCGGTTTGACCGATAAAGATCTTCATAAATATGTAGGAACCAATATGAGCATCCCGGTTACGGTATTGGTTATTGACCAGAGATGAGTCTCGGTCATGTCAACATAGTTCTCGAACCCGTAGGGTCTGCACGCTTAACGTTCTGTGACAATTTGTATTATGAGTTATGTGATTTGACGACCGAACTTTGTTCGGAGTCCCGGATGAGACCGGGGACATGATGAGGAGTCTCGAAATGGTTGAGACGTAAAGATCGATATATTGGAAGGCTATATTCGGACATCGGAAAGGTTCCGAGTGATTCGGGTATTTTTCCGAGTATCGGAGAGTTACGGGAATTCGCCGAGAGAAGTATTGGGCCTTATTGGGCCATACGGGAATAGAGGAAGCAGGCCAATGGGAAGGAGGCGCGCCCCCCATGGGTCCGAATTGGACTAGGGGAAAGGGGGCGGCGCCCCCCCCCCCTTGCCCTTTCCTACTCCCTCTCTCTTTCCCTCTTTCTTCTCTCCTACTCCGGAATGGAAAAGGGGAATCCTACTAGGACTTGGGAGTCCTATTAGGACTACCCACACTTGGCGCGCCCCCTCTAGGGCCGGCCTCCTCCTCCTCCCTCCTTTTATATACGTGGGCAGGGGACACCCCAAAGAGACAAGTTGATCAGTTAATCTTTTAGCCGTGTGCGGTGCCCCCCTCCACAATAATCCACCTCGGTCATATCGTAGCGGTGTTTAGGTGAAGCCCTGCGTTGGTAGCATCATCATCACCGTCATCACGCCATCGTGCTGACGGAACTATCCCTCGAAGCTCTGCTGGATCAGAGTTCATGGGATGTCACCGAGCTGAACGTGTGCTGAACTCGGAGGTGTCGTGCGTTCGGTACTTGGATCGGTCGGATCGTGAAGACGTATGACTACATCAACCGCGTTCTCATAACGCTTCCACTTACGGTCTATGAGGGTACGTGGACGACACTCTCACCTGTCATTGCTATGCATCACCATGATCTTGCGTGTGCGTAGGAATTTTTTTGAAATTACTACGTTCCCCAACAGTGGGATCTGAGCCAGGTCTATACATAGATGTTATATGCACGAGTAGAACACAAAGGAGTTGTGGGAGTGGGTATATACATATTGCTTGCCGTCACTAGTTGATTCTTGATTCAGCGGTATTGTTGGATGAAGCGGCTTAGACCAACATTACGCGTACACTTATGTGAGACTAGTTCGACCGACGTGCTTCACACACAGGTGGCTAGTGGGTGTCCATTTCTCCAACTTTAGTTGAATCGAATTCAATGAGCAGGGTTCTTTCTGAAGTCAAAAAGCAATCACTATACTACATTGTGGTTTTTGATGCGTAAGTAAGAACGGTTCTTTCTCAGCCCATAGAAGCCACGTAAAACTTGCAACAACAAACTAGAGGACATCTAACTTGTTTTTGCAGGGCTTGTTGTGATGTGATATGGTCAAGACATGATGAGATATAAGTTGTTGTATGAGATGATCATGTTTTGCTGAAGTTATCGGCAACTGGTAGAAGCCTTATGGCTGTCTCTTTATTGCATAAGATGCAAGCGCCAAATAATTGCTTTACTTTATCGCTATGCGATAGCAATAGTAGCAAGAGCAATAGTTGGCGAGATGACCATGTGATGACACGTTGATAGAGATCAAGATGATGGAGATCATGGTGTCATGCCGGTGACGATAGAGATCATGAAGGTACTTTGGAGATGGAGATCAAAGGTGCAAGATGATCATGTCCATATCATGTCACATATTTTAATTGCATGTGATGTTTATCCTTTATGCATCTTATTTTTCTTAGTTCGGTGGTAGCATTATAAGATGATCTCTCACTAAATTTCAAGGTATAAATGTTCTCCCTGAGTATGCACTGTTACGACAGTTCGTCGTGCTGAGACACCACATGATGATCAGGTGTGATAAGCTCTATGTTCACATACAACGGGTGCAAGCCAGTTTTGCACACGCGGAATACTCGGGTTAAACTTAACGAGCCTAGCATATACAGATATGGCCTCGGAACACTGAGACTGAAAGGTCGAGCGTGAATCATATAGTAGATATGATCAACATAGTGATGTTCACCATTGAAAACTACTCCATCTCACGTGATGATCGGACATAGTTCAGTTGATTTGGATCACGTGATCATTTAGATGACTAGAGGGATGTCTATCTAAGTGGGAGTTCTTAAGTAATTTGATTAATTGAACTTTAACTTATCATGAACTTAGTCCTGATAGTATTTACATATCTATGTTGTAGATCAATAGCTTGCGATGTAGCTCCCTATTTATTTTTTGATATGTTCCTAGAGAAAAATAAGTTGAAAGATGATAGTAGAAATGATGCGGACTGGGTCCGTGATCTGAGGATTATCCTCATTGCTGCACAGAAGAATTATGTCCTTGATGCACCGCTAGGTGACAGACCTATTGCAGGAGAAGATGCACACGTTATGAACGTTTGACAAAGCTCGGTATGATGACTACTTAATAGTTTAGTGCACCATGCTTTACGGCTTAGAACCGGGACTTCAAAAATGTTTTGAACGCCACGGAACATATAAGATGTTCTAAGAGTTGAAATTGGTATTTCATACTCATGCCCGTGCCGAGAGGTATGAGACCTCTGATAGTACTTCGCCTACAAGATGGAGGAGAATAGCTCAACCAATGAGCATGTGCTGAGATTGTCTGGGTACTACAATTGCTTGAATCAAGTGGGAGTTAATCTTCCAGATAAGATACTAATTGACAACGTTCTCTAGTCACTATCACCAAGTTACTAGAACTTCGTGATGAACTATAATATGCAACGGATAATGGAAATGATTCCCAAGCTCTTCGTTATGCTGAAATCGATGAAGGGAGAAATCAAGAAAAGCATCAAGTGTTGATGGTTGGCAAGACCACTAGTTTCAAGAAAAGGGCAAAGGGAAGCAGGGGAACTTCAAGAAGAACGGCAAGAAAGTTGCTGTTCAAGTGAAGAAGCCCAAGTCTAGACCTAAGCCTGAGACTAAGTGCTTTTACTGCAAAGGGACTAGTCACTGGAAGCAGAACTGCCCCAAGTATTTGGCGGATAAGAAGGATGGTAAAGTGAACAAAGGTATATTTGATATACATGTTATTGATGTGTACTTTACTAGTGTTTATAGCAACCCCTCAGTATTTGATACTAGTTCAGTTGCTAAGATTAGTAACTCGAAACAGGAGTTGCAGAATGAACAGAGACTAGTTAAGGGCGAAGTGACGATGTGTACTGGAAGCGGTTCCAAGATTGATATGATCATCATCGCACACTCCCTATACTTTTGAGATTAGTGTTGAACCTAAATAAATGTTATTTGGTGTTTGCGTTAAGCATGAATATGATTTGATCATGATTATTGCAATACGATTATTCATTTAAAGTCAGAGAATAATTGTTGTTCTGTTTACATGAATAAAACCTTCAATGGTCATACACCCAAGGTGAATGGTTTATTGAATCTCAATCATAGTGATACACATATTCATAATATTAAAGCCAAAAGATGTAAAGTTAATAATGATAGTGCAACTTATTTGTGGCACTGCCGTTTAGGTCGTATTGGTGTAAAGCGCATGAAGAAACTCCATGCTGATGGGCTTTTGGAATCACTTGATTATGAATCACTTGATGCTTGCGAACCATGCCTCATGGGAAAGATGACTAAGACTCTGTTCTCCAGAACAATGGAGCGAGCAACTGACTTATTGGAAATAATACATACTGATGTATGTGGTCTGATGAGTGTTGAGGCTCGTGGCGGGTATCGTTATTTTCTGACCTTCACAGATGATTTGAGCATATATGGGTATATCTACTTGATGAAACATAAGTCTGAAACATTTGAAAAGTTCAAAGAATTTCAGAGTGAAGTGAAAAATCATCGTAAGCAGAATATAAAGTTTCTACGATGATCGTGGAGACAAATATTTGAGTTACGAGTTTGGTCTTCAACTAAAACAATGTGGAACAGTTCCAAAAATCCATGCCACCTGGAAGACCATAGCATAATGGTGTGTCCGAACGTCATAACCGTACTTTATTAGATATAGTGCAATCTATGATGTCTCTTACCGATTTACCACTATTGTTTCGGGGTTATGCATTAGAGACAGCTACATTCACATTAAATAGGGCACTGTCTAATCCGTTGAGACGACACCGTATGAACTACGATTTGGCTAGAAACCTAAGCTGTCATTTCTTAAAGTTTGGGGTTGTGATGCTTATGTGAAAAGGTTTCAGCCTGATATGCTCGAACCCAAATCAGAGAAATGCGTCTTCATAGGATACCCAAAGGAAACTGTTGGGTACACCTTCTATCACAAGTCGAAGGAAATATATTCGTTGCTAAGAATGGATCCTTTCTAGAGAAGAAGTTTCTCTCGAAAGAAGTGATTGGGAGGAATGTAAAACTTGATTAGGTAATTGTACCTTCTGCCGAATTGGAAAGTAGTTCATCACAGAAATCAGTTCTAGTGGTTCCTACACCAATTAGAGAGGAAGTTAATGATGATGATCATGAAACTTCAGATCAAGTTACTACCGAACCTCATAGGTCAACCAGAATACGTTCCACACTAGAGTGGTACGGTAATCCTGTTCTGGAGGTCATGTTACTTGACCATGACAAACCTACGAACTATGAGGAAGCGATGATGAGCCCAGATTCCGCGAAATGGCTTGAAGCCATGAAATCTGAGATGAGATCCATGTATTAGAACAAAGTATGGACTTTGATTGACTTACCCATTGATCAGTGAGCCATTAAGAATAAATGGATTTTCAAGAGCAAGTCGAACACTGATAGTAGTGTTACTATCTACAAAGCTCGAATTGTCGCAAAAGGTTTTCGACAAATTCAAGATGTTGACCACGGTGATATTTTCTCACTCGTGGCGATGCTTAAGTCTGTCCGAATCATGTTAGCAATTGCCACATTTTATGAAATCTAGCAAATGGATGTCAAAACTGCATTCCTTAATGGATTTCTTAAAGAAGAGTTGTATATGATGCAACAAGAAGGTTTTGTCAATCCTAAAGGTGCTAACAAAGTGAGCAAGCTCTAGTGATCCATCTATGGACTGGTGCAAGCATCTCGGAGTTCGAATATATGCTTTGATGAAGTGATCAAAGCATATGGTTCTATATTGATCAAAGCATATATTCCAACTCCGTAGACTTGCGGTGAATCCTGTATTTACAAGAAAGTGAGTGGGAGCACTACAACATTTCTGATAAGTATATGTGAATGACATATTGATTGATTGGAAATAATGTATAATTTTCTGGAAAGCATAAAGGAGTGTTTGAAAGGATTTTTTTCAAAGAAAGACCTCGGTGAAGCTACTTACATACTGAGCATCAAGATCTATAGAGGTAGATCAAGACACTTGATATATTTTCAATGAGTACATACCTTGCAAAGATTTTGAAGTAGTTCAAAATGGAACTGTCAAAGAAGGAGTTCCTGCCTGTGTTGAAAGGTGTGAAGTTGAGTAAAGACTCAAAACCCGACCACGGCAGAAAATAGAAAGAGAATGAAAAGTCATTCCCTATGCCTCAGTCATAGGTTCTATAAAGTATGCTATGCTATGTAGCAGACATATTGTATACCTTAGCATGATTTTGGCAAGGGAGTACAATAGTGATCTAGGAGTAGATCACTGGACAGCGGTCAAATTATCCTTAGAGGACTAAGGAAATATTCTCGGCTATGGAGGTGATAAAAGAGTTCATCGTAAAGAGTTACGTCGATGCAAGCTTATGACACCGATCTAGATGACTCTAAGTCTCGATCTAGATGCATATTTAAAGTGGGAACAATTAGATAGAGTAGCTCTGAGCAAAGCATTGTAGACATAGAAAATTTGCAAAATACATACGGCTCTGAATGTGGCAGACCCGTTGACTAAATTTCTCTCACAAGCAAAACATGATCACTCTTTGGGTGTTAATCACACAGTGATGTGAACTAGATTATTGACTCTAGTAAACCCTTTGGGTGTTAGTCACATGGCGATATGAACTAATCACATAAAGATGTGAACTAGATTATTGACTCTAGTGCAAGTGGGAGGCTGATGGAAATATGCCCTAGAGGCAATAATAAAGTTGTTATTTATATTTCCTTATATCATGATAAATGTTCATTTTTCATGCTAGAATTGTATTAACCGGAAACTTAGTACATGTGTGAAGACATAGACAAACAAAGTGTCACTAGTATGCCTCTACTTGACTAGCTCTTCGAATCAAAGATGGTTAAGTTTCCTAACCATAGACATGAGTTGTCATTTGATTAACGAGATCACATCATTAGAGAATGATGTGATTGACTTGGCCCATTCCGTTAGCTTAGCATTTGATCATTTAGTATATTTCTATTGCTTTCTTCATGACTTATACATGTTCCTATGACTATGAGATTATGCAACTCCCGAATACCGGAGGAACACTTTGTGTGCTACCAAACGTCACAACGTAACTGGGTGATTATAAAGGTGCTCTACAGGTGTCTCCGATGGTACTTGTTGAGTTGGCATAGATCGAGATTAGGATTTGTCACTCAGACTGTCGGGGAGGTATCTTTGGGCCCTCTCGGTAATGCACATCACTATAAGCCTTGCAAGAAATGCCACTAATGAGTTATTTGCGGGATGATGCATTACAGAACGAGTAAACGCGAGGTCCGCATGACATGAGCCATGGCGACCAAGGCCAGGTGGGTGCCAGCGGGCGCAGGGTGCCAGTTTCCTCTTTGGTGCTGAGGAAGCAGGCACAGGAGAGGAGTCCCGAGGCATCAGCCAAAGGTTTCCATATCGGTGCAACAAGACCAAGACCAGCAGGACGGCAGGACGAAGGTCACCGCGGAGCCCACGACAGCGTCACCACCAGAGCGTTTGGCAGGCAAAGACCACCTTTGGTCAGGATAGCTTGTACTAGTTGTCCCCCTTCGAAATTGGCGTTGTGGGATCCCTTCTCACCTAAGCAATTGGGAAGAGGACCAAGGCCTCTATAAATAGGACTAGCCACCATCGTAGCAGAGGATCGGCTCATCTTGGATCAGATCCATCCCACCAAGGCCATCTCACCAGCTCATCGAGCTCAAGAACACCTCTCCTCGGGAGGCTGTTCGTCAAAGTGGTAGTTCATCCTCGGCCTACAAGCCAATCCACCACACCACACTAGAGTAGGGTATTACACCACAACGGTGGCCTGAACTAGTATAACTCTCGTGTCTCTTGTTCCGTAGGTTCGGCGAGCTATGTCGGATTTCGGGTTCCGGCAAAACCCTTGAGGTTCGAACACTGGGGTGCGCATGAAGATCTCTCCCCCTCTAGCTCTCGCCCTCACCGCAATCTCAAGTCTTAGCGCGTCGAACCCACAGAAGAAGGGACACAAGGTTTTGTACTGGTTCGGGCCACCGATGTGGTGTAATACCCTACTCCAGTGTGGTGTGGTGGATTGCCTCTTAGGCTGGGGATGAACTGTTACAAGGGAATAATAGCCTCCTGAGGAGAGGTGCTCTTGTGCTCGGTGAGTTGATGCATAGAGGACCGTCCCCCTTCTAAGGTGGTGGCTAGTCCTATTTATAGAGGCCCGGGTCCTCTCCCCAAATATTAGGCGGGAAGGGATCCCACAACGGCCAGTTTGAAGGGGGACAACTAGTACAAGCTATCCTACCAAAAGATGGTCTTCGCCTGCCAAAGGCTTTCTTGGTGACACCGTCCTGGGCTCCACGGTGACCTCCGTCGTGCCGTCCTGCCGGACTTGGTCTCGTTGCACCGATATGGAAACCATTGCTTGATGCCTCGGGACTCCGCGCGCTCCACTTGCTTCTTTAGCACCAAAGAGGAAACAAGAACACTGCGCGCGCTGGCGCCCACCTGGTGCCCGCTTGGCATTGGACGTCATGGCTTGCATCACGGGGACCTCGCGAGGTGCCCCTTGCCTTGATCTCTCTGCCCCTCGTGAGCCAGCCTGGTGAGGCCGCCTCCGGGGAGGTCTTGCTTCATCTGTCTCGTGAGACTTGGACCCTCGCAAGGGTGTTGAGTGTTTGCTGGTGAAGATGGGCCGTACAGGGCCGCCGGTGGAGCCATGCAGTGGGCCGCAGGCACGCTAGTCTGGGGACCCCCGTTCTGAGGATGCCGATAGTAGTCCTGTGCCAAATGAGCGCTCAGGCTTGGCTTTGAGGCGAAGCCAAGGGGCAAGGGCGGAGCGCCGCGGGCCCCAACAGCTTGCGGCCTCGGTTGACGCGTGGAGGTTGATTGGACGTGGGCGTCTCCACTTCCCCACACCGCCTCGGCAACTGCCCGACTTAACGGGACCCTGTTGCATGCAGGGAAAGGTCATTATTACCTTAGATCATGGAGGCTGGCCTCCTCTTGGCTATAAATGAGAAGGGGGAGCGGAGCCCCCGTCACCCATTGCTTCCTTCGCTCCTCCGGCTTCTTCTTCCTTGGTTCCTTGCTAGTAGCGACACTCATGGCGTCGGCGAAGAGGTTCTCGGCCGCGGAGAAGGGGCAGGCCGCCCAGGAGGGGCCAGCGAGGAGGTTCTCAGTCGCAGAAATGGGGAAGGCCCGCCAGGAGGGGCCCAGCTCGCCACCACCCAAGAGGGGTTGTGGTCTCCTGCACAAGAATGTCGTGACCCTCGTCGTGGCCCCTCGTGGCAGCGGCGGCGCCTCCCCGCATGGCGGGAGTCACCCCAGTTGTGGCAGCCCCTTTGATGAAGTGAGGCGCGCCATGGTTGCACGGCCTCCTCGGCCGCGCTTCCATTCAGTGGACGTGATGCCGGAGTTCATTGTGTGGTTGGAGAACCCGGCTGGCACCTGGCTTCAGCTCCTGTGGTTCTTTGTCGGCGAACTGCCGTCTGCAGGTCCAGGCAGTCTCTGGCTGCAGGCGGACGGTTGCTACAGCAGGGCTTCGTGGGTCGTGGTGGAAGTCTCTGCCACGGGCAGCGCAGCCCTGGCCCGTGGCTGGTAGACGTTTGCCCACACGTATGGACTGGGCAGGCAGTGTGCCCTCCACTTCAAGTACGATGGCGACGCGACCCTCTACGTGAGGGTATTTGGGGAAGATGGTCTCCGCGTTGGGTGCTGCCCTGTGGACAACGACGACGACGAGGTGCTCAGCCTTGGCGATGGTCGTGAAAAGGAGGAAGGTGGCTTCGTCCTCAGCGCTGGCCGCGACTCGTCCAGCTACGGAGGCTCCTCCTCCAGCAACAGCTCCAGCAGCGGCGGCTATGACCAGCCACCATGCCGCCGCGCCCGTTTCAAGGGTGGCAGCGGGCCGTCTTGTCGCCGCGCTCCAATGAAGCGCGAGGAGGGGTCTGGCTGATTCCGGGAGAGCGCCATGGGTCCGTCCTCGCGAACTACTGTGGTGCAACGTGCCACTTTTTTTGTTCTTTCCTTCCTGCATTTAAGAAGAAACAAGTATGGGCCCTGCAGGGGGCATGTAATGAACCATGATTTCTGAGTTGCTATGTTATGTTTATCGTCCCTGTGTCGCATTGTGGTACCAACGTTTTATGTAGTCGTGTAGAGATAACTTAGCTTGATGTGCCTGAAGTAGTTTCCGCCTCATGAGGCACGCATTCCACATTGCCTGGCGAGGCCTCCTTTGCTCGGAAGGCATCTAGGAACTGCAAAAATCCGTTAGGAAACTCTTATTCTTCCGAATCCTGGTCGCAGGCGCCACTGGCCATGACCTAGCGCTTCGTATCACGGTACCCGAGGGGCATGGATTGAGAGAGGTGTGCGAGCTTGCGGGCTCGGGCGAGGGTGCCTCGCGAAGAAAAGGAAAAATGCTCACGAGGGCACCTGTCTAGCCCCCTTGCGAGGCATGCGAGGGTTAGCACGGACCAAAACAAAGATCCAAGGAAGAACAGAGGAAAAGGTGATCAAACCAAGAGGACAAGAAAAGCCAGAATGCAAACTTCCATCAAGAAAAAGGGGCAAGCCAACTACGGAAAACAAATGAAAAGCCGCGTCCGGCACATAGTCTAGTCTTCTCACCAGCGCGGAGCTAAGTGCTGACACTAAGACGTGGGAGCGAGCCCCCGAGGCCCAAGGGCGGCACTCCTGAGACTCCGGGCGTGTACAACCCCACTCATTATTACATGAGAGTGTCATGAGCGGAGATCTTCACAGGCATGGGGCCTTGCTTCGCAGGCGCTGGGCCTTCCTTCATGGGTAGAAACTCCGGAGGTGTTGGATGTTCCAAACGTTCTGGATGGGGATCCCGTCCTGTGTCTCCTGGCGCGCGGTGCCAGACCTAGAGACACGAGCGATCCTAAATGGGCCCTCCCACATGGGCAAGAGCTTGTGCAGCCCTTCCCTGGAGAGCACCCACCTCAGGACGAGATCGCCCACCTCGAGCGTCCTGGAGCGGACGCTGCGACAGTGGTACCGTCGCAGCGCCTGCTGGTACCTTGTCGCTCGGAGCGAGGCTTCACGGCGGTGTTCCTCCCCCAGCACAAGGTCCATCCCCCGCATGGCGTCCTGCTGCGTCTCATCGAACGCCAGGACCTACGCGGAGCGATGCTTCACCTCATGAGGGACAACCACTTCTGCTCCGTAGACGAGGAAGAACGGGGTCTCGCCTATTGCCTTGGTGGCGGTGGTGCGGATGGACGATAACACAGACTGGAGCTCGTCGTGCCAGCCCTTGTCGCAGGCCTCAAGCTTCTTCTTGAAGGTCCTAGTCTTGAGGCCCCTGAGGACCTCCGCGTTGGCGCATTCGGCTTGACCGTTGCTCCTAGGGTATGCCACTAAAGCAAAGCAGATATGCGTTCCAAGGTTAGCACG
Organism: Triticum dicoccoides; assembly: GCF_002162155.2. NCBI lineage: Eukaryota > Viridiplantae > Streptophyta > Magnoliopsida > Poales > Poaceae > Triticum > Triticum dicoccoides. The sequence continues at coordinate 218,020,873 of NC_041380.1, forward strand.
GTATGCCTTGAAAAGATTGCTAGTGAACTGCGAGCCATTGTCGGTAATGATGCAATTAGGGACCCCAAACCGGCTTACAACACCCTTGATGAACTTGATCGCAGACCCAGCTGGGATGGTGCGGACGGCTTCCACCTCCGCCCATTTGGTGAACTTGTCGATGGCGACATAGAGGTAGGGGTAGCCTCCAGGCGCTCGAGGGAATGGGTCTAAGATATCCAGCCCCCAGACTGCGAACGGCCATGAGAGCAGGATGGTCTAGAGGCCCTGAGCTGGTTGATGGATCTGCTTGGCTTGGAATTGGCAGGCCTCGCAGGACCTCACCAACTCAGTTGCATCGTTCAGAGCCGTAGGCTAGTAGAACCCGCTGCAGTCTGCACCGTGTATGTCGGCCAGCAGCTCGTTCCCCTATTCCCTAGAGATGCATCGTAAGGAGACATCATTTGGCCGCTTCCTGTATAACTCACCGTCCTGGATGCAGTATGCCGTAGCCTGTCGGGCCACGCGCTCCGCGTCCTCCTCCTTCTCCGGCAGTGTCCCTTGCGTCAGGTATTCCTTGAGCTCCTTGGTCCAGCTCCCCTCCTGAGGCTTGAGCACCAGGACTAGGCGCGCTCCCGAGGCAGGTGGTTGGGGGAGTTCCTCCCAAGGCGGCGCCGGCCCTGGGAGTGGATGTGCTACCGACGGCTTGAAGAGCAGCTCCTCAAAGATGCCAGGCTCTTGGGGTTGTCGCTTGAACGCCCTCTTGGCGATGTCGTCGGCCTCCTTGTTGGTGCCACGGGGTACGTGCTGCAGCTCTAGACCCAGGAAATGCTTTTCCATTTTTCGTACCTCCGCGAGGTATGCCTCCATGTGCTTGTCCTTCGGCTCGTATACCTTGTTGGAGAAGTTGACGAGGAGCTGCGAGTCACCCTTAATGGTGAGGCGCTTCACCCCTAGGGCCACCACGGCCTTGAGGCCAGCGATGAGGCCTTCGTACTCCATGATGTTGTTGGATACCTTCTTGCCCTGCTGGAAGCAGAGCTGCATGGCATAGTAGAGCTTGTCATGGGTAGGCGAGATGAGCACTGCTCCAGCCCCTGCGCCCTGGCTTGTGAATGCACCATTCAAATACATGACCCAGCCATCTGGTGCTTCACTTCTTGGTGAGAGGGATCGGTCCTCGCCTGCGTCAAACCCCGGGGCGTTGGTCCATTCTGCCACAAAGTCGACGAGCACGGCCCCCTTGATGACCCTAGTTGTGCTGAACTCTAGCTGGAATGCTTGCAGCTCGATGTTCCATTCGGCAACTCTTCCAGCAGCGTTGGGGCTCCTGAGTACCCTCTCCAGCGTGTAGGCCGAGACGACCTTGATTGGGTGACCTTGGAAGTAGTGCTGCAGCTTGCGTGAGGCCACCAAAAGCGCGAGCAAGAGCTTCTGAGGCATGGGGTACCGTGCCCTTGCATCCCGAAGTACCGTGCTTACGAAATACACCTGGTGCTCGACGAGGGTAGGAACATCGACGGAGCTTGTGCCTACCGGCAGTTGTGGCGTCTCCTGAGATGACGGGACCTCAAGAGCCTGATTTCCTGGTGGGGCCTCTACTGTCCCACGAACGCCGCCCTGATGGGCCTGGTCACCCGTTGGCATTGCTTCAGCCCTTGCGGTGCCCTCTGGGTCCTGCATCACCTTGGCTAGTGGCGCGGCAGCCTCCTGGCCTGGCGCTCCTCCCGGACCACCACTATAGTTGCACTGGCGGAGTAGGGAGTGGCGGCAAGGTAAAGCACCAGGGGCTCGAGAGGGCGAGGCGCCACCATCATCGGAGGGCTGGTCAGGTATCTCTTGAGGTCTTGAAATGCTTGGTCAGCTTCTGGGGTCCATTCGAACGGGCCCTTCTTCTTCATCAGCTTGAAGAACGGCAGGGCGCGCTCTCCCGGCTCTGAGACGAAGCACCCCAGCAAGGTCACACAGCCTGCAAGCTTCTGCATCTCCTTAAGAGTTTGCGGTGGGATCATGTCTTCTATCGCCTTGACCTTCTTTGGGTTGGCCTCGATCCCCCTACGGGATACGAGGAAACCTAGCAGCTTGCCAGAAGGGACACCAAACACGCACTTCTCTGGGTTGAGCTGCAAGTCCACCTGGTGCAGACTCGTGAAGGTCTCCTATAGGTCCTGAATCAAAGTTCTTGCCTCCCAAGATTTTAACACAATGTCGTCAACGTAGGCTTCAGCGTTCCTCCCGAGCTGCTGATCCAGAGCGATGTGCATCAGCCGTTGGAAGGTCGCGCCTGCATTGGGCAGCTCGAACGACATGCAGGTGTAGATGTACACCCCACACGGGGTGAGGAAGGCCGTCTTCGCCACATCCTCCACCGTCATCTTGATCTGGTGATAACCTGAAACGCGTCCAGGAAGCATAGCAGGTCGCATTCGGTAGTGGAGTCGACAATCTGATCGATGTGCGGGAGCGGGAACCGGTCTTGGGGACAAGCCTTGTTGAGGTTGGTGAAGTCAACACACATGCGCTCCTTCCCGCCATTCTTCGTTACGACGACATGGTTTGCCAGCCACTCGGGGTACTAAACCTCGCGAATGACACCCGCCACCTCCAGCTTGCGGGTTTCCTGGACGATGAAGGACTGCTTCTCCATGGATTGTCGCCGCGCCTTCTGCTTCATGGGGAGCACATTGGGGCACACCCTTAACTTATGCTCGATCACCCCTCTTCGGACCCCCACCAGTTGTTTGGGTTCCCAGGCGAACACATCCTTGTTCACGCGCAAGAACCTCACCGGTGCCTCCTCTTGATTTGGGTCGAGGTTGGCGCCTATGGTGAAGGTGGCTCTTGAGGACCCATCATGCTCGACCGGCACCTGCTTGGTTTCGGCCCAATCTTGAGTGAACAACTGCTTCTTCTTTGCTGGTGCGGCCTCCTTAGCCCCTGGGGTGGCCTAGTTGGCCGGTTGTGCCACCGCGGCAGTTTTGATGGCACACTTGAGCACCACTAGAGCCTCCTTGGTATCCCCAACTATGGTGAGGACGTCTTTGCTCTCGAGCATCTTCATGAGGTTGTATGCCGGATGGGTCGCCACCATGAACTGAGCCAGAGCCGGGTATCCGAGAATGGCATTGTACGGGAGGCCGATTTGGGCGATGTCGAAGTCGATCAGCTCGGTGCAGTAGTTGTCGCGGGTGCCAAAGGTCACAGGGAGGTGGATCTGCCCAAGGGACTAGTGGAGCTGCAACGGACCCGGGAGAAGTGCTTGCTAGGTCGGAGCCGTTGGAGTGGTACATGAAGAAGGCTGAAAGCCTCCACGGAGAGCACGTTGAGACCGGCGCCGCAGTCGATGAGGGTCTTGGTGACAGCTATGCTGCATATGGTGGTGAGGTGATCCCCCGCGTCGAATGTAAGGTCGGCCTTGGGCGCCGCCCAACCCGGGGGAGTTCCTTGGCGCATGGAGGTGGCGCCAATCTGGCAAAAGAATGGCTTGGTGTGACGGTCCGAGGGTGGTGCTTGTGAGCCGCCGAGGAGGGCCGCGACGGCGAGGGGCACCGATGCCATGAAGCGCGCGATGAAGAGACCGCGCAGCTCCTCCTAGGAGGTCACCGAAGATCCCGGCAGGCTGAGCAGCCAGGCGCATGGCACACTTGTCGGATGTGAGGTTCTGGCAAACCCTTAAGGTTCGAACACTGGGGTGCATGCGAAGTCTTTTCCTCCCACCAATCTACGCCCTAGCTCGCTAAGATCTCACGGACGAACTCGACGAACTTGCAACACAGGAAGACACAAGATTTATACTGGTTCGGGCCACCGTTGTGGTGTAATACCCTACTCCAGGGTGTGGTGGTGGATTGCCTCCTGGGCTGATGATGAACAATACAAGGGGAAGAACAGCTTCCTGAGGGTGAGGTGTTCTCGTGCTTGGCTAACTTGTGTGGGTGAGAGTGATCTCTCTTCGTCCTTCTCCCCTCGTTCCATCTCTCTCCTCCTCTTTTGTGGTGGTGGCTAGCTCTACTTATATAGGCCCTGGTCCTCTTCCCAAATATTGAGCAGGAAGGGAGCCAACAATGGCGGGCAAATTTGAAGGGAGACAGCTAGTACAAGCCATCCTGACAAAGGTGGTCTCAGCTGCGAAAGGCTCTGGTGGTGACACCGTCTTGGGCTCCACGACGACCTCCGTCTTGTCGTCCTTCTGGTCTTGGTCTTGTTGCACCGATATGGCAACCTTTGCCTGATGCCTCGGTACTCCTCACCTGCGCTGGCCTCCTAGCACCAAAGAGGAAACAAGGACGCTGCTCGCGCTGGCGCCCGCCTAGTGTCGATCGTCATGGCTCATGTCACGAGAGCCTCGTGAGGTTTGCCTCGCCTTGATATCTCTGCTCCTCGTGAGCCTGCCTGACTAGGCCACTCCAGAGGAGGTCTTGCATCGCCCGCCTCGCGAGGCTCAACCCCTCGCGAGGCTCGGCCCCTTGCGAGGGTCTTGGATGCCTTGTTGGCGAAGATGGGCCGTATGGCCTGCTGGCTTAGCCATGCCGCGGGCCACAGGCAGGCAAGTCTGGGGACCCCCATTCCTAGAACGCCGACAGTAGTCCCCGGGCCCAAGGTGCGTTTGGGCTTGGCTTCACGGCCAAGCCAAGGGCCAAGTACGGAGCACGGCGGGCCCCAAAAGCCTGCGGCCTCGGTTGACACATGACGATTGATTGGACGTGGGCGTCTCTGCTTTCCCATGCTGCCTTTGAATCCGCCTGGCTATGTAGCCCCCGCCTCTTACACAGTTATTCTTCCTTCGCCACGCCTGGCTCTTACAATCTCCCTGCTTCCTCGAGGCCCTGCTCTGCCCTCCCAATCTAACTTGCACTTCGCCTGCTTCACCGCCATGGTGCTGAAACAAGCCAAAAGGGGAAGAAACCTTTGTCTTTGCCAACTGTGCATCCATCCTTCGAGTTAGCGCTTGGTCGGCCTCGGGTGCTCAACGACGAGGCCATGGACAAGGTGCGCCCCATGCTTGCATCTAGTTTCAACGAGTGGGGGGAGATGGTGGCTTGGCCCGCGTCTCGCGCTCGCACGGCTCGGGCAGTCACCGCGGTTCCAATCTTCATAGAGGCCCTCTGGGCCGGCCTGATTCCTCCCTTCTCCGCCTTCTTCAACGCGGTGCTCGAGCATTATCAAATCCACAGGCTCCATCTCGACTCTCAATCTGTGACACTTTTGGCCGGCTTCGCCTTCTTGTGCGAGGCCATGGTGGGCATCACTCCTTCCGTGGCTCTCCTCCGCCACTTCTTCTCGTTGCATCTCACCGGTCCCCGGCAGAGCTCAGAATGCGTGAGCTTCCAGGCCGTGGCCACAATGGTGGGTGCGGAGATCAACTTCAAGCTTCCTTCATCCACTAGCGAGTTCCGTATTCGATGGGTGTTTGTTGATGCCGGCGTGCTCAACCCTCTGCTCCAAGTTCCGGCGGGGCCCGCTGTTCCAAACTCCAGCTAGGGCCATCAGAAGCTCACGAGCCCCCGCCTTGCCCCCGTCTGGGCCAGGCTGAGGTGGTTGAAGGACCTCGGCATGACTGCGCCCATGGTGGTGAAGGAGTTCATCAGGCGTCGAGTCGCTCCACTTAAGCGCCACTCCGGCCCAATGTGGCACTTGCTCCGCAGCCAGGACAACATGAGGTTTCAGGAGAAGGGGCTTCCTCTTGCGGCGCGGCAAACAGTGCTCGCGGTCCTATCGGGTGTCCCTCTGCCGGATGAGATGCCCAAGAACAATTGCCTATTGTATCGCTACAAGAACAAAGCCGCATTTGCCGTGAGCATGCCTTCCTTTGATGAGTGGGGGCTGCGCCCAATCGGCTTGGTGGGGCCCTACGAGAACCCCGTTGTCATGGTTCCCTTCCTCGCCTTCGGTGCCGAGCTCGCCCTAGGTGACGGTGCGGGAGAGCGAGCTCCGACAGGGCCGGTGGCTCCAGTGCTAAGAATCACATGCCGAGCGGTGATCCGGGGGCGTCGTCCTCGGGGGCCTGCGACCCCCCTCCTGAGGCAACGGTTGCTGAGGAGCCACGGTGTGCGGCTCCCGAGGCTGAGGCTCTAAGAGCCTCGGGAGGTTGCAGCGAGAGGGCGTTGCGCTGTTCGCCACGACCGGGCTCCCCTAAAGCCATCCCTCTCAGTTCTTCTTCGGGTCCGCCGCGCACCGGCCTTCATGTCCAGTGCTTCGGTCGCCTTTGTGTGGACTTCGAGGAGCTCCGGAAGAGGCGGGGATCCCCCAGCGACAGCAATATCTTCGGGCCATTGAAGTGGCGGAAGTACATCGCCATTGGCGCGTAAGCATCTTATTGCCGTGGCTTCTTGCGTGTGGTCTTCTTATCCTGACGTCTGTCCTTCAGGGCTCCCTCTTTTAAAGTTGTTTCGTCTTCCGAGAGGCGGCCTCCTCCTTCATCAACTCCCCCATCAGCCTTGAGCGTTCCTGGCCTGCCTGCTGCCCCTGGAGCGGGGTCGGTCGGGGGAGCGTCCCCGCCTTCGTGGCATGCTGAATCCGCGGTTTGGCCGCCCCTCCCCCACGGTCTAGCGTGGAGCCGGGCTTGCGTGCCCAAGACTCCTCCTTTGCTCATGAATAGCTGCTGGTTGACTTTGGCCTTCGGTTCCTCTTCACGCGGCGAGCCCCGATCGGCTTGGGCTCCTCGCGTCGACGGGCTGGCGTCAGGCACGGTGTCAGCCCCTAGCCCCCTGCCGGGAGGTAGCGCATCACTTGGTGGTCCGCCCGCAGCCCCAAGGTGGAGGACAAGGCGGGTCGAGCGTACGAGCTCGAGCGCGGGTGGAGCGTAGTTTGCCATGAGCTCTTCCAGGAGGCGATGGGCGCGTTGAGCCGCCTCGGTGAAGAGCTCGCTGGTGTCGACTCGCGTCTTGAGGCTGAAGGTCTCCCGCTGGTGGAGGAATGGCGCAAGCTGGGGGTGGCCATGAACCTCGGTCTCTATTAGCGCGACCTCAAGAATGCGAAGGCCGAGGCGTCCCTCAAGATCGCCCATGAAGCCCGCTCGCGAGCCTTGGAAGAGGCTCACGAGGCTGACCGCCATCGCGAGGCTGCGGAGGAGCACGCGCGGGGGCTCCAGGCCTGGAGTGTGTCCCTTAAGCTGCAGGTGGAGGTGCGCGGGGCCGCTCTTGCATTGCTGAGGGGGATGCCCGCGGAGGAAGAGGAGGTCCGGAAGCGCGAGGAGGGACTAGCCCTGGAAGTTGTGGAGCGCAGCCTCGAGCTCGAGCAACTGGAGACAAGGGATCGTCAAGTTGCTCAAGCAGAAGATGCCGTCGGGGCCCGCGAGGCCGGAGTCGAGGAGGAGATAAATCGCCGGGTGCCTGAGGTTCGTGCAAATCTGGAGGGCAGGTACGACTTGAAGCTGAAGCTCATGCGTGTGGAGGATGCTAGCAGGGCCGCCGCCCTCAGGCCCAGGTTGGATGAGGCCGAGAGGAGCGCGGAGGCCACGACCGCCGCCCTGGTTACGACGCAGGCTGACCTGGCCTCCGCCTACGCCGAGCTACTTTCTCTCTGGAACCGAGTTGATGATGCCCAGGCCGCCGCACAGCGGAACAGGGAGGAAGTGCTCCAGCGATGGACGCTGGAGCGCGAGCATGCTCCTATGCTTCAAGACCTCCGGAACAGGGCCAACACCGCCCTGAGTTACATCTACGATGAGAATGCTCCGGCCCCTCACTCGAATGACTATGCCAGCCACCTGACCTTCTTTACCGAGGTGGTGACGTGCCTGGAGGCTCGATCTGCCAGAGCTCGCCAGCTAGTGGAGGAAAGGGGTCGTGGCCTGCTTGAGCGCGCTTTCTCCCGTGTCTTCAGGCACCTTCTGAATGCCGACCCCAACTTCGATTTCGACGCCGCCATTGCCCCCGTACCCACGGCTGTCCGGGGCGACCTAGCGCGTTGGGTAGAGGACAATGTGGACGCATTGGTCAGGGACTTCACCTCAGAGGATGACGCGGTGGTGGTCGTCGCAGATGAAGGCGACGTGGTCGACGACGGTGATGGGGGCGTCGCCGACGGTGGTGAAGATACCAAAGAAGACGATGACGACGCGAGCAACGCGTCCGCGAGTGATGTAGCGAGTGATATTTCTGGCTGATCCCATGTTCTCCTCTCGTTTCATCCTGCATGCAAAACTCGGGTGTGGCCCTTGGAAGACTTGTAAGAGCATTTTGAGAGGGGGAGCCCCTCATGTAAGCAAATTGTAGTTTTTACTTTCCTATGCGATGTGGGTATGTGTCCTCGTGAACTCGTGGAGCCGGGGGCGAGCTTTCCGTCGTGGTTTACCTTAGTCAGCGCCAGCTTCGGGCTGGGTCGTGAGGCGACGAGTTTCTGAGAATCCTGCGGAGCTTATCGCCCCGTCTGAGGGGGCCCCACAAGAGGTGAGCACCAGCCACAGTGTTGGCACATGCTTGATGAGCGTTTGCTTCGCACGATCCAGCTCACGAGGAGCTTGCGAGGGAAAGGCGATGGACATGAGTCCCAAACAAAACGAGATCCAGAAGGCATGAAATGGCTCGAATGAGAAAAGGCACCCCCCGCACGCATCGATAAAAATATGGCTTCAACTTAAATCCAGATCTAGAAAGCAAAGCCATAGAAAGAGAGATCCAAAGCAAAAGGCCGCGTCCGACACCTAGTCTAGTCTTCCGGTCTTCAAGTCTTCTCACCAGCGCGGAGCTAAGTGCTGCCACTAGGCGTGGGAGGGAGCCCCAGGGCCTGAGGCCGGCGCTCCTGAGACTCCGGGGCGTCTACAGCCCCAACTCATTATTACGTGAGAGTGTCACGGGCGGCGAGCTTCACAGGCACTGGGCCTTCTTCACAGGTACCGGCCTTGCTTCATATCACCAGACGAGGGCCCCTCCTTGCGCCACCCTTGACCTCCTTTGAACCGACCGGTCACCAGGATGACACAAAAGAGGGAAAGGGGACGCCAGCGGTTCCCTCGACGACCACAGTGTTGGAAATATACCCTAGAGGCAATCATGTATGATGATATTTTCTATGTGTTTATGAATAAAGATAGTCCTTGGACATTATCAATGATGTGTATCAGCAAGTACGTGACTTGTTTGTGGGACTATGCATTGTATGATGATTGTCCTAAAAGGTCCCCAGTCGAAAGGGCTGTGTGGACACGCAGCCAACTAGACTAGCATATGACACGATCAATGGCTTGGTCTCACTAGCCATGGAGCATTGGATGCTAACCGGATAATATGGACTTGGAAGGATCTGGTCGGATTCGACGTAGTCGGATCCGAGTCGAGATAAGGTCCAAGTCAGACAGACCCAACTATGAGACACAGCGATATGTCATCTGCGAGTCTCTAGTACAACATATGTTCTATGTCCTAAGACCTGAGCTGACGCATGTACTCGGGATGGTGATAGACTTGCTTTGGGCCGACCAAACGCTACTCCGTGACTGGGTAGTTACAAAGGTAGGTTTCAGGCTTGTCCAGACCCATGGTGCGAGACATGGTCGAGCAAGATGGGATTTCCCCCTCCGACCAGGAGAGATGTACTTTGCGCCCTTCGTGTGATCCGACCAGGATAAGCATGGCCATGCGACAAGGATTATGAGATAATCCGGATAGTGGTCGACATCACTAGAACGAGAAAGAGGTTGGGCTAGCACAAGGATGACAAACTCGCCTTGAGCTCAACAACATATATCGTGTGGCAAAAGGAATGGAAGTATGATGTACATGTTCGCTAACCAGCTTCATAGTCTGCTTGGTGTTCGGCATGCCTTGCTAGAGGCCGCTACCAACCGTGCAGTAAAGAGTTGATCCAAACTGCGACCAAGCCGACTTGAACCTAAGAGGTCGCCTACTTAAGGGAAGGAACCTACGAGGTCGGATCCGAGGACATTGGTCGGATGTGATCAGAAACTATATTCGGATTGTGGCCGAGTAGACTTATGGGCTTTAGGGTCCGTGCGAGGCCCAAGTGTTGAGCTCGTGACGGACGCCTATATATATATATATATATAGTGGAGGTGTCACACACTCACACGGTTGAAGGCTTCGGCGCTGTCACTAGGGTTTGCATGTGTTGCGAATAGACACCTCCACTCGCCGCCGGTTGTGTGATCGGACCTAGAAGTCCGCCGCATGACGTTCCTCCTGCACGCGCGGATATCGTTAGAGGCGGTGCACTTGCAACGCTCCGGCGAACCTATACGTGGGAACCGACAACCGGTTGTACGAGGGAGATCGGACAAGGAGGATACGATCCAGGCGGACGCGCTGCCCCAACTCTTCTTCCGCTGCACGGCATTGCGCGTCTAGTGGTAACGAACTGTGATCGATCTCCCGTAGCATGTTCTTGGTTGTTCTGCACATAGGAAATTTTAATTTGCAGTCGACGCACCCTACCGTAGTCCCCAACAGTGATATCAGAGCATCAGCAATAGGATTTGGATTCAGATCATATGCATATTAGATATGTGAAGGCAATAGATGAGATCTGTTGTCATTGATAAGATTGGCTGTGTGCACGGTTGATGAGATCAACTGCACATGGGCATCGATATGACTATGTTTTCTGTTGATTGGGATCGGTGAGGTCATGACACGATCTACCCCTACCAGTCGGTTATCCGCCATTGGGGTTAACAGTGAAATGTAAATCCGAATCGGATTCGCGATGATCGATGAGATCGGTCAGATCAGAGAATTCGGCGTAATCGGAGTTCAGATGGGACCGCCGTGTGCGTAGCACCTTGTATTTCATACACGATCACTCAAACCGGTAGAATGCGATTCTATGCATAACTTTATTTTGCAGGATTTGATGTGAATAGTATGGCTCGTGTGTATGTGATGCAAGTGTGTAAATTATACATGACCTGCGTGTCATGTTTGTCAGCCGGCAGGAGCCAAAGTGCTATCATTATATTGTATAACGACCTACGTGTTGACTTGTGACTCTATGTAAAATACATTACTATATGTAGTAGTTGGATAATAGAGATCAGGTTGGTGGCTTGGCGTCCCGACGTGAGAAACAAGATGGAGTTCCTAGATGGTCATCGGAGTCGGAGCCAACCTGGAAGAACATCCATGAAGGAGCCATACTATTTCACAATATGTGTTTATTTGTGATTGTTATGCTTCCTTGTTTTCTATGCATGTTAGAATGGTAGAAAGATCCCTCGTGAATATCAAGCGAATTGCCATCCCCGATGTTGCACCTTCGCACGTCAAGTACGTCTAGTATTTGGCTCATAAAATTGGGGTACTGCTAGGTGTCCTTAAATCGAAGGGTTCGTGTCGGACACGGACATGCACTGCATTAGCTTGACTTGACAAGGCTATCAAAACGGTTTTGGGCCTTGTGGCAAAAGAGGTCGGGATCTGGGGTATGAGATACCTACCTGACCGACAGGAGTCGTATAGAGATACGATTATCAAGGAGTTGCTTACCGGATAGGCATGTTGTCTAGCAGTGATGCTAAAGCTCACTAGTCGCATGTGCTAGTCGGATCCTGAATCACTGAGAGTTTGCGAAGGGATGCTGACTTCAGTGGGAGTATTTCTGTTTAAGGCTAGAATTACTCTACATAAACACATTGCTTAGTGATTGCATATTTTTCTGTTGTAGATCAATGGCACCACCTGCTCAACCCAACTTTGCATTGAAATCAATTCTGGAAAAGGATAAACTGAATGGAACAAACTTTACTACCTGGTATAGAAATTTGAGAATTGTTATCAAGCATGATAAAAAGGAACATGTTCTAGAGGATCCGCTTCTAGAGGAACCTGCCTGTAATGCTAGTACCACAACCAAGAATGCCTACCAGAAACTCGTTGATGAATCAAATGAGATCATCTGCCTCATGTTGGCTTGTATGGAGCCCGATTTGCAGCAGCATTTCAAAGACGTTGGGGCTTTCGATATGATCAAGAGTCTTAAGAGCATGTTTCAGGTGCAGGCTAGGACCGAAAGGTTCAACGTCTGGCGATCCTTGATGGATTGTAAGCTTAAGGAAGGTGATCCACTAAGCCCGCATGTGATCAAGATGATCGGATATGTGCAAGCTTTGGATCGGTTGGGCTTCCCGCTCTTGGATGAGCTGGCTACTGATGTAGTTCTAGGTTCTCTTCTGCCCAGCTATGGGACGTTCATCTCGAACTATCATATGCATGGCATGGATAAGAAGCTCACTGAATTGCATGGGATGCTCAAAGTGGCAGAGCAGGATATTAAGAAAGGCACGCATCAAGTGTTGATGGTGCAGAAATTGGCTAAGTTCAAGAAGATTTGGTCTAAGAAGAAGGCTAAGGCAAAGGGCACGGAGATGGTAACCTCCGCCGCTGCGCTGAAGTCTAGACCGGACTCAAAGACCATTTGCTATCATTGCAAGGAAACTGGTCACTAGAAGAGGAACTGTAGCAAGTGGCTTGCACAACATGGCAAGAAGGTCGGGAATGCTGCTTCAGGCAAAGGTACACTTGTTGCATATGTTATAGACGTTTACCTTGTTGACATACCTAGTAGCTCTTGGGTATTTGATACCGGATCGGTTGTTCATATTTGCAACTCGATGCAGGGGCTGGTAAGAACTAGGCGTGTGGCACAAGGGGAGATAGACATCAGGGCCGGCAACAAAGCAAGAGTTGCTGCGTTGGAGGTCGGCACGATGCATCTCCAACTTCCTTCTGGATTTATTTTGGAATTGAATAATTGTTATTACATTCCTGCACTTAGTCGGAACATTATTTCTGCCTCATGCTTGATGAGTCGGGGTTATGAATTCAATTTAAAGGACAATGGTTGTTCAATTTATTTGAATGCTATGATCCACGGCTATGCACCCATTGTTGATGGGTTATTTATATTGAATCTAGAACAGGAACCGGTCTATAACGTGAATGTCAAGAGGCATAAGCCCAATGAGATAAATCCGACATACTTCTGGCATTGCCGGCTTGGACACATTAGTCTGAAATGCATGAAGAAGCTCCATGATGATGGACTCCTAACTTCGACCGACTTTGGGTCGTTCGAGACATGCGAATCATGCTTGGTCGACAAGATGACTAAGTCTCCTTTCGCAAAGAGTTGCGAGAGGGCATCCGAGCTGTTGGAACTGATACATAGTGATGTGTGTGGACCAATGAGCACAACTGCCAGAGGTGGCTATCAGTACTTCATGACGTTTATCGACGACTTGAGTAGATACGGATATATCTATTTGATGAGGCACATGTCAGAGACTTTTGAAATGTTCAAAGAGTTTCAAAACGAGGTGGAGAATCATCTCGGCAAGACTATAAAACTTCTACGATCTGATCATGGAGGTGAGTACATGAGCCAGGAGTTTGATGATCATCTGAAAAGCAGAGGTATAGTACCTCATCTCACACCTCTGGGTATGCCACAGAGAAATGGTGTATCGGAATGGAGGAATCACACCTTGTTGGACATGGTTCGATCTATGATGAGCAAGTCAGATTTACGCTCATCATTCTGGGGATACGCTCTAGAAACTGCAGCTTTCACACTTAACAGGGTACCATCAAAATCCGTAGACAAGACACCACATGAGATGTGGATCGGGAAGAGTCCCAGTTTGCCTTTTCTAAAGATTTGGGGTTGTGAAGCATTTGTCAAGAAACTTATGTCAGATAAGCTTACACCCAAGGCGGATAAATGCATATTCATGGGATATCCGAGGGAAACCTTGGGATATAACTTCTACAACCGGGAAGAGAACAAAGTGTTTGTTGCTCGGTACGGGGTTTTCCTTGAGAAAGAGTTTATTAGTCGGGAGGCCAGTGGGAGGATGGTCCGACTCGAGGAAATTCGAGGACCACTCGGGGACGGCTCGGCTGGTCATGAGATCATACCGAAGTCAGTCAGGGAACCCGTAGTGGAAGCGGCACCGGAACCATGGAGGTCGGAAAGACTGCGCAGAGTGCGCGATGTATTGTTGCTAGAAAACGACGAGCCGGCCACATATGCGGAAGCGATGGTGAGCCCAGATTCTGAGGCATGGCTGGAGGCCATGACATCCGAGTTAAAGTCCATGGATGAGAATCAAGTTTGGGACTTGGTTGATCCGCCGCCTGGCATAACGGCCATTGGTTGCAAATGGGTCTTTAAGAAGAAAAACGATGTGGATGGAAATGTTTAGATCCACAAAGCTCGGCTTGTCGCTAAGGGTTATGGACAAGTTCAAGGAATTGACTACGACGAGACTTACTCGCCGAGGATTGTACTAGCTATAGCTGCATATTTCGATTACGAGATATGGCAGATGGATGTCAAGACGGCTTTCCTTCATGGAAATTTAACCGAGGACGTGTATATGATACCGCCCGAGGGTTTTGTCGATCCGACTAGCACTAGTAAGGTACGCAAGCTCAAGAGATCCATTTATGGGTTGAGGCAAGCATCTCGAAGATGTAACATTCGTTTTGATAAGGTCCTCACTAGTTTCGGCTTCATCAAAAGCGAAGAGGACTCTTGTTTATACAAGAAGTTAAGTGGGAGCTCGATAGTGTTTTTGATCTTGTATGTGGATGACATACTATTGATCGGAAATGATATTTTGATGCTGAACTCGGTCAAGGAGTCATTGAATGGCAAGTTTTCAATGAAGGACCTTGGTGAGGCAATGTACATTTTAGGCATTAAGATCTATAGAGATAGATCAAGGAGGCTGCTCGGCTTAAGCTAGAGCATGTACATAGATAAAGTGTTGAAGCGGTTCAACATGAGTGAGGCAAGGAAAGGGTTCTTGCCACTCTCACATGGTATAAGGCTAAGCGAGACTCAGAGTCCTTCGACATCTGATGAGCGAAGCAGGATGAGTAGGATTCCATATGCCTCGGCAATCAGATCCATCATGTATGCCATGATATGTACGCGGTCCGATGTTGCTTTTGCAATAAGCCTAACAAGTAGATACCAGGACAACCCAGGTGAGAGTCACTGGGCAGCAGTAAAGACTATTTTGAAGTACCTGAAAAGGACTAAAGAGATGTTCCTAGTTTATGGAGGTGCGGAAGATCTCGTCGTAAGGGGTTACGCCGATGCTAGTTTCCAAACCGACAGAGATGATTGTCGATCACAGTCCGGATTCGTGTACATCATGAACGGAGGAGCAGTCAGCTGGATGAGTTCCAAGCAAGATACGATGGCCGATTCTACTACAGAAGCTGAATACATTGCGGCTTGTGAAGCTGCAAAGGAATGTGTTTGGATCCGGAACTTTCTGGAT
Organism: Triticum dicoccoides; assembly: GCF_002162155.2. Classification (NCBI taxonomy): domain Eukaryota; kingdom Viridiplantae; phylum Streptophyta; class Magnoliopsida; order Poales; family Poaceae; genus Triticum; species Triticum dicoccoides. Next base: position 218,036,099 of record NC_041380.1, read on the forward strand.
GATCTTGTGTCACGCCCTCGATGCGGCTATATCTCCCACGTGTCGAATCACGACTTAGAGGCACAACCGCATTGAAAGCAATGTCGCAAGTGAGGTAATCTTCACACAACCCATGTAATACATAAGGGAAAGAGATACATAGTTGGCTTACAATCGCCACTTCACACAATACATGAATAAAGCATTACATCAGCCAGATACAATCAAGGTCTGATTACGGAACCAAAATAAAAGAAGACTACCCCAAATGCTACACAGATCCCCGATCGTCCCGACTGGGCTCCACTACTGATCAACTAGAAACGGAACAACATAAAGGACAAGACCTTCATCGAGCTCCTCCTTGAGCTCGGTTGTGTCACCTGCACGGTGTCATCGGCACTTGCAAGCTGGTTTTGGAAGTATCTGTGAGTCACGGGGACTCAGCAATCTCACACCGTCACGATCAAGACTATTTAAGCTTATAGGAAGGGTAAAAGGTATGAGGTGGAGCTTCAGCAAGCGACTAGCATATATGGTGGCTAACATACGCAAATGAGAGCGAGAAGAGAAGGCAAAGCACGGTCGAGAAACTATGATCAAGAAGTGATCCTAGAACAACCTACGCCAAACATAACTCCAACACCGTGTTCACTTCCCGGGCTACGCCGGAAAGAGACCATCACGACAACACACGAGGTTGATGTATTTAATTAAGATCAACTTTAGGTTTTCTACAACCGGACATTAACAAATTCCCATCTGCCCATAACCGCGGGCACGGCTTTCGAAAGTTCAAATCCCTGCAGGGGTGTCCCAACTTAGCCCATCACAAGCTCTCACGGTCAACGAAGGATATTCCTTTTCCCAAGACACTCCGATCAGACTCGGCATCCAGGTTACAAGACATCCTCGACAATGGTAAAACAAGTCCAGCAACACCGCCCGAATGTGCCGACAAATCCCGATAGGAGCTGCACATATCTTGTTCTCAGGGCACACTCAGATGAGCGCTCCATACAACTAAAACCAAACATCGAGTTTCCCCGAGGGGGCGCTGCACAGGGCTCTAGTTTGGACCAACACTCAGAGGAGCACTGGCCCAGGGGGTTAAAATAATGATGACCCTTGAGTCTGCAGAACCCAAGTGAAAGAAAAGGCTAGGTGGCGAATGGTAAAACCAAGGTTGGGCATTGCTGGAGGAGTTTTATTCAAGGCGAAACGTCAAGGGGTTCCCATTATAACCCAACCGCGTAAGGAACGCAAAATCCGGGAACATAACACCGATATGACGGTAACTAGGGCGGCAAGAGTGGAACAAAACACCAGGCATAAGGCTGAGCCTTCCACCCTTTACCAAGTGTATAGATGCATTAATTAGATAAGAGATATTGTGATATCCCAACCAATAAACATGTTCCAACAAGGAACAATATCTCCATGTTCCAACAAGGAACAAACTTCAATCTTCACCTGCAACTAACAACGCTATAAGAGGGCTGAGCAAAGCGGTAACATAGCCAAACAACGGTTTTCTAGGACAAGGTGGGTTAGAGGCTTGTTTTAACAATATGGGAGGCATGATAAGCAAGTGGTAGGTATCGCAGCATAGGCATAGCAAAAGAGCGAGCAACTAGCAAGCAAAGATAGAAGTGATTTCGAGGGTATGGTCATCTTGCCTGAAATCTCGCAAGGAAGAAGAATGAGTCCATGAAGAAGACAAATAGACATTATTTAAAACCGAGCTACGATTAATTAGTTATGAAATTAAACATTTCAGCAAGTTATTTAAGCAAGTTTAAACAAACAACAATTTAATAATTTTAAACATAGATGAAAGTTGCAAATTATTAATCTACACAAAATTCTAAGCAAGTTCCATATATTAAGTTTTTCCATGTGATGCTTAGTTTGTGAGTTAAAATATGCATGAAGCTTAGGGGCTAATATGTAAAACTGTAATCTCTGGGATAAATATGAAATTCGACTTGAATAGGAAAAAATGTCATGGGCTGAATCTGTTGGCCCAACAACAGGAAAAAAACAGAGGGGCTTCGGCGGGGTGGCCTCACCAAGTGGGCCTTGGCCCGCTCGGTTTAGGACTGGAGGAGGCCAGATCATGGGGAAGTAGGCTAGGCCTTGGCAGCGGCCCAGCGAGGCGCTGCACGAGCGCATGGCTGCAGTCAACGAGATCGAGCGGTTCCAGGCGCGGGGGAACTACTCTGCTCGTCTCTGAAGACAAACGGCAGCGACGGGTTGCAGAGCGACGCCGGTCGGGAACGGGCAAGGGCGGCGGAGGTGATGGCTCGCCGGCGTCGGGGCTCGAGGCGGCCGGGTGCCGCATCCTCCGGCAACAGGGATGACGCCGAAGCAGAGGAGGCGAACGAAATTTGGCGTCGGGCGGGGATGGAGGTCGGGGCGCCAGTGTCCCGTGGCGGAGGAAGACCATAGTGGTGGCGGCTTGATCCCCTGTCCATGAAAAAAAGCAAAAAAGGAGAGAGAGAGCTGAGGGACAGGAGAGGGAGAGGTTCAGCAAGGAAAGGGAAAGGGAAGGGAGCAGAGGCCTCGCGGCGCTGCTGGTGGTGCTCTCCGGTGGGAGTTCGGGAGTATTGCCATAACTCGTATAACGGATGCTTTTCGAAGGTTGAGGTAGACGATTTCCGAAGGTTTCTTGGTTATGTGTTGAAGGATGGATGCAGCTGGATGTGGGATTTGCTAGATTTGGGTGAGATATTATGCTTCCCCTGTATCCCCAACACCTGATTGCATAACTAGAAAATTTCGGGAGTTTATAAGTGGGAATTCAAGTAGATCTTAGGATATCTTTCCGACAGATGTATGATATGAAATTGGGGTTCGACGTCTAGTGCTCCGCCTATCCACGGTTGGTTTTAGAGTGGTATTGTTGTGTCTTAAAGAGTCCTTGGCTATGCCGACTCGGGGACGCTTCGTATGTCATGTGCACTGCCTTGTACATGATGGTACTGTACGATCGAGCCCGTGTAGGCCCCACCACGAAAACTTCGGACGAAATCTCTATCACATGTTTGTTCTGGCTTATTCTGCAACACAATACTTTGTTTTGTTTTTGAGTTGTGGTAATTTCAAGTGTTGATTCCATACCTTCCCCAAATGGTGTTCTCATGTTCCCATGTGAATACTAATCCTTCTTGATCATCGAGATTGTCATGGCAATCCTTTTCAACCGGTGTGTCTGTCTTCAAGTGGATCCGTTCATTTTCAACATTTGCAAGAATCAGTCTCAGCTTTCTCAACGGTGTTCGTTTCATCCATTCCAAATTGTCTTTGTTTTCCCACCCTCCCTCCCTTTGTTTTTCTTCAAGGATTCAGATTTCTTAATCACTATCCATTTTATTGATGGAAGTCTCTCCATTCTTTTTCCTTCATGTTTTTACCCGGTGTTTCTCATGAAGATGCTCTACTCGTTCGTCATTCTTCATTCTTTTCATCTCTGGTGGTTTCAAGTCAAGCTTTGTTGATCATATCCTTTCCTCATTTCAATGCTTTCTCATGCAGGTGCAATTCTTAATCATTCACCTCTCGATATTCAATTGTTCCGGAGTGTTCAAGATATCTTGAAGATTCGTGTTTCCACTCTACATTCTTTTAAGCTCTTTCGAGGATGTTATCTCATTCTAGCCATTTAAATCAACCGGCGCAATCTATATTTTAAATCATCAATAGTGTTTCTTTTGAGTGGGCCCTAACCCACAGATCTTTTCCCAGGATCTTACCTGACTCTTCTTATTTTCCCGGAGCTATCCTAAATTCTTTTGAAGCTTCACATAAGAATGAGTTATCATCAGTCAAATGCCTTTCTCCAAGATCTTTCAAATTCTTTTCATTGTTGGCTCAACCTTTCCATTCTTCATTCCAGAGTATCGCAACAATTCATGGTGGTGCTTCTCATTGTCATTCTCAGATTTTGAAGACCGAAGAAGAGTTTACCTCCATATCTTGCTCCATTATCTTCAGATTCGTGATTCTTGCTTGATGCCGTCCTCTCATAATTGGTTTCGATTGTGAGAATTCTTTTCACCCATCCGGAGTAATTCAGAGTATTTTCAGTTTGATTCTCCGAAGGCCATCATTTCAGGTTTATTCATTCTCAGCTTTCAGCTCTCGTTCTCCAAATCTTACCGGTGCATCATTCAAATATTCTCTAATCAGTTCGTGATCTATTCATTCTCATGTATCATATTCCTTCAAGTATCTTTGTTCATTTTCTAATTCTTCCCGGTGTTTCCTTATCTTTTCTTCGTTCATTTTCAATTCTTACGGTGGTTCATTCAAGTTTTCTCTTCCTTGTTATCATATCAATTCATTTGCTGTTTTCAATCCTACTGGCGGTTCATTGAGGACCATCTCAAGGTTGTGCTATATCTATCTTAAACCTTTCTACGAGAATAAGTAGTGTGCCAAATTCGTTGCTTGTCATCAATTAAATTGGTGAAGGATAAGCATAATGTAATTCTTATTCTTGTTTCATCGAGTGAACTCAATTCCGTATTCCGGAGGCTCATCAAATTCCTGATTTCAATTGTTTCATCTTCTCTTTTTCCCAGAGTTCCAACCTTTTTCAATTATTTCACCATGGATATTCATCTAAATCGGTACAAGGATTCACCTTGTGTTTTCAACCTCTTCTTCTTCCGTTTGATCATCCTTTTGTTACTGGAGTTCTTCATGAAGGTTCTACATGATGGTTCATCAAGGTTTAATTCCTTTTCGAACAGTTCATTGAGGTTTTTTTCAGAGGAGCTCAAGCCTTCTTCATCTTGCAATTCGGAGTGCAATTCTTGCTTCCATATCATTGGAGGTGGTATTATGTCATTCTTGGTAATTTGAGTTCATATTTCAGGATTCACATGTTGTTAAGAATGAGATGTTTTAAATCCATCAACCTCTTCGTTGGAGTTATCTTGTGTCATGTTTCACCTAAAGCCTTCCCTAAGGATTGTGCAATTTATGGTGCTCATAAATGACCCAAGTTATTCATCTATCCTCCCGGTGAAATAGTTTCTCGCCTTCTTGTTGATATCAATCCAATCTATCGTTTCCGTCAGTGGCAGAATTTCAACTCAGTTTTGAGATGTCTTCCATTAGCCCACATCAAGCTTATGCTTTCATTGATGATAATCCAACAACTCCATTCAACCTTTTCTTCGTAAGCATGCTCTTTCAATTTTATTTGTGAGAGTTGTCATTCTTCTTCTCCGTTTTGCTTTTCTTTCCAACCATCTAGTTTTTCATTTATTTAAAAGCTCCAGAGAGCCAAGGTATTACAAACATGGGTCTCATGACCCAACAATCATAGCATCCAAATCAAAGCACATGCGGAAGCTTAACATGTCCGAGTACAGACATCTACAAATGAAAAAGGCTGAGAAGCCTGACTATCTACCAGATCCTGCCGAGGGCACAAGATCATAGCTGAGATATCAAGCTAAACGTTGAAGTCCACGCGAAACTACTAGCGAGACTGAAGTCTCTCTGCAAAACATAAATTAAGCAAACGTGACTACAGAAGTACTCAGCAAGACTTACATCAGAACTATCTACATATGCATCGGTATCAACAGGGGGTGGTGGAGTTTAACTGTAGCAAGCCAGCTTTGACTCGGTGGCTATCTTAAACTATGACTGCAAGTAACTCTTTTGAGGTGGCGCACACGAGTCCACATCTTCACCATATCAATACACCACTATGGATCCGCTCCCGTCTCCCTACGAGAACGCCATCCATAGCACTCACGCTTATCTTGCGCATTTTAGAGTATCGACTTTCACTTATCTATGAACTGTTGTAGGTAACCCAGAAGTCCTTTACCGCGAACATGGCTATTCGAATAGATCATTTATAACCCTGCAGGGGTGTACTTCGTCACACATGTTTCCACCACTTAGCGTCTGCACACGACATGTGCTCGGCAGACTTCAAGCGAAAGCCAACGTGGGTGTAGACCATGACCTGAGTAACCGCACAAGTCTCTAGTCCAGGTTTATCGCCTATTTGGGTTCCATCTGCAAGGAAATCCAGCCGGGGTGTCCTCAACGGCCCCAAACGATGTGTACAGGGTCCCGAGATGCCAAATGGGCGCTCGGCATACCTGGCCATAGTGTATCTACTGCATTACAGCCCACCCCTAGGGTCAGCGCTACGCACAGCCGCCAACACATAACCTACAAACACCAGAAACTACTTGCAACTCCTGGACAGAGGATGAGAGGGGTCAATAAGTCGAGCGGGGTCATATTTCAGGGCCCAATGTGTGGTAGTAGCTGTTTCATGGATCACAAACACAGAACTCAGTTCCTGAGGACGGTTTCAGTGAGACAACCCACCATGTACTCCTACATGGCCTCTCACCGCTACCTTTACCAAATCGTGTTCACACACTTAGCTCACACACAGTAGGACATGTGCACACACCTCCGATTCATCCCCGATGAACCAGACCTGACACGACTCTATGCAATAGCAGGTATGACAAACAAGCATGAATGAGTAGGCACATCAGGGCTCAAACAACTCCTACTCCTGCTAGTGGGTTTCATCTATTTACTGTGGCAATGACAGGTCATGCAGAGGATAAGGGGTTCAACTACCGCAGCAAGTAACAGATGAATCGTTGTTGTCCTAATGCAGTAAAAGAGAGCAGGAGCGAGAGAGTGGGATTGTATCGGAATGAGCAAGGGGGTTTTGCTTGCCTGGCACTTCCGAAGATAATATAGCTCTTCATCAGTGTCATTGATCAAGTCGTTGATAACAACGTCTACTCTCGGGGGGGATAGGTACCGGCAACAGAGAGAAAGCACAATCAATGCAATGCATAATATGATGCATGATCATGACGTGGCAAGATGTTGTGATTTGAGCTAATGCAACTAAAACCTGATTAAATGAAGTTGGTTTGAACCCTAGGTTTAATTCAAACTCCATATGTGAGGGTTTAAATGCCATTTATATGATTTGGCCTAAACAACAGCCATAAGTTGTTCTAACATGCATGAAAATGGTACGGATGGATAGATTGGACTTTTTTGATCATTTTCATATATAATTTATTTCATTTGGAGTTACGGTTGAATTTCTATGATTTTTAGAAGTTTTGGGTATTTTCTGAAAATAAATAAATCATTTCTGACTTATTTAAAATCCTAGAAGCATATACTGCGTCAGCATGACGTCGAGGTGACGTCAGCAGGTCAAAGGCGTCGACCAAGTCAAACCTGACCAGTGGGACCCACTGGTCAGTGACCCAGTCAACTAACTAAGTTAGTTAGCCCTAACTAACTTGGCTGGGCCCACTGTCAGCGACTAACCTAACTAACCTAAATAGGATTAGCCCTAACTAACTTAGTTAGCCGGGCGAGGCCCGCATGTCAATAGCTAAGCTAAATTAGCTAAGTTTAGTTAATCCTAATCTAGGTTAGTTAGCAGGGAGGCCCCACCTGTCATTGAGCTAGGGGAGGTCAAACCCCTTGGTCATCTGGGGCTAACGCGCTGGCATTTAGCCACCGGTGGCAGCAGACGCGGCGGAGGGCGCGGGATTTGCACTCCGACAACCAGAATGACGGCGGAGGCCATCTACGTGAAGCTGGGGAGCTGCCGCATCCAGTGGTGCAAGTTGCTGGACACGGGGACACCGTAAACGATGCCGGCGAGCTCGACAGTGGTGGCCGGAGTTCGGCTGTGCATGGGAAAGCGGCTGCAGCGAGCAAACATGCGAACTAAAGCGTGGGCAAGGCACTACGTGATGCGGCGGTGTCGTTTGGCACATTGGCGCGACCAAATGGGCATCGGAGCGGTGCCGGCGACGAGCCCGAGCGGCGTTGAGCTCGGTCAGCAAGGGGTCGGCGGTTTGAGCTTGAAATAATCGCGGGAAGGAGGGGGATTCGGAGCAGGAGCTCACCGGGGTCACGTAGAGTAGCTCGGTGGGCTCGGGGACGGGTTGGTGACGGCGTGCGGTCGCCGGCGATCTCGGCGGACCGAGGTTGAAGGAGACGGCATGGCCAGCGTTTTAGGGCTTCCAGCGTCACGCGCCTCGGTGAGGAGGAAGAGGGGGTCGGGGCGGAGCACAAGGACACATCGGAGAGGCGCGGGGAAGGCGGTGGCTGCATCTATGGCGAGCGCTGGCGACGGGCGTATTCGGGTGCGTGCGAGAGAGAATATAGAGGAGGGGGATGAGCTCGAGGGAGTGAGCGAGAGGGGCCAGGGGTGCGTGGCGACACCCTGGGCATCAGGGCAGCGACGGGAAGCAGGACATGGCCAGGCGTGTGGGCGGGCGCGTCGGGCACACGCCCTCCTGCCTACTGGCAGGAGGTTGAAGACGGTGGCGGCTGTGGTGGTGGGCTGGGCTGACTTTGCCCAGCTGGGCTGCTACAGTGGTGGGTCGGCCTCTCTGGTGGGCTACATAGGTGAGGCCAGGTCAGCTCTCTCTGTCTTTCTATTTCTCTTACTGTTTTCTATTTTTATTCCTCTGTTTTGATTTAGTTTCTAAACCAAATCATTTTTGTAGCTTCTGAAAATTATCATGTGGCCTGATACAACATATTCAGAGCCACTCACAAGTTTTTAGAATTATTGGAGTTATAAAAGTATTTATAGGAATTTATATCTCCAATTCAAATAAGTATTGACTTAATTCAAAGACCCAAATAAATATTTCTGTGATTCCAAAAATACTGGTTTGAATTTTACCTCTTGCCAATGTTTTCAGAAATGATCAGGACCATTTTCTTGGGTTTATTTGAAGCAATTTTTTTAATGTTGATCATTTTTAGAAATGATTTTTGAGGCTTTCCACTTTCCCCAATTCAACTTTCAAAATTTTAAACATGATGCAAGAAGATTGATGCAAGGACAAGCAGTGACTAGCTAGGGATGTGACATTCTTACTCCTTGTTCCATTCATTCAATAGTTCCGGAGGCGGTATGTTGTGATTTCATCAAGTATCTTCTCATCTTACCAAGTTCTTATTCAATTCCTTTTCTTGTCAACCAGAGTGTTGTCCGAACTTGTTCTTGCTTGTTACTCTTCCCTACCGGAGTGCTTTCAAGTTTGTTCTTCTGCGTTGCATTCTTCCTTTCAATTTGTTCAACTTTTCAAGGTTCTTTGGTTTCACTTGTTTGTCAAGAAGCAACTTAGTTTTACCTCTTCTCTTTCTCTTCCGTTTTCCCTCCGGTGCCATTCTAGATCTCGGGACGAGATCCTCTCGTAGTGGTGGAGTGTTGTAACGCCCCGAGACCGATGTGCCAGGTGTCTTCGAGTTATTCGCTGTTGTTGCCATGTATTTTGCTTGCATGTTGCACTTCATCATGTCATCATGTGCATTGCATCATCATGTTTTTGAAACTTGCATCCGTCTGGGTTCTCCCCGTTCCTTCCGTTGTCCGTTCTGAGTCCAGACACCCTTGCACGCGCCCACGACACGTCCGAAATATTACTTTATAAGTGGCCGGAAAATGTTCTGGGAATGGGTTGGAAGTTCGCGTGTGGTCTTATTATAGTGTAGATAGACCGCCTGTCAAGTTTCATCGCATTCGGAGTTCGTCTGATAGCCCAACCGTTAATCTATAGCTGCATTATAGCCGGGCACACATCGGACATTTTCGGTCTCCGAAAACAGTCGCCGGGCCTCCCTCTCTTCTCTTCTCTCAGTGCGAGACCGTCTACATAGCCCTACCTACCGCCAGGTCGAACCTAACCGCTCTCGTCAGCCGCAGCCCCCCTCGCGCGGGTCCAAAAGTTGTCCCGAACTCGACCCGGACTGCCACCACCGTTGTGTTCGGATCATCCCCAAACATCTACAGAACGTCTCCGTTTTCTCATTTGGGCTCCCTCGCCTATTTTTCCCGACCGTCCAATTACGATCGGAGGGACGGATATGCCCCTACCAAAATTCCACTTGCCATATATTAGACCACCCCCTAACCAAATCAGTCTAACCCTAGTCTAACCCAGTCCCATCCGCGCCGCCACCGCTCTCATTCTTCCCCTCGTGTCACGACCGCCTTTCCAATAAAACATTTATTGAAAAGCCGACCTTTGTATTAACCAGTACAGAAGAATTCTTCTTACTGGCAGACAAAACCTTGATACAGAAATCCAGCAGTACTAATATTATACATGGTTGAGCTGAGGATGCTCAACAAATTATTACAAGCATGGCTATATTATACATAGAGGTGGATATGACACAAGGGTATGGTGGCATAACTACTAACTCGTAATAGAGGTGGTGGTGGATATGTCACAGTGAGGTGGGTGACATGACTCTGAAATCTTACAGCTCATCAAGCGTCGGAGTGAGGCTTGATGATTTTTATTTGGGTGGCGGAAGCATGTATAATACAATTGAACAACTCCAGGGTCGCACGTGACTGACTGGGACTCCTCTAGGCGTCGGACTCGCTATCGAACCCTTCATCCATAAGATCGCCTTCGTCAACATCTGGCCAAATCAACAAGCCAGGTGAGTACTTTTGAATGTACTCGCAAGACAATTCGGACATAAGATATAACAAATGTAAACATGATGCACATGAGCAGGTCAGTATGCACAATCAAATAATAGATTTGCACTGCATGATAAATATGAGGAAATCAGGCGGTAGTCCTCCCGAAATCCCAATAAAAATAACTGAAAACCGATTGGGTGTCTGAAGCGACGCCTCGAAAGGTGGAAACAAATTCAGCATGCCGCAGTCGGGCGTCGAGGCAACACCACATAAAGGGCTTATATTGAAAAGTAAATAACAGGACGTGCCATAGTCGGGCGTCTAGGCGACACCTCGAAAAGGGCTTATAATGAAAATAAATAACAATGATGCCACAGTCGGACGTCAGAGCGACATCACATAAAGGGCTTATATCAAAAGTAAATAACAATAATGCCACAGTCGGACGTCTGCGCGACATCACATAAAGGGCTTATATCAAAAGTAAATAACAATAATGCCACAGTCAGACGTCTACGCGACATCACATAAAGGGCTTATATCAAAAGTAAATAACAATAATGCCACAGCCGGACGTCTGAGCGACATCACATAAAGGGCTTATAGTTTATCATTCGAATTTAAGTAGCTCATGAATTCAAATCATCACAAGGAAATACTCAGCATATAATAATAAACTGGTTAGTCCATTCACCTGAATAACCTTCAACCGAGTTTACCACTCTCGGTTGTATGTTTATACTCCAAAGACTGTCACCGGGGTTGACACTGAGATTTGACACTGAGACTAACACTAGCACTAAGATGATGTCCAAGTCCTTGATCGTGGACACGGATACTCGAATGATTTTGACTCTGCAGAGTTTGTACTCTTTAACCACGGCCAACGGATTTCAGTAGTCACAAGGACTAGTTCCGTTTACGGTGTTTTAGAAGAAACACGTCTAACCAGTACACACCCATTCCACATTCCATTGCCAGGGATCACCCTCGGCGACGTTCAAGAAAAACCTTAAGACGGGGAGGCTACAACCTCGAATAGCATGGGGTCAAATTTATATCGCGTGCTCTAAGGGGTGCCCCCCTCTCGGAGCTCATCGGTAGCTTGCCTTGCATGTACATAACATTCACAAATGCTTATATAGATATGCCATGAGAAAACTACTCAAGCAAACATGCAAAACACTCATCATATCAAAGGTTCAAACATGCTTGCCTGGTTCGGAGAAGTCGGAGTCTAGCTCGGCGAAGTACGCGTCTCCTTTACTCCTCCCGGTATCTACGTATTTAAAGAAAAACCGGATACTACATAAATATCGTGCGTGCACAAAAAGTATCCCAAATATTTTTCAAATAAATATGACAAAAAACTAGACATAAATATAAAGATGACAGAAAAGGTTTCAAGTTAAAATCATCTTTTGTTTAAAAGTTATAAGAGTTTTAGTCCAGGGACCTTTCTGTATTGAAACAGAAAGTTTTCAGGGTTTATTTTATAAAAACAGAAAACGTTTCAGTCTAGAATATGTCAGTCCAGGGGGAAGACGTATTTTGCCCGAAGGCATTTTCAGAAAACGTTTCAAAAAGAAGAAAAAGCTGTCGGGGAGGTCCCACCCGTCGGGTTTGAAAACTGAAACAGAGTGCTAGCGCCCGAGGGCCACGGTGGTCGCCGGCGGCGATCCACGGCGAGGCAGGGAGATCGGGGGTTACCAACATGTTCACCGTGTTCTTCCGCACCTGTGGGTGGTGGAGTTGAGCGTCGGTGAGCACCACGTCGACGGCGGCCCCAACTCCGGCGGACGGTGGTTCGGGTGAGGTTGATCTCGCCGAGGAGAGCTGCAAAGAACGAATTGAGGCTCGGGTTAGGGTACTAGGTGTACTAGGGGTTTGCTGACGCGGTTTGGGAGGCGGGGGTGGCCTCACCTGAGTGAATCAAGCCGGAGCCCGAGGCGGAACGGGGCGGCCGGAGTCGGGGAAGGTGACCTCCTCGGGGTCCTTCTAGTGGCTAGGCAGGGCTCTGGTGAGGTGGAGGTGTGGCGCTGGGTCGAGAACGAGCTCGGGGGCTCCTTTTATAGCCGATCCGAGGCGGTGGCCGTGAACGGGATAACACCGGCGATGATTACGGCGAGGCAGAGGACGGTCAGGTGGATTAGGGAGCTAGGCATCACCGCGAGGGTTCACTGGTTCCGTTCAAGTGCTAAGCTAGGCCTGCCTTGGGTGTTACTCCACGTTCCCAACGGAACGGCTCACGGGACTCATCGGCGGCAGAGAGCACGCGCTATGCTGCTCAGGCCACGGCGACGGTGCCACAGCATGCACAGGCAAGCGGAAAGCCACGTGGAGGCCACGGGTGGCTTGGGCGGTGCTGGACGGTGCCAAAAGGTGGTGCCAATCCCTGCTGGCCGCCACGGGTGGCTCCACCACCGCAGAAGCTGCCGGCGTCGGCGAGACGCGTCACCATCGACGGTGGTGCCCGTCCAAACGAGTGTGCGGCGCTCTGGATAAGGAGGGGGAATAGGGAGCAAGGATACAAGGAGGCTACTGGCGAGATCGTCGACGGGTTCTGACGAAACGACACTGTCGCCTGAACCCAGACACTAAATCTCTGAACTTTTCTGAATCCAGACAGAAACAGTGCATGCCAGGTGTTCGATGAAATGATTTTGGCATGTGGGAAATTTTTCTGGAGCTGATCTTTGGTGAGGTGTCCTCTTGGTGTATCTGGAAGCTGCATGAATTATCTCAGAATTTTTGGAAAAAGAAAAATATGAATTTCACCAAAATGGCATTTCTGGTCCAAACTTGTAGTGGACAAAATTTTAATTATTTGAATTGAGGCCAAGTGGATCTTGATGGATCTAGGTTAAGGGTACTAAGGACTAGTCATAGGAGTTGGTTTGGGATCAAAACTCAAAAGAAATTTGGTACTTCCTTTGCAAATCACCTAGGCCCATAAATAATGGCAGAAATAGTTTTTGAGGAAAAGTAAATTGAATAAAAGCCAAATATGGCTTGAGACTTGCTGGAGATGCGAGTCCTGACTTGATCCAAGGCAGGGAGGGGTTTTGGAAGGCTATGTCAAAAAGTGACATGGCAAAAGAGGAACCTTTGAATGGGGAAAAGAATAAACCCATAACTCCTAGGGTTTCTTTTTAATAGAAGAAATTTCAAAAATGAATTTGAGTAGAGGCAAGACAAAAATGAAAAGCTCTCAAGGCCAAAAATCAAGGTTGAGAAGAGTACAAAAATATTTGTCATAAAAGTTTTTGAGGGGGAGAGGGTTTAAGAAAATTTTTAAATAGCTTCCTCCAAATCACATAAAGATTTTGATAGAAACCAAATTGAAATTTTTGGAGTGTCACAACACCTACCCCCTTAAGAAAAATCCCGTCCCCGAGATTTCAGCTGATCCTCAAATAGGTGTGGGTATTCTGCCCGGAGAGAGTCCTATCTTTCCCATGTCACCTCATCCTCGGTGTGATTGCTCCACTGAACCTTGAAGAACTTAATTGCTTTTTGACGGGTCCTCCTTTCAGACTCCTCTAATATCTTTATTGGACGCTCCCTGTAGGTGAGGTCTGGTTGCACATCAATGTTCTCATGTGACACCTACTTCTCTGGGTTGCTTACACATTTCCTCAACTGTGAGACGTGGAACACGTCGTGGACGTCTGACAGCTCCTTGGGTAGGTCTAGCTGGTAGGCTACGGTGCCTCTCCGTGCAACCACACAGAAGGGTCCAATAAATCTTGGTGCTAGCTTTCCTTTAACCTTGAACCGTTGCAGGCCCCTCATAGGGGATACTCGTAGGTACACATATTCACCGGGTTCAAAGCTAACTTCACGGTGCTTCTGATCGTAATAGCTCTTTCGTCGACTTTGCGCTGTCTTGAGTCGCTCCCTGATGAGTCTAACTTTCTCTTCAGCTTCCTTGAGCATGTCTGGGCCGAAGATACAGCTATCTCCTGTCTCTGACCAATTTAATGGGGTACGACACCTCCGTCCGTACAGGGCTTCAAAAGGTGCCATTTGTAGGCTGGATTGGTAACTGTTGTTGTATGCGAACTCGGCATATGGCAGGCTTTCTTCCCAACCGGTTCCATAGGTGAGGACACATGCTCTTAGCATGTCCTCTAGAATTTGGTTCACGCATTCAGTTTCGAGACGAACTAGCTGTACTGAATGCTAGCTGAGTTCCCAGAGCCTGTTGTAAATGATCCCAGAATTTCGAGACGAACTGAGTGCCTCTGTCAGATATTATAGTCTTTGGAACTCCATGCAGACAAACTATACGGGAGAGATAAATCTTGGCAAGTTTCTGAGTGGTGTGGGTTGTCTTCACTTGAATGAAATGTGCCACATTGGTTAATCTATCGGTGATGACCCATATGGCATCATTCCCACGTTCTGACTGAGGTAGTCCGACAATGAAATCCATCCCTATTTCGTCCCATTTCCACTCAGGTATCATGTTTGGTTGGAGTAGTCCGACTGGTTTTTGGTGCTCGGCTTTTATGCGTTGACAAGAATCGCAACATGCAATGAAGGTGGCTATATCCCTCTTCATACCGTGCCACCAAAATCTTTCCTGAATGTCCTTATACATTTTGGTTCCTCCAGGGTGGATCGAATATGGAGCGGTGTGGGCTTCGGTCAGGATTTGCTGTTTGAGGTTGTCGGTGTACTAGAGTAGGGGTACCCTAGTATCCCAAACTCGTGCACGGGCAGTCGCAGCGTCCCGCGGCAAGGCTTGCCGGGTGACCGCCAAGACCCTCCGTGGTTCCCTCGAAGACCATTCAAGAACAAAGTACTCAAACCAAGGCCCCGGCAAGAGGAGCTTGCCGGGAAGGCCACTCAAGGCATACCAAGAAAGCTTGCCGTGACGCGCCCTGCGTCCCGGCAAGGCCCGGTGAGCGACAAGCTCCCAAACACGACAAGACGACGACCGCGGCAAGGAGCTTGCCGCGGGAAACCCCCACTTCATGCCCGCGCTCTAGCACACCTGCTAACGTGTCGCTCCAGGACTCTCCCAAGCACACGTGGCAGGAGGCTGCGTAGCTAGGGGTGCGCGGTGGCAAGCGGAGATGAAGAGAAGGCCATCATGGAAAACAGTGGCGCTCCTAACGGTCACTTTTTGCACTGTTTAGGCAGCTCAGACAGGCATTTAATGACTTTGTCCCCCTGCCGTCAGAGTTAGGTAGGGTGCACTGTATCCACGGTAGCGGTAGCTGCACCTACCGCATCCTTTTCCATTTTTACCCTTCTAGTCTACGTTGCCACCTGTCGGTGACCCCTTGAAAGTATAAAAGGAGGCCCAGGCGCAACGTAGAGGGAGGTTCGGCCGGTTCGGCTCATTCGAAACATCAGGAACACCCTCACGCTCAGTTTGGCAGCGTCCATCGCTCCTGAGCAAGAATTCAATACACACAAACAAGCAGCAGTAGGGTTTTACGCATCCGTGCGGCCCGAAGCTGGGTAAAACCGCTCGCGTGTACCGCCTCGATCCGCTCTTTATGCGGCCTCCGCCCTCACCGAACCGAAAGGGGCCCTGTCCCCATAGGTGTTGGTGGAATCAGCCTCCCCGACATCTCTGGCGCGCCAGGTAGGGGGGCATCGAGATTGTGCGAACCCAATCCGGCGTGCACGCGAGCTAAATCTTCATCGTCTTCATCGACATGCCACCGAAGAAGAAGGCTTCGGGGGCAATAGCCCCGTCTGCGTCGCTTCCACCACCTCCGGAGCAGGCGGACGGTGGAGTGGACGCCGGCGGAAGAATGGGCGTCGACGAGGGAGCTCTCAGTGCGGCCAAGTCCAAGGACAAGGCGGCACAGACCTCGGCGTCCATGCACGCACCGTGTCCCTCTCAGGAGGCGCGGGACCAGCAGCGTCATGGCGTTCGCAGCGCCATACGTCCGCTGGGCCAAGATCAAGCTGGTGGTTCGCGTGGCGTTCAAGACCAGCATGCGCGCCAGCATGCTGGCCCCAGCGAGGTGCGGTCGCCTGGACGGGACACTGCTCCTTCTAACTTGGTTAGGAGTCCGAGCATGTCCCGCTCCTTGCACCGTTCACCTCCGTCGCCCACCATGCCGGCGGAAGCCTTGGCGCGGGCCCAGCTGCTCCTAGACTATCCTCCGACGGCGGACAAGACCGACGAATGGAGGGCCACTATCCAGAGCCTCATCGGCTTTGCCAACAGCGACACTGTGCGGCATCCAAGCACCTCGCTGCCGTGGCAGGACAGCCGGACGCGAGATGATGGCAACAAGACTGGGGGAGGTGCGACTTCCAGGCACTCTCCACTACGAAGGCCAAAATCGCCGACTCACCGGGTCCACCCCGACAGCGGCTCCACCGCGTCGTCGGACCCACGAGCTCGTCGCGACCAGCGCCAAGTTCTCCATGAACGACAACAAGAAGATGCTCGAACCCGCATTGAGCGCCGAAGAGAAGCGCGACGTCAATCCGACAAGCGCGCTGGGCCCTCTGTTGACATGCATGCGCCAGGGGAACCAGGCGATCTGCCGTACGCGGTAGGTTGTCCTGCATTCACCCGTGAGCTGCGGCAAGTCCAGTGGCCCAGCACAAAGAATTTCAAACCAGACGTACCAGAGAAGTACGACGGCAAGACGCATCAGTCGGAGTTTCTCAGCATCTACACCATCGCGGTGCAGGCTGCCAGGGGACGGGACGACAAGATCCTTGCCAACTACTTCCCGCTGGTACTCAAGCCCAATGTCAGATCCTAGCTCATGCACTTGCCGGACAACTCCATATCCTCCTGGGCTGATCTGTGCCATCAGTTTGTCGCCGCCTTTACAGGCGGCCACAAGCCACATGGCCAAGAAAGCGATCTTCATCTGCTCGCCCAGCAGCGGCAAGGAGATAGGCCTCCCCGCGGCCGTGACAAGGATGAAGATGACGACGATGACGAAGACATGGATGATGATGAGGCCGATGAGCAGGAATTTCAGAAAGCTACAGAGGTCCTGTGCATTGACGGTGGCGCCTCTCTGCATACTTCGCACCGCCAACTCAAGCAGTGGATGCGGGAAGTGAATGCAGCAGAGCCATCCATAGAGTCACGCAAGCCTCTGAAATGGTCCAGCACGCCTATCATCTTCGACATTGAGGATCACCCTGATCGCGTAACTGCGGTCGGGTGCTTGCCGATGTTGGTTTCACCAACTATCCGCAACCTCAAGGTCACGAAGATGCTAGTTGACAGCGGGGCCGGCTTGAACCTGATATCCTCCGTGGTCCTCCAGAAACTTCAGATCCCTGACAGCGAGCTCGAAGAGACCGGCACATTCCAAGGAATCAACCCGGGAAGGAGCAAGCCGAAGGGGAAGATCACGCTGCCGGTCACATTCGGCAGCGAGCTGAACTTCAGAACTGAGAGGGTCACATTTGACGTTGCCGATTTTCCATTGCCCTACAATGGGATCCTTGGCCGTCCAGCGCTCGCCAAGTTTATGGCAGCCTCTCACTATGCGTACAACATACTGAAGATGCCAGGCCCGATAAGTGTCATCTCTGTCCCCGGCGACAAGAAGGATGCCCTTATCCGCGCCGACAAGATCTACCGGGAAGCAGCAGCCACAGCTGATCACAACACACTTGCCGTTGAAGCTCCCGGGGGGAAGAAGAAAACAAAGTCCGGCAAGAGCTCTGATGCCCACTCCGGCAAGCGCACCTCTTCGGAGTGCTGCGCTACCGTCGAGGACGCACCATCGAGCTCCACCGGCAAGTGCAAGCAAACGATGGCAGCTCCACCCGAGACCAAGAAGGTGTCCGCCAAGGAGGACGGCACTGGTGGTACCTTCACCATCAGTGCCACGCTTGACCCCAAATAGGAAAGCGTGCTCGTTGCTTTCCTGCGGGCGAATGTCGACGTGTTTGCATGGCAACCGTCTGATATCCCCGGTGTTCCCAGGAAAGTAATCGAGCACCACCTTGCCGTCTGTCCTCATGCGCGGCCCGTCAAGCAGAGAGTCAGAAAGCAGGCAGTGGAGCGCAAAGAGTTCATTGGAGAAGAGATCAGGAAATTGGAAGCAGCAGGCCTTGTCAGAGGAGTGCTCCATCCCGCGTGGTTGGCCAATCCTGGAGTCGTGCGCAAGGCTAACGGAAAATGGAGACTTTGTATTGACTTCACTGATGTCAATAAAGCTTGTCCCAAAGATCCATTTCCCTTGCCGCGCATTGACCAGATTGTTGACTCCACAGCTGGATGTGATTTTCTTTCATTTCTTGATGCATACTCAGGATACCATCAAATCTTCATGGCAGAAGAGGATGAGGAAAAAACCGCATTTATCACCCCTTGCGGCACATACTATTTTGTACAGATGCCCTTTGGGTTGAAGAATGCTGGTTCAACATTTGCAAGGGTAGTCCATGTCGCTTTTGAGCCACAGATACACAGAAATGTGGAAGCCTACATGGATGATATAGTGGTCAAGAGCAAGGACAAGGCTACCCTGATCCAAGATTTAGAAGAAACTTTTGCAAATCTGCGCAAGATCAACCTCAAGCTCAACCCCGAGAAGTGTGTGTTTGGAGTCCCTTCCGGCAAGCTTCTCGGGTTCTTTGTGTCTCAGCGGGGAATTGAAGCCAACCCCGACAAGATCAAGGCCATCGAGCAGATTGAAGCACCGAAGCGCGTCAAGGATGTGCGAAGGCTTGCCGGTTGCGTGGCTGCTCTCAGCAGGTTTATCTCTAAGTCTGCTGAGCGCGCCCTGCCGTTTTTCAAAATATTGAAAAAGGCAGGTCCAATGAAATGGACTCCGGAAGCGGAGGCCGCGCTGCAGGACTTGAAGAGGTACC
Organism: Triticum dicoccoides; assembly: GCF_002162155.2. Classification (NCBI taxonomy): domain Eukaryota; kingdom Viridiplantae; phylum Streptophyta; class Magnoliopsida; order Poales; family Poaceae; genus Triticum; species Triticum dicoccoides. The sequence goes on from NC_041380.1 coordinate 218,055,387, forward strand.
TGTCCTCCACTCCAATACTTGTCGCACCTAAGCCACAAGAGAAGTTGCTGCTGTATCTAGCGGCAACCAATCAAGTGGTTAGTGTTGCGTTAGTAGCAGAGAGGGAGGCGGATGATGAGCCAGCGACCGCGACAAGTGAATCCAGCAACAAGCAGGGGGCTTCTCCGACAAGCTCTGGCCCCGACAAAGTTGAGTCTGCGCAGACGTGCAAGGAGGTGCAGAAGAAGATGGTGCAGCGCCCAGTTTACTTTGTCAGCTCCCTTCTCCAGGGGGCTAGGTCGAGGTACTCTGGTGTACAAAAATTGCTTTTCGGCCTCCTCATGGCCTCGAGAAAGCTGCGCCATTACTTCCAGGCACACGAGATCACAGTTGTCACTCGCTTTCCGCTGAAGAGGATACTGCAGAATCCAGAAGCAACATGCAGGATTGTCGAGTGGGCTTTGGAACTGTCAAGCTTTGGCCTCAAGTTTGAGAGCACAGCAACGATCCAAAGCAGGGCATTGGCAGAGTTCATAGCAGAGTGGACGCCAACCCCAGACGAAGAAATTCCAGAGACGAGCATCCCCGTCAAGGAGACAAGAAAAGAGTGGTTGATGTACTTTGATGGTGCCTTCTCGCTGCAAGGCGCCGGTGCTGGCGTGCTGCTTATCGCACCCACCGGAGAGCACCTCAAGTACGTAGTCCAGATGCACTTTCCCAAGGAGCAAGCAACGAACAATACTGCAGAGTATGAGGGTTTGCTTGCCGGCCTCAGAATCGCAGCCGACCTTGGGATCAAGAAACTCATTGTAAGGGGTGACTCGCAGCTTGTCGTCTGCCAAGTGAACAAGAACTACCAGAGTCCATTGATGGAAGCTTATGTTGATGAAGTGAGAAAGCTAGAAGAACACTTTGACGGCCTGCAAATGGAACACATTCCACGAGCTCAGAACGACATTGCTGATGGCCTGTCAAAGTGCGCTGCACTAAAGTTACCTATGGAACCAGGGATCTTTGTGCTCAAGCTGACTCAACCATCCGTGACACCATCAACTGGACAGAATAAGAAGAGGAAGTTGGTTTATGGTGACTACTTTCCGGCAGAGCTTCCCGAAGCCGCCGCCAAGAAGGTCCCCAAGATCGACGCCAAGAGTGCTGAGGAGCAGTCTGCTCCGGCGAACCTCTTGGTTTGTTCCGTTGAAGCAAACGCTCCCGACAAGTTTTGCTCCGGCAAGCTTGCCGGGGAATATCACGCTCCGGTCGAACCGCAGGTTCTTGCCGTAGAAGTGGATGTTCCCGCAGCAACAGATACGCCTTTAGTCCTTGTTGTCGAGCCACAAGCTCCAGCATGGGCGCAGCGGATTGTCCATTTCCTTCAGACAGGAGAGCTTCCCGAAGAGCAAGAAGAAGCTGAAAGAGTAGCCCGGCAGTCAAGTATGTACAAGTTTGTCGACAACACACTGTACAGAATAAGACTCAACGGTGTGAAATTGAAGTGCATTTGCCGGGAAGATGGACAACAGCTGTTGGCAGAGATACATGGAGGCATATGTGGTCACCACATTGGCGCAAGAGCACTTGCCGGCAAAGCATTCCGACAAGGCTTCTTCTGGCCGACAGCCCTCCAGGATGCAACTGCACAAGTAACCAAGTGTGAAGCGTGCCAGTTCCATTCCAAGCAGATACACCAGCCAGCTCAAGCTCTCCAGACGATCCCTTTATCCTGGCCATTTTCGGTCTGGGGGCTCGACATCCTCGGCCCCTTCCCCCGAGCTGTCGGGGGCTTTGAGTTCTTGTACGTTGCAATCGACAAGTTCACAAAGTGGCCGGAAGTGGAACCAGTGAGGAAGGTGACAGCACAGTCAGCAGTCAAGTTCTTCAGGTCGATTGTTTGCCGTTTCGGGATACCTAACAGGATCATCACCGACAACGGCATGCAATTTACGAGCCGCACCTTCATGCAGTACGTCCAAGATCTTGGCGCCAAGATCTGCTTCGCTTCTGTTGCTCATCCGAGAAGCAACGGTCAAGTAGAGCGGGCAAATGCTGAAGTGCTGCGAGGCCTCAAGACTAGAACTTTCGATAGGCTGCACAAGTGCGGAAGAAACTGGACCGAGGAGCTGCCGGTGGTTCTTTGGTCGATCAGGACGACACCAAATCGAGCCACTGGCCAGACACCCTTCGCTCTAGTCTACGGAGCGGAGGCAGTTCTCCCCACGGAACTCGTTTACGGGTCGCCTCGAGTGCTCGCTTATGATGAGCTCGAGCAAGAGCAGCTGCGACAAGATGACGCGCTGCTCCTTGAGGAAGACCGTCTCCAGGCTGTTGTGCAAGCCGCTCGCTACCAGCAAGCTTTGCGTCGCTACCATAGCCGCAAAGTTAAAGCCAGGAGCTTCGAGGAAGGCGACCTTGTTCTTCGGCGTGTTCAGTCCGCCAAGAATTCCAACAAGTTGACGCCGAAGTGGGAACGCCCTTATCGGGTGAAACGAGTCACTAGGCCCGGCGCTGTCCGCCTTGAGACCGAAGATGGCATTCTGGTGAGAAACTCCTGGAACATTGAACATCTTCGTAAGTTTTACCCGTAAGGCGCGGTTGCCGGAAGCTTTTCCAGCAACCACCTTTTGTACAAGTCTTGCCGCTGTTGCATGTAATCCTTTGTACAAAGCCGGGTGCAGACCCCGTGCACCAGTAAAGCTCATGTGCCCCGCACATCTTGTTAGTTTTTTATGCTATAATCCTTTTCGCATATGTTATCTGACACTTTGTGCAGCACTAGACCCCGGTAAGCGATAACGAGCCCCAGGCTCCATATCATTACTTTATTTCTCTGTTTCTTTCTCAAAAGAAGGAAGGTTCCCTCGCCCACAAGGTTTACCAGGGGGGGGAGGAGAAGACAATGGTATGGACCAGGCCGTTCAAGAAAGTTTCTCCTTGCTGGGAAGCAGACGACAGAAAAGCTAAGTTGCTAAAGCTTGAGCAATCAGTTTTTTAAGTTTTTGAGTTATTTTCCTTGAACGACCGTGCTTTGTATGGAAAACCTGTGCGCGGAGGAACCAACTCGTAGCTGGTTGCGCCTTTACTTTGTTTAGAGTCCGCTCAACAGCTTAAGTGAGCTGCTAGCGCCGTTACTTTGCTTCGAGTCTGCTCAGCAACTTAAGTGAGCCGCTAGCGCCCTTACTTTGTTTCGAGTCCGCTCAACAACTTAAGTGAGCTGCAACTAGTTGCGACAAGGTTGCTTGTCGGTAGCGACCCCGCCAGCAGGCTGCTGAAGTTCCGCACTCGGCGCTCGCGGCAAGGGTGCCTGCACCGGCAAGTTTCCCTAGAAAGCGTAGGGCAGAACCATACAAAACCAAGAGTCGAATAAAGGAAGTAACACAGCAATTTTTTGCCTAAGATAGAGTTATATTACAAAAATAACTTGTTGCGCCTCTAATAAAGTGTTCCCATGACATGACTGGCAGCGACAAGTGTCACATCCCTAGTTCTGGCAATGCCTAGTGCATGCATTAGAGTGTTGCACCATGTTTAAATTTCATTTAAATTTGAAATGGGGATTGTTGAAACCCTAGCACCAAATGAAATTTAACTAGGTTCAATAAAAATATTTTCAATAACCCAGAATGCCCTTTGGAAATGTTCATAATTTCTGTTAAAGGTGAAAACCTCTTCCAAAAATGATGAACATATTTATAGGCTATTCCTGGATTTTTGAATTAAATTATATAGTATTTGCATTTGGGCATTTAATTGCTAATAATATTTTAAATGCTCAAATAATCACAAACTGAAATGTTTACTGTTGGAAATATTCCAAACAGTGGCCACAGTCAGTTGCATGATTTTTGGAAATGCTCTGGCATTTTTAATAAATCCAAACACAATTACAGAAAATAGAAAACAGTAACTAAAATAGAAATAAAAAAAAGGGAGAGAGGCCACCTGGGCCACTTACCTGCTTACCAGCGCCGGCCCAGTTCCCCCAGCCGGCCCAGCCCACCTCCTGCTCCTTTGTCCTCTTCCTCCTCTGCCAGGAGGACGAGCAGAGGCGAGGCGTGGCGCTCGCCGACGCTGCCCCGGCCACCTCCTGCTTCCCCCCCTAGCCACCTCTTGCTTCCTCCCTGGCCTCCCCGGACGACGCCACGCACCCCCTGCACCGCTCCCCTCTCCCCGTGCCCCTCTTCCCCCCTGTTCGCCTCTCCCTCTCGCTCACCGAATGCGCCGCCGCCACCGACGAGCACCACCGCACGCACCGTCTCCCCCTCGACCCCTCGCTGTGCTTGC